>NC_088183.1:7363181-7666212 GCF_028769735.1 Zonotrichia leucophrys gambelii
CTGGAGGTGTTGAAGAAATGATTGGACATGTCGTTTAGTGCTGTGTTTGACCAGGTGTGATCGGCCAAAGGCTGGACTTGGTGATCTGGGAGGTCTTTGCCGAGCTCAATGCCTCTGTGACTGCCTCCCCGTGCGTGGAGCTTGGCAGGGCCGGCCGGGCGGGATCCGCTGCGGTCCCGCCGGGCTCTGCCCCTTCCCTGGGCTCTGTCCCTTCCCTGGGCTCTGTCCCTTCCCCGGGCTCCGTCCCTTCCCCGGGCTCCGTCCCTTCCCTGGGCTCTGTCCCCTTTCCTGGGCTCTGTCCCCTCCATGGGCTCTGTCCCTTCCCCGGGCTCTGTCCCCGCCAGGCTCTGCCCCTTCCCCGGGCTCTGTCCCCTTTCCTGGGCTCTGTCCCCACCATGGGCTCTGCCCCTTCCCCGGGCTCCGTCCCCGCCGGGCTGTGTCCCCTCCCCGGGCTCTGTCCCCTCCCCGGGCTCTGCCCCCGCGGGGCCCCGGGCAGGGGCGGGCGCAGGCAGGGCCGGCCCGGCCCCGTAACCGGAGCATAAGAGCCGCAGGCGGCGGGGCCGGCCCGGCGTCAGCCGCGTTCGCCGGGAGCAGGAGGGACCGTGCGCTGCCACCATGTGCGGTGAGTGACGGGCTGAGCCCGGCCAGCAAGGGACAAGGGCGGCTTTGTCCCCGAGCCCAGCGGTGCCGCTGGGGACCGGCCCCGCTGCATCCTTCTGGGGGTGGGAAGGACGGAGAGCGCCCGGCAGGTGAAGGTGAAGCCCCTCGGCCCGGCCCTTCTCCGAGGAGACGCGATCCCCGTTCCGTTCATCCCTGCCCGAGACCCCCGTGCCTGGTGGCGTTTTGGGATGCTCCACAGGTCTTGGCATGGAAATGGTCCCGTTCCCGCTGCCCGGGGGTGCCCGGGGTGCCCGGTTAACCTCTGCTCCTGGTCCCGCTGCTCTGATGCACGGGATGCGCTGGGCTCTGTCTTTCCTAATCCGGGACTGGGGATTGATTAATCGTGACTCACTTCCGAGCTGCAGCGATAAGGGAGAGTTTGTGGCTTTCAGACAAAGGCAGTGAAAGAGCTTCATTCCTAGCTGTTGTGAGTTTATTCACCTCATTTTTTCTAATAAAGATGGAAAGATAAATCCTATAGCGTGTACACAATTGCTTCGATACACTTTGGATCAAGTGGAAATCAAAGTGTGGGTTCGGAAGTTGCTAACGTGATTTTATTTGGTTATGGGGGAAAGTTTGGTGAAACTTTGCCAATCTGCCCCTGACATCTCCTCTCAGGTCTGATGAAAGTAGAAAAAATTGCACTTTTACTTCTTAGTTGTCATCAACAAAACCTCTTTTGTGAGATTGCAGGCTGATAGTGAGTTGAGTTGCTGCTCCCAAAATTGTACTTTCTGAGTTAGGTATCTTTTCCTTGCCTCCTCATCCTTTTTAACTGTGACCTCAGAAGGAGCAAGGAGCTCTGGGATCCTCTTTCACTTAAACGGAAACACGAGGTGATACAGTTTCAGCTGCTATTGTGTGAGCTCCTACGTGACAGATCTCTATCAATGAGACAAACTCGGTGCCTTCCAAACAAAACCCCTCAGGTGAGAGACCTGGCCCGGTGCCTGGGGTATCCACGGCAAGCCTTGAGACACATCATGGTAATATCAAAAACTCTGCATGTCTGGGCTGTGTATTGATTGGGAAGTGAGGGTGTTAACAGTGTTCAAGGAGCTCGGTAGAACATCCAGCTTGGGGTGGAGCAAGTGACTCAGTATGAAATAGCAAAGAGCAGCAGTTCAAGAAGGGTAAGTGAGAGTGGAGCAAGGGTTTTTCCCATCAGCATTTAGAAACCTTTAATATTACATTTCTTTCCATGAGTGGTATTCCCCAGCCCACTATGCTGATCTCTGTAGGAGTTCTAGAGACTGCAACCAGCAGTTTTCAAATTACTTTTTTGTTGTTGCTTTTATTTTTTTTCATATCTTTCCAGGTTTAAGTGCTGATAATGGACCCTATTGTGTTTTCTTTGGCTTCAGGTAGCACGTGAAGATTTATAGCCCTTGGTTTATGTTTTGAAAATACACGGGTCATAAATTCTGCTATAAACATGCTCGTAAGGAAGGAAAGTCAAGATGTTATCATTCTCACATGTAAAACACTATAGCCAAAGTATTCAAGCAAAAGTATTCAGGGTTTAAAAAAAAGTCAAGATGCACTTAAACTGATGACCTCTTTTAAATCAAAGTTAGTTTCATCAGGATATGAAGTAGAGACCTTTTCAAAGCTAAGTTTCTGGAATCAACTATGCACTTAGGGATATCCTTTTTTTTTCAAAAAGTAAATAATTTTGTTCAAATTTCAAGTATAGGCTGCCCCCTTGTTGATTTTGGTGAAGTCTTGCAATTGCAAGAGTTCTTGTGGAATTTTCCCACAGAAAAATACTCAATTCACTTTTCCTTCTTCTGATGCTCTGCTTGTAATCCTGAAAAGGGAAGCTCTAAAATCTTGATACACATGTAAAGGGAGAGCCTTGATTTCAGTGTCTGCATGTGATTGAAGCTGGTTTTAATTATGTTTTAGCAACCTTTTTCTTTCTGTTTTTAGCTTCTATAGGTAAGCCATACACTATTGACCTAGTTCATCCTTCTAAGCAAACTGTGATTATGGAAAGTTATAAACTAGATTTAGCATTCAGATCAAGAGGACAATGCCCTAGTAAAACACTTCTTGGGTGCTTTTCCTGGATTTTATGTTTTTGAGTCTTCTTAAGGAAGCAAGATCTGGAAATGGCATCTAATACCTTGGGGAGGCCATCATAAAGGAACTTGTTTGCATCACAAAACTCTTATCATAAGATGATTCAACTGAGATTCAGTCATACTGGTGTGCTTCCAGAAAGAATTAAGATACAAGGAATCTTTATCACAAGTTGTTTCTACATGAGTTGAGTAATGTGCTTTAAATCTGGCCAAAATGATGACTGAGGAGGGAAAAAATACGTGAGTGGATAAATCATTAAACAGAAACGTACTAGAGAAAGTGTTACTCTCAGTGCTTAGAGTAAGATTTATTTCCCTTAACTGGAAGAGTTTATAACACGTTCTTTGAAGTCAGACTGCAGCTATTGTTTTCATTTTAAATGGCCTCTGGTGACTTCTGCATCTTCTAATGCACGTGTGTGGAAGTGCAGCTCCAATTCCCTGGGAACAAGGATCTTTTTAACAACTGCAGCACACTGGTAGCATTGTAGGGATGGTCCCAGAGGAAGGTTCTTCCTGGAGCTCCGTGTAGTGAAAGATGCCACATGGAACATACAAGGATGTTGAGGCTTAAATTCATTGTGAAATCTGGCCTAGAAAGTAGAGTTGGATCTGAACTGAGGTGTGGCAATGTTTTGGAATGGTGTTGAGAAATTCGTATTGAAGAAATTGAATGCTGCTTTTGAGGTTCGTGGTTAGTGCCAGAGAACGGTAAATATCTGTCTGGAAAAATGATCAACAGGCTCTCAGTCTGAAGTGACTGCTTATAACCAGAGGCATTATTTCTCAAAGCATCCATGAAGAACAGTATTAAGCAGTTCAAATTCCCAAATACCTCCTTAAATGCAACTATTGTCTTAATGTCTCCATTAATGTTGGATGCACTAGAAATAATTAGGCTGAGCTCCTCATAAATCTCTCTTCTGAAGCAGAAAAGTATTATCCACCCTTTAATCTTTCCAAAATAAATTCAGAGGCACATGTAATACTGTCTTTGTCTCACTGTCAAATCAACAGTATTAATGTCTTATAAACCAGCGGAGTAACCAAATTCACAGTAATATTTGTAAGGGAGATTTACTGGTGTATCATTATAACAGCTTCTTCACTACGGCCATTTACAGTTCAAAAGCCTTAATTGAAGGGGAAGAGGGTGTTAAATTTCAAACAAAGGCCTTCTCTATCTAAAACACTTGTCTGAACTGCTTATCTGTAGAGCTCTCGAAGTCTGGGGTGTTTTCTTACTGTAGTCTCCAGTCCTGACTTGATGCTTGGAGAAACTGCTGAAACAGCGAAATTAGTTGTTTTTGTTTTATTGGGGTATAGTTTTTCAAGAATTAATAAAAGAGCCTAATGTATCCATATAAATACCAGAGTTGCAGGAAGAGCAGTAGGCAGAGAAAAGGAATGGCTGTGTTTTATTTTGCAGGTGACTCTTTCATTACACCTTTTCTAAAGATAAAACAACATTCCCAACACCCTTCTAGTAAAAAAATGCCCGAGTGCTTAAAAAAAAAATTAAAAAAAATTAGGGAGGGGAAACCAAGCCCCAAACTAAAATAAAGCCACTTCTTGGTCGCTGGCTGGTCTGTTCAAAAGGAGAGGGATCGGGGAGGGAGGTCAGGGCTCTCTGAGGAGCTGGCAGGGGCACGCCCGGGGCTCCTGTGCCCGCCTGACTTTGGGGTTGTGCTGAGGCAGCGCAGGGGAGCGCTCATGTTGTGGGTGACCCTGTTTTGTACCTTCTGTTTCTTTCCTTTGTTGTCCTACCCCATTGACTTCTGCCCTTTCCTCGTGTTTGCCTCTCCATTCTCTTTCTGCTGAAGTGGCTGTTGCATACAGGATTAAGCTGGAGCCTTTCAGAAATAGATGTTGTGCCTTCTACCTACCCATGGGTATTTAAGGCCATGACTTGGATTACAAAAGTCTCCTTGTGTTAGTACTGGTGAATATATTCCCTCTTTGAATGCCTGGATATGAAATAGATCACAATGTTCCCATTTTCAGCTGTGGTTTTCGTGAAAAGTAGAAGTTTTTTTTACCTCTCCTAACTGTTTAACTCTTGGTGGGTAACATGAGGAGAGTGAAACTCGCCAGTGAAGTTTGTGTTATGTGTTGAAATTCGGCTTCTGAGTCCTTTATTGTACTTGAATTCTTTCCATTTCAAAATGCATTAGAAGGAATTGTACTAAATGGGAGGTTGGGTGCCCCTAGGACTTCTCCCTGATGCTAGTTTTAAAGAGTTTTAAATTGAGTCTGAAGTGATGCAAATTTTTAAAATAACCTCTTTGCTTCTTTCCCCCCCCTCCTTCCCCCTTTCTCTTTAAACAGGAATTTTTGCTTATCTAAACTACAGAGTGCCCCGCACTAGGAAGGAAATATATGAAACCCTGATAAAAGGATTACAGAGACTGGAATACAGAGGCTATGACTCTGCAGGTATGTTAACCAACTCAAGAAATTAATTTTAGCAACCAGTAGCTCATTCCATTTTGGGTTTTTTGGGTTCTTTCAGTGTCTGGCCTCTTGGATTTTTCTTTCTTTATTCTACAGATTAACAGATCAGAACTAATTAGCTTGATTCTTGGAGGGCTACAGCTTTCCTCAGGACTTAGAATTGGGTGTTTAGCTCTGTAATTAGATGGTTGAGGATAGTACACGTAAGCAAAACAAACAGGGTGTGGAAAAAGATCTCTATACAGGGCCATGTAGTTTGTGCCTCAGCCTTTTTTGTACGTGAATCACAGTGAAGGATGGGGAAGATTAAACTTGTCTTAAATTTGAGTTGGCTCATTTCATTTGGCAAAATATTTCAGTTTGTTGTCAAATACAATTTGAGATGGCTCATGTATGTTTTAATCTGTGCAGTGGATATAGAGTTGACATGGTTTCATTTGAACATGCACAGCTCTAGCAACAGACTTCAACTACATCCCTTTAAAGGGTAATTTAAAAATACAAATTTCAGTGGTGTGTGCCTGTGTGTATTTTCTCAGCCTTTTCCTCATTCTAGTGTATTTCATGCTTTAAATAACACTTATGACTGTGTCCTGTGCTGTAGGAGTGGCAATTGATGGAAATAACAATGAAGATAAAGAAAGATTCATCAAACTGGTTAAGAAAAGAGGAAAAGTAAAGGCCTTGGAAGAAGAGTTGTACAGTAAGTGTTAAAAATGACCCCTTTGCTTTGGCCTCCGAGTCAGATACTATCTGCATCTCAGCAGAAAGTCAGACCATGAAATTGCAGTTATGATTTTGCATCAGCAATAACTGCATTGGGAAATCCAAGCAGCTAATTTTTTTGTGTCCCTCAAATCTGCACTTAAGAAGCAAGCTGATCTTCAGATCTTGCATTGTGGAATTGTCAGTCAATCCTCCCTTCTTTTGGTTGCTCCTTTGTTCAAAACCTGGGCTCCTTTGGCTCTTTGCTCATGTGATTTCTGTGCTGCATGGCTGAAATGCTGAAACATGCACTCTGACAGAATTTATGGCCATTTAAGCAGCTGGCTGTCATCACAATCTGCTTTATGCAGTGCTTCCATCTGTGAAAGCCTGAAGTTGTGTTTTAATACGTTTACATTATAATTTGTAGTAATGGGGTCTGTTAGCCTGTCTGTGGCTAAAAATGCTCGTGGCTTGGCAAACAAGGTTTTAATCACAGTAGCTTGAATTTTCTGAAGTGTAATGTCAAAAAAGCAAATGGTTAAAAAAATCCCCAAAAAACAGAAGATAGCTTTTAGAATTTTGCCTGTAGTAATTGTCTTTGTGTTTTACTAATTGTGTGTGTGTGAGAGGGAGGGAGAGAGGCAATATTAATTATTCAGTAAACTGAATTTCTCCTGTCTAGAACAAGATGACCTGGATTCTAAAACAGATTTTGAAACACATTTTGGAATTGCTCATACTCGCTGGGCGACCCACGGAGTACCAAGTGCAATAAACAGTCACCCTCAGAGATCAGATAAAAGGAATGGTACGTAATATCTGCAACACTTCAACCACACAAATCTGAAATGATTCAATCCACAGAACACAAATGTTCTTATTATTGCTATGGTATCTATTTTTGATAGTAGGGCTAAGCTGTTGCCATTCTATTTAGCTTAGACGCATTTAAAATGAAATAGCCTCTTCTCAGACTGAAGCAACACTAAAAATTAATGAGATCTGTTTTCTGAAAATTGCAAGTTAATTGAAGTACAACATTCTTGTTTTGAAAGGTAAGACTGAAAATATGAATGTGTCAATATTGCCTGGTCCAGAAAAGGGAGATTTCATATCAGTCTTCACTTGAGATGGCTTAGTGCTCTACTAGGTGCAGTTTAGAACTCTCAATAACTTGGAACTGCCTTTGTATACTTTCAGAACTTGTAAGCTTCTGCTTGCAGTTGTCCATGTTGTGATAAACTGTAGGTCTGAAAGCTATAGCAGGTGGTTTCAAGTGTACTTCTAAGCTTTTTTTCCCCTTGTAATTTTGTGTTCTGAATTAAATATCTTAAGTTTTTGTTGCTCATGAATATATGTATTTTTTTTTCTCTTAGAATTTGTTGTCATCCATAATGGAATCATCACAAACTATAAGGACCTGAGAAAATTTCTGGTGAGTCTGTGGCAACTCAATTCTAAAACTAGAAAGTTAATACTCCCCCAAACTACTATCAGGTCATTCATGACTTCAGTGAAACATGAACTCAAGTTTCTTGATATCATCTATAAAAAAAGCTGTGTGAAAGGGTCTGCCTGATAAAGATACTCAGGAGCTGGTGAAGTGCAATATGTTCCTGTAATCCTAAATGCAAAGTATTTATGAGCAGAGTAGCAGTTTGTGCTGAGACTCTCTGAGAGGGTGTGGAGTGGGCTCCCTCCTGTCTCTTGCTGCTTCACAGATGCCAAACAAGTAAAGTCTTACTATGGGTCTTATTCCAGCATTTCCCAAAGAGTATCTATGACATAAGTCCTTGTATTTTATCTACAGTGATTTATATGCACTGGTCCAATGTAGTGCTCTGAGCTCTGGCTGCAGTTTCTGGTGGGAGGCAGCTGAAAAGCTCTTCAGTGTTTGCTGCCTGAGGATGGACACAATTCTTACTCTTCTATGTGATATTTCAGGAGAGCAAAGGATATGAATTTGAATCTGAAACAGATACAGAAACAATCCCCAAATTGATCAAGTACATGTATGACAACAGAGAGAGTGAAGACACCAGTTTTTCAGCCTTGGTAGAGAGAGTTATTCAACAGTTGGTAAGTGGGACATTACTTTTTTTCCCCCTGTACAACAGTATAAGCTATTTGTGGGGTTCCTTAGCATTCTGCCTCATGCATTTAGATCCTGTGCAGGAGCTCTTAGAAGGTGCTGCAAATAACACTTTTAGGCTTCTAAATAATGCTTAATAGACCAAGAAATGAGATTAAAATTTTGGAGACTTCAAAGGCTTTTCACTGTTAAATCTTTAAATTGCAGTAGCAACAGGTTTTGTTTGTTGAGTTTTTTGTCTTGTTTTGTTTTTAGCAAGAAGTTAACACAGCTTTTTAATGAAGCAGTTTAATTTAAAAAAAGTAATAGGAGCCTCTGGGGGTTCAAATCTCTCATAAACGGCAGTGTGTTCCTAAAGGTTATTCTGATCGTGTTGAAACACTGCCGTGATTCAAGTTTGGCCAATGCCTTGGCTCTCCTATTTGGAAATAGATCTAACAAGCTGGACTGGTTTCCAAACTGTGAAGTGGGAATCTACTGTTACTCAGTATGTGAATGCTTAAAAACTTTGATAGATGCATTACAAACTTGGAGAAAGCTGGCTTTGTTTCCTCCCCCAGTCTCCGGGCAGATGTTTTCCCTCCCCTTCCTGCAGCTTCTGAGTCTCCTCTTTAAAGCAGCTCTGTAGGATTCCTTGCAGCAGGGCTGGAATCCACACCAAGGCAGGGCCTGTGTGGGACAAGAGGGAGCAGCCCCAGAGTGTGGGGAAGGGAGGATTCCCCGGCCCCCAGAACAAGGGCAGAGTGCTCTGAGTGCAGCCCGGGGAGAGGAGGGAATGTCACCAGCTCTGTCCTGCTGGCAGGGTGGGGGGCCTTGGCTCCTGCTTTGGGAATCTCCCTCCAGGAGTCTGCCAGCTGTGTTAATACTGTAGAGTTGTTTCTGGGGCTTTTTTACTGGTCTTGTGGATTTTTTGTGGGTTTTTTTTTTTTTGAAATACATTAATGAGAATTTGCTGCTTGAATCTAGGAATAATAACTCCAGGTTTTTAGTTGAAACTGCATGGTAAGTCACTACAAGTAAAATTCTAATTGAAGGTCTTACTCAAAGTAAATGTCTAACATTCTTCATGTTGATTATGAGCAGCATCTCTGACATTTTCATAACCTTTGCATTCAAGTTTATTGTTTTTATTTATAAAGAGGCTAAGTGCTCACTTCCTGAGGTTTTAGCTGTTGCACTGTTAATGTGGATGTCAGCTTGTTCTGCTCCATGGCCAATTCCTTTAAAGGTGCAGTCTGCCCTCCAGGAAGAGACTCCTGATAGCAGCTCCTTCAGTGCCTCTTCAGAGAGGGGCCCCAGTTTAATGAGATGCAACTATTTGAGATAAGTTCTTTAGAATCTTTTTCTTCTCCTTTGTATTCATGGTTTCCAGGAAGGTGCTTTTGCATTGGTTTTCAAGAGCATCCATTACCCAGGTGAAGCTGTTGCTACCAGGTTAGTAAAAGTCTATTTTATACATAATGCATGCTTTTTATTAGGTTAAAAAAGGCCAGCCTCTGAAAGATACTAAAATATTGATGTTTAAAGTGCTTAATTAACAAAAATCAGTGAGTCAATAAAGAATCTCAGTGTATCTTGTGTTTCTAAATTTGTAACAAGAGCATGCTAACATTTTCCCTCTATCAAAAAGGGGAGAGGGAAGGGATATTGTTCAGTTTTAGCTCCCATTGAGTAAAGACAGATAAATATATTCATGTGGGTTGAAAGACCATCATAGTAACAGGTTATACAAATAGAGTTCTATAGCTGTCATAGCATTTATGGTGTCTTTCTGTCTTAAGTTCTACTTTTATTTATGACTTGAAAAACAACTTTCAGGAAATGTAAAGATATTAAAATAGCAAGTGACATAGCAAGTGATTAAAATAGCAAGTGATGGGAATAAAGACTGTTTTATATTACAACCCAAAAGCCCATTGCTTCAGTGGTCTAAAATAAGACTACATTAAAATTTTGAAAAAGCCAGCTGTACCATCACTCTAACTAGAGAACATCTTCTCAAATGAACTATTCTATATGTGGTTCAGATTTGGGTTTTTAGGGCTGAGGGATTTAAGAGAAGCTAATCTTGTAATCTGAGTGTGACTTGTTCTTTTATTCCTGTGATATTTTTTTTAATAAGGTCTTCAGTGACATGTAACCCATATAATTAAAAAATTATCTTAATATTCCACAGTTTCAGAAGTGCAGTAGGGAAGGTTGATGTTTCTGAGTTTAAAAGGCTAAAGAGTGTAACAGTACTTCAATTCTAAAGAGCACAGGAGCTTACTGTTGTCTCCCTTCAGAGGCAAAGTAAGCTTTGGTTCAAATTGGTCCCTGTACTAAGATGTTTTCTGATAACTGCAAAGAAAACAGCACGTTCATATTCACATTTATTCACATATATTCACATTTTCCTCCACTTGGATGTAGTTTACAGGTAAAGAATCACCAAGGCACATTGGTAATTACTTATATAATAATATTTGGTGAATCTTACAGAAGAACCAAGTTTATAGACCTCCTGCCATGTAATGGCCTTAGGATCATGGTTGAAGGAGGCTCTTCCTGTTTAGGAAGCTAGATGGGATACTGTCTTTTCAGCTTCACTGATGTCTGGTAACTTCTTTGTATGCACATTTCTCTTTATAAATTTGTGTGTTTTCCTTTCTCTAGGAGAGGGAGTCCTTTGCTCATTGGGGTTAGGAGCAAGTACAAGCTCTCAACTGAACAGATTCCGGTTTTGTACAGAACATGTAAGTTGATGAATCAAAATACATTATTTTTAAAAACTAAAATTACCGTTATTTTATGATTAGAAATTAGGTTAATTGTTTTTTGTACCATAAAACTACCAGCTGATGCCCCAAATAGCTTTTTGGCTGGGGATATTTTTATACTACTGAATTTGTAGTTCATGTGAAAGTCCCATACCCCAACCTATTTCTGTAACTGTGATACCCTAAACCTGTATAGTCTGCAATCTTAACTGAACAGAACTGGGTTTGCATTTAGAATGTCTCATTTCTTTAATAGGTAACATTGAGAATGTGAAGAACATCTGCAACTCCCAAATGAAAAGACTGGACAGCTCAACCTGCCTTCATGCTGTTGGGGATAAGGCAGTGGAATTCTTCTTTGCTTCAGATGCAAGGTAGTAAAAGTACTTCAACTCTGCTGAAAATACTGGGGGTTTTTTTGTTTAAAAGCGAGATGGTTCTGGAAATTTAAGCTGCCTTGCTCTTGTACAATGACTTTCTGAAAGAAGAGCTTTTAATCCAGGTAACATCAGAAAGCCCCCAGGCTCACGTGCTTGAAAAATGTGAAGGTTTGTCAGCAGCATTTGAACTGCAAACAAGTGCAATACCTGCCATTTGCTGACCTCTATGTGAAATACATCCAGTGTAGGAAAGTAATTTGGGTACAAATGGACACTCATCAGCTGAGCATTTGGGCAGAATATGGGTTAGTTTGGGTTGTGATGTTTTCAATTCAGATATTGGAGGAGGAAAATAGTGGTGTGGTTCCAAGCTGGGCAGGAAGGTGGACACCAGGCACACATTTATCTTGGAATAGAGAGACCAAGAGTGGGACTGTAGCAGGATCCATCAAAGACACTGGGAGGCATCTTCAGACCAGCAGGAATGGATGCAGTGGTTGCAGAGCCTCCTGCTGTGGGTTGCTGTGAGAGTGCAGGAGGAGCAGCAGATGGAGCCATTGCCTTTAGGATGGCTCTGTCGGCAGTTCTGTCCTAAAGGAAGAGAGAAGCAGTGCTGGAAGTGCTCTTGTGGCACATTTAATTGCTTTGCTATTGCCAATTCTGACGTGTCAGGTTTGTCTTGCTTCTGTTTTTCTCTCTGTAGTGCCATCATTGAGCACACCAACAGAGTGATTTTCTTAGAAGATGATGACATTGCAGCTGTAACTGACGGGAAGCTCTCGATTCACCGCCTGGAGCGCTCAGCTAGTGATGATCCTTCCCGGGCCATCCAGACCTTGCAGATGGAATTGCAGCAAATCATGAAGGGTGGGTTGAAACATCTGTCAATGAGTATCATCAAAAATGGATAGTTACTGTTTGTGTAGTAGATGAGGCAGCAAACTGCTAATTTGATGTGACAATTGCCTTTTATTCAGGCTGTACTGGGAGCTGACAATTTTAGTTTTGAGACCAAGAGATAATGGGCAGCCTGGGACCCTATCCATTTTAGCCTTGGAAAAGTCATAGATACTTCTATTCATTTCAGTATCTAGTGAAAATGTAACTAATGCTAACATGTAGTTGTTGGCAAAGTTTGACTATAAATTAAGAATTGAAGGGGAGCATGGATGTTTCCTTATGAAGGAATTTATTTACCTTGTCAGTATTGGGAAATGGAATCAACCATATAAAGTGACCTATCCATCCGTCCTTTCTTCTTGCCTATTCTAAGCTTTTATTTAGGCTAACACAGTCAAGTTAGTCTTAAAAGTTCTCTTTGTAACTGAAATAGACTTCAAATAACAAACCTAAGCATTGCCATATCATGTTTTTATAAACAGGTAACTTCAGTGCCTTCATGCAAAAGGAAATTTTTGAACAACCAGAATCAGTTGTCAACACAATGAGAGGCAGGGTGAATTTTGAGAGCAGCACAGGTAATGGAGAACAGTCCTTCAAACTGCACTAAGTTTGAAATTTGTAAATGTGCCATCTAGAAAATGAAAACCACCATTGTGTATTTATTTGTTTGCAGTTCTGCTGGGGGGGCTGAAGGATCATTTGAAAGAAATCAGAAGGTGCCGAAGACTGATCATTATTGGCTGTGGGACCAGTTACCACGCTGCAGTGGCTGTACGTTCCCAGCCTTGGCTGAAATGCATTTATAACTTACTTGCTGGTTTCAGACAACAGCTTTTCATCTGCTTTTTCTTCTATCTCAGACTTTGTCTTTCATTGAGGGGTCTCACCCTTTTATTTAGCTTTCCTTATTGCCACATTCTTTATTAATGCTCCAGTGCCATTAATCACCATGCTAGAAGTTAACTTTTTCCACCTTGGCTTTTAAAGCTTTGGTGAGTTGTAATTACCAGCTTTTCTAATAAGAATTCATTTAGATTTTCTCTGATTTGTAAAATGTCCAAATGTTAGTGGGTGGCAATGCTGACAAATACTGTGTTCTGCTTGAATACAGACTCGACAAGTCCTGGAAGAATTAACTGAATTACCAGTGATGGTGGAACTTGCCAGTGACTTCCTGGATAGGAACACACCTGTATTCAGGGATGATGTGTGCTTTTTTATAAGCCAGTCAGGTGAGCTGCATTTGCTGTTGAGTGAGTGCTCTAAGATTGCTTTCCATTGCACTTTGCATCATATATGTATGTGTGGATACAGTTATTTAGAACACATTTGTGTAGACTTTGATGCTTTTCAGGAATCATTATTATCTCTTCCAGCCTGAAGTCAAGGTGTGAATGTTTTCCAGGTGAAACTGCAGATACACTGATGGCCTTGAGGTATTGTAAAGAACGCCGTGCTCTGACAGTTGGCATCACAAACACAGTTGGAAGCTCAATATCCAGGGAGACTGACTGTGGTGTGCACATCAATGCAGGGCCTGAGATTGGTGTGGCGAGCACAAAGGTAATTCCTGTTCAGGGTTTGACTTTCACCCTTCAGCCCTGTGGAACACAACTCAAATTTCAATTGCAGCACTTCCAACTGAGATCATATTCACTCTCTGCAGAATTAGCTGTTAAATGTTTTGTTTTTTCTGCAGGCCTATACCAGCCAATTCGTGTCTCTTGTAATGTTTGGCCTAATGATGTCTGAAGACAGAATTTCCTTGCAGAAAAGGAGACAGGAAATCATAAGTGGACTAAAATCATTGCCAGGTATATTGATATTTTGGGTTTGAGGAGGCGTAAGGGATGTTGGCAGCATAAAATACTACTCAGGGATATTTCTTTCTCATTTAAGTTTCACTCTCCCCCTCATCCTGAAAGGCAGACAACATGAGAAAAATGGACTGTTCACTTCTGCACTGTTTGCCAATTTTACAAGTGCTCCTCCAAGAAACTTGGCAGGAGGATCGGAATTTTCATGGGTTGGGTTTTCTAATTACAATAAGGTAGTTTTGTATGAGAAATATTACTCGATCTCCTACATTAATGGTTTAAAAATTTTAAAATCTCCCACTTTAAATCAGGATACATAAAATGAAACTAATTCAAGGTGATTTTTATATGGATATTTCACAACTTCCTTTAGAAATTCAAATTATATGTATGAGCACTGTTTAAACCAATATTTGTTTAAATTTATTACTGTAAGTAAGGCTGGAGAAAATATCCTTAAACTGCAGTCCAAGTTGCAAAGTTAATGGTTGAATTACATTAAGTGTATTTGCTCTATTAGATAATTAGAACATTCTAGTACAAATGAACTATTTTTTCCAGTTAAAAAAAATTAATTTTTTTTTCTGTGCCTCAATAGAAATGATTAAAGAAGTCTTGTCCTTGGATGAGAAGATCCATGACTTGGCTCTTGAACTCTACAAACAGAGATCGTTGCTGGTTATGGGCCGTGGGTATAATTACGCCACGTGTCTGGAAGGAGCTTTGGTAGGAACTTCTCAATATTCTTTGATATTATTTAAAATGAGATTTTGTGCCTTCTGCAACATAGTTTTTCTAATATTTCATTACAATTTAATTCTACTGCAATAAAACTATTTATAACTAGAAGCATTTAAACAAATACATAAGGTGAACCTGGATGTGATGCCACTTTCTTGTTTCTTTCACACCATAAACATAGAGTTTAATTAGTCTACTTAAAAACAAGAAACTAACAAGTTGCTGACCCATTTGAAAACAACATCAGAAACATGCAATGTGCTGATGTTGAGAAGAGATGCTCATGCATGGAAGTCATTAATTATATTATGAACATCCTGATGAAATGGACACGTGCCCATTGCTCAGAGGAGTTTGGTGTGTTAAAGGCAGATTGCAGTAGCCAAGGTTGTGCTGGGTGTTTGGTTCCTAAAATTCCTCTGGTTAATCCATGTGCATGGGTGAGCTCTGCTGCTGCCCACAGCCTGCTAGAAATCCCAGCAGCCACCTGTGTACTTTCACTAATACTTGATACTGGTACATGTATTTAAATGGCAGAGGCACAGCCTTGGTGCTTTGATTATTGCGGCTGTTGCTTCTCAGCTGATTTAGTAATAACTTGAGGCATTTCCTTTTTTTTTAGAAAATAAAAGAAATCACCTACATGCACTCAGAAGGTATCCTGGCTGGTGAGCTAAAACATGGGCCCTTGGCCCTGATAGATAAACAAATGCCTGTTATCATGGTGATCATGAAGGATCCTTGCTTCACCAAGTGTCAGAATGCCCTGCAACAGGTCACTGCTCGGCAGGTACAGTGCTCAAGTGATTCACTTCTCCTGTGTCATGGGAAAAGAGATCGTGCACACTGCACTGCTGCTGCCTGTGCACCTGGAAAGGGATGTGCTGCTGATTATTGTTAATTATTAAGTTATAAATAAGATGCTACATCTGCATTGCAGTTTGTTATTACAGGTTAATATCAGCAGTGAAAACTGCTTTCATATGGCTTGTTTGTTTTGGGGTCTTTCTGTTTTGAAGCAAATGGAATAATGTTAAAACTCTACAGGGTGAAAACATTCAAACCTTACAATATAGTGAAAGTCAAGAGCCATTATGCAAGGACTGGCATTGCCTTTGTTAGCTACTTGAGTGTGTTCAAACACACACAGACATGCTGTAAACAATATTTCAAAGCAGTTCTAGGCTACTTCTTCACTTAACAATGTAAAAATTTATTTTCAGGGTCGTCCAATCATTCTGTGTTCTAAAGAAGACACTGAAAGCTCAAAATTTGCCTACAAAACCATTGAGCTGCCTCATACAGTTGACTGCCTTCAAGGAGTGTTGAGTGTCATTCCTCTTCAGTTACTTTCATTTCACCTGGCTGTTCTCAGAGGATATGATGTAAGTATTTTCTATATTTAACACTCCTTTTAGTGCAGTTTTGAACTTCCTCCTACTAGTGTAAAGTGAGAGACCCAGTTATATGGCATATCTAAGACTCACTAGCTATGAAAATAGCTAATGAATCTAGAGTGAACGTGGTTATAGAGGTGACATTGCAGTGCCAATTCTTCAGTTTTGTATTTTTTAGTTAGTATCCTTCTAAAAACTTATAAAGCTCTTTTGCTTAGTTTGGTTAGTTAAGAGTGCAAATGGGACTTTTCCAGGGAACCTAATCTTGAAATATGATATTGTTAGCTTAAAATAGGGCAGTGCTTTGTACACCTTGGTTTGTTGATGTGTCAGTTTGACAATGATGACTGCTTTGGAAAGGTATCCTGTGCAAAACAAATATGTATTTGTTAGGAGGGCTTTGGAAGCACAGATAAATTTAGCTGCAAGTCTTTATGTGCAGATCTATAGCCTGTTGTGTGTGTTAATGTGTCTAGAATCAAGCAGAACTGATTAGGAAGTCAGAAAAAGCACACTAAATGAATTGTTAAATGCAGAATGTCAGTATTACTCTGCCATACTGAAAGCCTGTCTCTTCATTCTAGGTGGACTTCCCAAGAAATTTGGCCAAATCTGTGACTGTAGAGTAACAGCCAAGAACAGCTGATGCCTTTGTCACCAGACCTCTGAGTTATACTTGTAGAATGTGTTGTTCTGAATTGATAAGTAAATGTTTTCTCTAAAAAGAATGATAGTGCTAACTGGAAAGTGTCAGAAGGATTTATCTTGTAGCTTTAAAAGCTTTTGATGTGCCTTGTACCCAAGTGCTTTTGCTCATAGCAAATACTCCTCTAAGTCCTGAAATTACCAAAGAAGATAAAAATTGTTTACACATGGTATACTGAATGAACGTTTTTACTGTGCAATATATATATATATATATATACAGCTCTCTCCAGAGTAACTGTGAACATTTTTTTAGCCTACACTACATAACTAGTTTCAAAGATATAGTATTTATAAGTACAATTTGTATAGCTTTTTTTAAGTTATTTTTTTAGTACATTGCTTATCTGTAACATTGGTAATGCTCAGAATGTAAATACTGAGCGTGTTGATACTTCTGTACAGTTGTTAGGGATTTTCCTCCTTCAGCCTCAAACTGGAAATTTGTTGTCACCTCTTCTTTCCCAGCTTCCCTTCCCCCGTTGCATCTGTGTTTCATATTTAACCAGTCATTTGCAAAGTTCTTCCCTGGCTGTAAATTCCCAGCTATGTTTTCAATTTCTGCTTCTTTTAACTGTTTTGAAAAGCCAGAATGACATTTGTTTTGTATGCCTCCCCAGCTCTTATTTGCATAACATGTATAGTGCAACAGAATAAGGGAACTGGATGTCTTTCAAGTCATATTTTTGTTTGAAGAGGGTACAATGAAATGACAATGCAATTAAAAGATTATATAATTCTTCTTATTTTGTGGTTTGGTTTTTTGTGTGTGTATGTGTATTTGGGTTTTTATTTGTTTCATTTTTGTTGTTTTCATTTTTTTTTTAACCTGATGACTTCTATGTCAGATCTGAAGAAAGTCCTATATTAGTACCATATATATTTGCGAAAGCACACTTTGATAGTTGTGAACCAACTTGCAGTAGGGGAGAACCTATAAACCTGCAAAACAATCAGGTAGATTCACACAAGAAGTTTGATTTTTATTTCCAAATGGCCAGAAAGCATAGGATTTATTTTTTCTGCATTTTATTATCTAACTCACTAGTGAAGTTTCTGATATTCCTCTGCAGGCTTGGTTTTAAATGAAGGTGTTTGAATGTTTACTTAGGTTAAGAGCTTGAAAGTGTTACACCAGCTTGTTATAATAGGAGCTACTTACTGGAAACCGCCCTAGTACTTTTTATTACCACATAATAAAACCAAAATCATAACAAAAAATATAGTAATAATCTGACCTGAATGCCAAGAATGTGTAACTCTGGATCTAACATGTTTTGGTAAGCGATGAAAAGGCCCCTTTTACTCTTGATCTAGAATTAATATTCCCTTCATATTAAAAAGTGAAATTATCAAAGCATATTGAGTTAATCTAGTCTATTTGTGACATTAAATTGATTTATTAAAAAAATTACAGGTGCATTTTTCTAAATTAATCTGTGAGAACAGAAATCACAGAAATGAAAGCTCTCATCAGTCCTCGGAGAGGTGGCAAATTGAGTTTATTTTTAGGCAGCACCTGTTTTAAAAACAAGCAGTCCTCATGTCAGGGCCGGGGGTGTGTAATGGAGAGAAGGCTTATGATTTTTGCGTGGGGTTGAAAATAGCTCGGGGAGGGAATAAATCCCTTCCCTCCTGAGCCATTGCTCTGGAAGAGCTGAGGGAAGCCAGGCTGAGGGGCTGTGCAGGGACCGGCGGGTCGGGGCCTGCTGTGGTGTGTGGTGTTGTGCTGTGCCCTTCTGTGCTGTGCTGTCCCGTTGTGCCCTCATGTGCTGTGCCGTGATGCCAGGCTGCCCCCGTGTGATGTCACGGTGCCCCTGTGGTGCCTCCTGCCCAGGCCGGGCCTTCGCCTCACCGAGGGCTTGTCCCGCCTGCCGCAGCTGTGAGGAGCCGGCAGCAGGACTGGCGCCACAGCCCGTCGTGACATGGTACTGCTAAGAGGTGACATCACGACTATCGTGACAGGCTGACGTCAGGCAATGACATAACAGCTCTAACGACGTCACGACATTGCGCAATGACGTCACCAATGCCGTGACATGCTGACGTCACAGACCAACACCAAGCCAGGGCGGGGGCCGAACTGCCCCGTCACTGCGGCCCTTCAGCGCCCTCCCTTATATAGCGGCCAGCAAGTCCCGCCCCCTATCCGATTGGCTGAGCTCCTCCGGCGGGGGCTGCGATTGGCCGCGGTGGCTGTCAGTCAGGGGCGGCGCCGTGCGGAGCACCGGGAGGCCATTGTGGCTGGGGCAGCGGGAGGCGGTGGCCGGGGCCGGTCCCGCCGCGTCCGACCCAGGTGAGGGGGCGGCCGCGAGGGGCGTGCTGGGGCGGCGGGGCTGGAGCCGGGGCGGGACGAGCCCTGGGCCGGACGGAGTGCTCGGCTCGTCCCGCGGCGCGGGCAGAGCCGGGGCGCCCCGCCGGCCGCTGCCCGGGCCCGGCCGCGCCGGGGGGACGCGGGGAAGCGGCGGGGCCGGGCCCTTCCTGCTCCGGCCGAGCCCCCCGCCCTGCCCGTGCCGCAGTGCCGGCCCCGCGGAGCCGCCTCTGCCCGTCCCGCTCCCCTGTCGCTCCGTGCCGGTGCCCGTGTGCGGCCGGCCCGCGCTCGGCGGCCCCGGAGCCCCGTCCCGGGAGGGCAGCGGCACCGAGCGCTGCGGGACCGAGCGCTGCGGCCGCGGCCAGCCCGGGCTCTCCGGAGCCGAAGCGATTGCTTAGCAGAAGTTTTAGGAAAGATGTGAGAAGACTCTTCTTGCTCGCTTCTTACATGAGCGGCGAAATTGCTTACAGCACAAGCATGTTTTAACTTTTTCTCTCTTTACACCAGCTTGCCCTGGCAGAGTTCTGAGATCCTTTCAGTGTTTGCGTCTGTGTGTAGTAGCTGAATGAGACTGTAACAGGTAGTGGTGAAATGTTTGTTTGGTCAGTAGTAGTGTGGGTTGCTTAAAGAAAAAAAATCTGCTTTCCAAGAGTTTCCAGTTGTAAACTACCTTTAAACTGCTGTAATCCTTCGGCGTTACTCAGCTAGTGCTTTGCTACACTTTCGTTCTAAAGGTTGGCAGTACAGGAGTGAGGTGTAACTCACTGTGACTTTGTAAGTGGACTCTTTCCTTTTGATATATACTGCTGTAAAGATTTAAAAAAACCCCTTGATACTATTGATGATAGTCCTTAAAAGGGCACACCTGAATTAGAAATTGTTTTGAAGAGGTTAATAAGAGAATAGGGGGAGATTTACTGCACGGATTTCCCATGTGTTTTCATAAATACGTGTGTGTGTATATTCACTGCTAATATTGTCAGCAGTAGAATTTTAGCTTAAGACTTAAAAAACAAGCCAAGCTTCATGCTGTTCTTGTGCTTCGTTTTCAGTAATGACATTTCTGTAACCAAAACAACCCTGGGAATGTGTTCCCAATCTGTTTTATAAGCTTTTGACTTGAAGATATCCAGAGTACAAATCTGGTTATTAATAAGTTGCCATTTTAATAAGTATATTTTAGGTAAGTGACTGTTTAATGCAGGATGTATTCTCTAGTGCAGTTGCTTTCAGCTTCTAAAGATTTCTCACTGGAATTGTGTATAAGCCAGTAGTAACTGGCAGGTTTGGTGTGTTGGTTATTTTTCCAGTAGGAGAAAAACAGGTAAGTACTAAGAAACTCATTTCACAGATATGCTTCTTACGTGCACAACAGGAAATCTATTTTTATTTGGGGGCTCTTGAAGCCCTAGTGAAAGTCAAGACTTGAGAGCTGCTTTGCACAAAGAATTGCAAATGGGTTGAAATACATAAAACTTGCGTGTTCTGATAACCCATTTTTCTTTTTGGGGATTTTCTAAGGAGCTTATGCTCATCTCCAAGTGGTTTTTGAAAAGTGGCTTTGTGCAGACCATGATTCTTAAAGGGAAGGGTTTTTTCAGCATCAGGATTATTTTGTTTTCCCGTATTTCTTTATCACTGTTACAGAAAAGTGTTTCATTAACTCCTGAAGAGGTACAGCATTGTTCTTGTGCAGCTAACAAGTTGATATCCTGCAGCTTGATACCCAGTTTATGCAAAATCTGTACTTTTTTTGCTTTTGTCTCTAAGTCCTTGCAGAGGGAGCATCTTGACCTTCCAGCTGTACTTTTCTTAAAATATTGAAGATTCAGTGAAAACACCATAGGTGCTCAGGAGCTGTTCATCAGAACACCTGGTACCTCAGAGTGCATAGCTTTGGGGTAATGAATGGGGCTGGAAAGAAGAGTGGGAAAATCTGGAGCTGCCCTTGAGGCATCCTGTGGTCTCATGTTAGTGCTAGCTGGCTGTGCAGCTGCAGCTGACTGCCTCTAATATTATTGTGTAGGAGATATTGTTTTCTTCCTTCTCCCTGTGACAGAGCAGAAAGTTGGTAGCCCACATTTTCCCTTTGCTGATCCTTTTTCCTCTGCTTTTTTTCTAAAGCTTCTAAGAGGAAATGTCAGATAAACTGACAGTCTAAATTGCTGCTGGAGATGACCCAGTTCAATGTCTGCCTCTTAAAATGCTGCATAGATTTTGAGGAACTATAAGGTAAAAGGAACTCTAGACATTTCTTGAGAATCTCTTAAGGCTATTACAATTTGGTTTAAACTCAGTCTTTACTAGGATTTGGAGGTCTTCCATTTATTTTATTGCAGATTCCTTGAGTCTGTCAGCTGACTTAAAACATGGAAAAGATGCTGCTCCCTCCTACATGCACTGAGGAGGACAGAAATCCAAATTCTAATTCTTAAAGCAACCAAAAGTTATTTGTGTGGCTTTGTGCCCTTCTAGGGTGGGTGTCTGGGTTGCCCTTGAGGCTTTTGTGTTTTGCATTGGCTCACAGATACTCGGTGGGGCCAGTGAAGAGAGACAAACTGTGCTTTTAGAAACCAAAGCAGGCAGCCCAGAGCACAGCTGCTCCGGGGAAGGGGCTGCTTGCATTTCCTGTTTTAAGGAACAACTTTGAAGAGATTTGCCTGTGCAAATCACCCTGGGCTCTAATGGCACTATCTGTCATAGTAAATGTGAAATTATGAAGGGGAAAATTTGTTAGAGAGCTCTTCAGTAATTACTGAGATAATTTACTTGTAAGGTTTGGAAGAGGGATGGACACCCAGGAAAACTGTTGGTCTGTGCTCTTGTTACTGTAGCACTTCAGAGCTAAAGAGGTTGAGTCCATTACTCTGCTCTCTGATGTAATTACTTATCTCTTATTCATTCTTGACAGATGAATTTAACTTACTCTCTATTGTGTCAGGAAAGTCTCTTCTAAACTGTAGCACAAAAGTCTCATTCTGTAGTACTACAGGGACACTGGCTGATAGTGCAGGGTGTTGTGGTGTGTACAAAATGGGAAGGAGAATGTGTTGTTGTAGGTCTGGATCAGGGAAGGTTGCCTATCAGAGCCCTCCTTGGAATTTCCTACTGAACAAGGCTGAAGGGAAATGTTGGGGAAATTGCAGCAGCCAGAGGGATTTGGGGGGTAGTTTTGTTTTAAACTTGTTTTACTGTTTTAGTTAAGTCTTTTATTAAAACCCTGTTTCCTTCTGTCCATGGGCTCCATGGATGTATGTTGTAACTTTTATCTTTGTTCCCAGTGTTTGAATAATATACTTTTTGATTTTTTGTTTCAGTAATACAGTTCTAGCACATAGCAGTAGTTCTAAGTTATGGAGTAGCCTTCAAGGAGTAAAGAGTTGTATTTGGGTGGTTTTGTTTTTAGAGTTGTTTACTTAGATGCTTTTTGTTTGAGGGATTGGAGTAGGAACACGCATTCCCTTAAAGCTGTAAAAGCTGTAATTGCTGTCTGTCTGCAAGTGTATTTCATTAGCAGTGGTAATGCACAAAACTGAAAGAATGTTTGTTTATGAATGAATGTTTAATGGTGTGCTGTTGAAAAATTCATATGTATTAAAATATGTATAATATTTCTCATCTTGTCTGCTGGAAATTAGTGAGATATTGAACATTTGTTTTCTTTCTTTTTCTTTAAGATCTTGAAAACTTTGCCAGGTCCCTGAGAGAGAAAACTACATGACACTACACCATGACTGACAGTAAATGTGATAGTCAGTTTTACAGTGTTCAAGTTGCAGATTCAACATTCACTGTGCTAAAACGTTACCAGCAATTGAAGCCCATAGGATCAGGGGCACAGGGCATTGTTTGGTGAGTAATAAATACTTCATTTAAATATTAAAAGCTATAAATATAAAGCAAAGTTTGCATGTATTTCTGATAGAAGTACCAGAACATAAAACACTGATAATACATTCTCTTGTTACAGGGTTATGGACTAAATAAATTCTAAACCAATTGCTTATTATAGTTCATGTGCAATTGTATTTTTTTTGTTCTGTTTTTAGGGAAAATTAATATTTGGATAACTGCATAAATTAGAATGGTCAACAAATTTCTTCCTTACTCATTAATCACTTTATTTCTGTTTCTAGTTCTCCCATTGCCCTTGTAGTTGTGATATTGCAGTGTAAGGTATGACAATGGTGAGAGATTCTGGGTTTTACTCGTTTCTTCATCATGGCCCCCTTTCTTCCCCCTCTTTTATTCCCAATCACTCCTGTCCATTTCTAGGAGCCATCAATGCAGTGCCTTGCCATTAACTGGCAGGATGAGGCAAATCAGTGTCATTGTCACTCCATGGATTACCCAGAAAGGGATGCTGTGTGAGGGGCTGGGCTGGCCGGCTCTCCCTTGGTGTGGCACCCCAGCTTTGTGTCCAACCTCCACTGGCCCAGGACGTGGGAGTCTTTAGGCTGATCCTGAACCTTAGTCTCTTGTATGGCACCACACCTCTGGGCCAGCTAAAGGTAAACACTTTCAAATATTTTTTAGACTGCAGCAATCCATTCTGCACATTTAGTGCCAGCCCATATTTTGTTGGGTGAAACTTACTTGGTAACAGCAGAAATGTTTATTGATGTGGGTTTTCATTCCATAATCAGGGGAGCAAACAGATGTACCCAGGAACTCTGTGATATTGACTTCATCACAACACATGGTGGGCTGTTTGTGCTCTGAATCCAGCCTGCAGTTTATCTTCATCTATAAAATCTGCAGAATAAGTGTGATGACTCATGTACTGTGAATAACTCCTTAACAGCACCTGCCCATGTCTTCTTGGCCTTTCCATAACCACAATAAGTTATATAAGTAGGAAAAGAGTGCATTTCTCTGAGAGCAGGCCTTAATTTTAAATTTTTTTAATTACCCCTCTTGCCCTACTGATAGGTAACAAAATGAAAACACCATATTTCATTCTTCTTCAGTGGGTTGAGTGATGAGGGGGTCCCAGATCTTGCTCATTAGGATTTGGGAAAGATTTAGTATAGTACTGACATTTTCCAGGTGTCTGTGTTCTCAGAGTTATGCTTGGTTGAGATGGTGTGCAGGAATTTGGGCTGCTTGGAAGTGTTTCTCCTTTCATTAGAAGCAGAGCATTTTGAAGCCAAATTACTTTGGATCTCTGCTTCAGAATGAAATGCAGATTGTGTTAAGGTCATCATGTTGGGAGGAAGAGAAAATTATTTGGTTTATTCACTTGTTTTGAAACTACTTGATTTATGAAACAGCAGAGTGAAACATTGCATGAATTTTCATCTTGCTGAGAAAGACCTCAAATTGAACAAGGTACAACATCTTAGTTTCTCCTAAAATTTTTATGCAAGGGAAAGATGCATTTTACTTCCTAGTTTTTTGTAGAAAACTCAGTGTAAAATGAGTGCTATCCTGCTATGTTTGGCTGAAAAAAATGTCAAGACATTAGGGTAACACACAGATGTGATGGCTTTTTAATCATCCTGTGTTTAATATAAGAAATAGGAGAAGTTTCTCTGGAGTTTTCTGTCTGGATTTAATTTATTCTGTGAGGAATTTTTAATACCACCTGTGTCACTTTAGCTAGGAGAGGCCTAAATTTGTGCTTTTTTTCCTCAGTATGTTAATGAGAAACTCCATTGGTATTGCTCCATGTAGTTTTAACTTTGATATTAAAATCTAGGATAATAAGTAATTTTAAAAATATATACTTAGGAAAAATAGTAAATGAGAGCTTGAGGAAGATGAAAAAGTAACTCAGTTTTTATGTACAGGATATTTCTAGGTCACAAGGCCAGGAGAGAAACTGGATATATCATTTGTAATTTATGTACAAAGTAAACATATTTACCTTACTGCACTTCCTTGTTCCAGAGTATTAATACATCTGAAGTCTGCTAATCTATTTTGGACTGAATCAAAATAACTTTTGTCTTTAACTTCCTGGCATCTCTTTTTTTTTCCTTTCTTTTCCTTGATTTCCTAAATTTTCTAGTCAATCTCCAAAATAAGAGGTTCAGGTGGAATTCTTCATATGTCTTTAAACTAAGGCTTGTCATACATCTGATTTGTCACCTCACACAGGGACACTTCCCCTAAAATTGTTCCTCTGTCTGCTGCTGCCCTGTGATTTACAGCTAATTCATGCAGACCCTCTTGATTCCTGATTTGATACTAACTCACAGGTGTAATCATCAACATATGGAGGTCATTAAACATTAAAGGCATTAACATATAAAAATTAATTTACATGTAACATCTTTTGGGTGAATACTGAAATATCAGTGCTTTCGTATTCATGTTTAGGAGGAAAATAATTTCTCCAACTGTCTGGCCAGTTGCTTTCCTCCCACTCTGTGTTTCCTTTTACACAGGCATAAAGGGTTTAAATCAGAGACTTACTGTAACATTCAGTAATGACTTGTGCACTTCACAGAAGTCAGCTGAAATAAATGCTAGTAAGTCTTTAGTTAAGTGGCACATTGGTTCAAATTGGGAGGCATGTCCCAGGAAATCACATCTCCTGGGTGAGCCCTGCTTTGTGGTGGTGTTGCTTTTTTCCAGGAGGGAAAGCAGTGAGTTTATGCTGAGAAACTTGATAGATTTTGAGTATTGTTGTACTTACAGGGAAGCTGTACTTTTTGTTAGGGTACTGTAGTGTGATGGCCCTTTTAAGCCTGATGTCACATAGAGCTTGATGAGATAGGGAAGGAGCTCACAAAGAGCTTAAATGTGCTTGGAAAAAATGTGAATGAGAATTCTTTCCTACCTTATGAAAGTTAACATCAAATAGAAATAGGGTAATGTAGGAATCCTTATTTAAAACTGAAACTGTTTAAAGACTGGAATTCCTGAGTAGCATGTGCTGGGAATTCACATCTATTTTGCCAAATAGTCTTTGTTACTGATGAAGGTGATTCCCACTTCTGTCTTGTTTTGTTTATACAGATACTTTAGCTTTAGGTTCTTTCAGCTATTAAAGCAAGTGTAACCTGACCTATTAAAGCAAGTGTAAGTTGACCTCAAACTGCAGAGGGAAGGAAGAAACACAAGTGAAAACCAGAGTAAATTTAATGGTCATGGTCACTTTTAAACTCTTGTATTCCTCCCTTCAGTCCCTTTTCCTTATTTCTCAATTCAATGCATTTTTTTCCATTCAGAAGCAGATGATGAATGTAATTTTCTGCTAGGCACTACATTTTTTTATCATTACAAACTATCCATGTAAAGGAGAATATTGATCCCTGCAGAAAGGAATCATAGAGACAAGTTGTGGCTCTCCTTTAGATAGGAGACATTTCTGCTGCAAATACTAAATGATTGTCAGTCAGCAAAAGTGTCCAGAAATTATTCCAAATATACAGATTAGGCAGCTGCAATGCTTCTTGATTTTAAACAAGCCTAAAATATTTTTAGATCTTGCAATTTTGGGTGTGAGTCTTGAGTCAGCAGTTTCAAGTGTAAAGACAAAAAGGAGAGCAGGAAGACCTCTGATGAATGTCAGTGCTTCTGTTTGACTTACTTGTATTTATTAAAGGTTATGAAGTTTTTAAAGGATGTTTCTTTTCTGAATTAAAATTAGGTGTAGTACCAACAGGCTAGCAGATATACTTTGTCTTAAATCTTGATTTCTTTCCTTCCTCGTTTCTGCTTCCCTTTTGCCCCCTCCTCTCCCTCAAACAGACTTCAACTTGTTTGTCTTTGAACACTTCTAGTGCTGCATTTGATACAGTGCTTGGAATCAATGTTGCTGTGAAGAAGCTGAGTCGTCCTTTTCAGAACCAAACCCACGCCAAGAGGGCCTACAGAGAGCTCGTTCTTCTCAAGTGCGTCAATCACAAAAATGTGAGTCGGCCTTTGTGTTGCTCTCCTCACTCTGCCCTATCTCAAAAGCTCAGCATTTGCTCCCTCACTTGCTGTTAGTAACCATAGGAATGGAAATAGTGATGGGCTGGGAAGATTTGCTGTGGGCAGTGCAGTTCTGCACAATGTATGGCTCAGTTTTTGGGTGAGCTGCTTGGGGTCTGAAGTACCGAGGGGAGGGGAGGAGGTTTCTGCTGCCATCAGTGTCAGAGACCAGGCCTTGTTCTGTTGCATTTGCCCTTTTGCAGCCATGTCCAGCACAGCTTGTTTGGCACTGGGGTGGTTTGTGGATTTGACCATTGTAACTTCACTGTATTTAAATCTTCTGAGCTTAGGCAAGATTTTTATTAAACACAGTGTTTAACTGCTGAGGTTTTCAGGGGTGCAGTGCTGTCTACAAAATGGAAATGCTATGGACAATACTTGGTGAATTTTGAAATCTTTAAACTCTCTAAAGTGAGCCATAATGTCAATACTTCATTGCTCAAATACAAGAATATGATGTTTATGTGACTGCTGCATGCTGGTACTAACATGAACTAGAAACATTGCTGGTCAAATCTCAAACTTCCTGCAGTCAATTCGCCTTTCAGGGCTGCTTTTTAAGTAAGCTTTTGGTGAGGCCCAGATGGAGCAGAATAAAAGCAAGGTGGTTATTAAAGATGGCAGTAGAGCAATTTTAGCAGTTCTGGAAATAGTACATCATAATCTAAGTTTAATGGGATGGTGTGGGGCACCTCTGTGCACGTGGTGTTGGACAGCCTTGCTTAGAATTCCTTGCACAGCCTGTGATTTAAAATAAGATATAATTATTTATGGGGGAAAATGGGATATATTTCAGACACTGGGGAGGGAGCTAGAAGGTGTCATATAACTTTAAAAAAGATTTTGTCCTGTCTTGGTTCCCTTGGCACACATGCTGCAGTTTGGAACTATTTCTGAATTGGCAGTTTTTCAGCATATGTGAATTAAGTGCAGCCAAGTAACATTCAAATTGCCTATGTAGTAACAGTGTGCACTTTATTTTGCATAGTAACTTCTGCAATAGTGGAGTTTTGTGTGAATTAAAGCAGAAGTTTCTTCTAATGTTTTGTTTTTTGTTTTATAGATTATTAGTTTATTAAATGTATTTACACCACAGAAGTCACTAGAAGAATTTCAGGATGTGTAAGTACTAGATGTTTTTTCATTTTCTATGACAAGTACTGGCCTAAGCTTTAGAACTGGATTTCCAGTATCCTACAAACTTCATGCTTTGAAAATCAAGAGTAGCTAAAAGCTGAAGTGGGCAGTGAAAATGGGATATTTACCTTTTATCATCAGTCTGCCACACTTTGCTTGCCCCTTCCTCTGATTTGTGTGCATGGTCCTTCAGCAGCTCCATGGCTCACCTCAGGATAATAACTTGGTCTGGATAACATGAGAACAGTTTGTTACTGTACCAGTCACATCAGCACAACAGTATTTTGGCCTCAATTCAGAACTGAATATATTTCTTTTTTATTCAAGCATTATCAGTTGGTCTAGAAAGGATTCATGGCTATTTGATTGGTGGGATTCCCTAGGTTCCAGTGAATGTGCTGTTGTGGTTTGTGAATTTGCTTGGGCAAATGAGGGAGTGTTTGTGTCTGAAGAGGGTAAGTAGATGACAACTGCAAATTATTTTATGATCCTTAGTTTTCACTGTTGTTATTCTAATTTTCTTTTTTAGAGTAAAATACAGTGAAAGAGAGCATTTATGTTGCATTATCTGCAATCTCTACATCAACTTCGCTCAGTCTTACTTTTCATGATGCATAAAGATAGAATTATTCTCTGTATTACTATTTATAAAACTAGTGGAATTTTAATATTTTGTGATGGAATATTGAGCACTTAATTTTTAATAGTAAGACTTTTTGAATAGATAATTTTGTAACTGTGATCGTGCATGGGTTTTTTTCTAATTTTTTTTTGACACTTAGATTAGCAAAGGTGATTTTTCTTAAATATCTCATATGTTCAATTTAAACCTATGAAAAATAAGACTTGAGTTTTTTTAATACTTTCTTTTTTGTGCTTTAGATATTTGGTTATGGAGCTGATGGATGCAAATTTATGCCAGGTTATTCATATGGAATTGGATCATGAAAGAATGTCTTATCTTCTTTACCAAATGCTATGTGGGATCAAGCATCTCCACTCAGCTGGTATCATCCACAGAGTAGGTAGTAGTAGATCATTAACAATATTCTTTGTGAACACAGTTTTTATGAAACAGGGAGGAAGGGAGGGGGTTGTATAAATAAGCACATACACCAGAGCAGGAAAATGCAGTTGTATTAACAAAAAGTTACTTTTTGGCTTATCCTGATTGTGGAGGGGGATGTGTAGATATTATTCTGTGTGTTAATCCTTCCTTAACTGAAGTAATTTCTTGTTAGGATTTGAAACCCAGCAACATAGTAGTAAAATCAGATTGCACACTAAAAATCCTTGATTTTGGACTGGCAAGAACAGCATGTACTAACTTCATGATGACTCCATATGTGGTAACTCGATATTACAGAGCACCAGAGGTTATCCTGGGAATGGGATACAAGGAGAATGGTAAGCTGCTGGAGTAATGTTTAAATCTCCTGTCTAAAGTATGTCTCTCTTGGAACATTACTGTAAAATGAGGAGGGAGGGCTGCTTTCCCTCTGTCAAGTTTGTTAAAGTATTCTAATCATGGTACTGGAAATGAAAATTATTACAGTGTAATTTTTTTGTTGAAAATATGATAGTTTTCTGTACGCTTTTCTTCATTTAACATTAACTGCTCCCTCTCCCCTCCTCTAGTTATATCTTGTTGTATATTCACCATTATCTTTTTGCCATGTTTTTTATTCTCAGAAAAACTGTTGAGACACTGATGGTGGCTAGTATTAAAAAAAATCCAAACAAAAAAATCAATATATGAATAATAAACCCTTTAATCAATGTAATTTTATTCTGAAACATCTTCTTTTAACAGTGTGTCCCCTTATGCCTGTCTGATTATTAAAATACATTGCAGATCCCTACCATAAACCATGTCTGATATTCTCTTAAGTCTGCTTGGTGCTCAAAGAGGCTGGGTTTTACATTATTAAAACCAACACAGCTGTAATATACTGAACATTCAGCCAACAAAATTGCTCCCAAGGAATTGTCCTTGCTTTATTGGGGGTTTTACCTGCTGATTTTTGTTAGCAGTGGACTTGTATGTTCTTTATCACAACGGTTTTGAATATCTGTAATTTTGGGTGTGTAAAACATGGGACTTGTGGGACCTTGCTGGGCCCTTGATAATGATAAAAACCACTTTATTTAGTGCAGAAGGCAGCTTGTTGTACAGCAAGTGCTGATGTGAATCAGAACTTCAGCAAAGATTGTTCTGGTTGGGACAAAAATAAATTATCTGCAGGACTGTAGGAATATAGTGTGAGCTTTCAAATAAATAATTGTGGTATTTAAAAAAAAATCTCTTTAATCTTTTGTCCTTGTTACACCTAACATATGATAGTGGATATCTGGTCTGTTGGGTGCATTATGGCAGAAATGGTCCTCCATAAAGTCCTGTTCCCAGGAAGAGATTGTATCCTTCTTCATGGCATGGTGGTTTCACAAGTGTAAACACTGATTTCGTTTCACAAAATACAAAATTCAGGAACACTCGGTGTTGATATGATTGAAAATTCATGTGAACAGTTTGGTTTTCCACATTGTTGTGTTTTACTGTAGATGCAGATGGTTTTGTTTGTTTTCCTCACATTTGTTCATGATACTCCATAATTTGATCATTTCACTTTTGTTTTCAGTTGATATCTGGTCAGTTGGGTGCATCATGGGAGAATTGGTGAAAGGTTGTGTGATATTCCAAGGCACTGATCGTATCCTTCCCTAGTCATCCCTGAGTCCCCTTCCACTTCAACAGAAACACAATTCTGTAGATCTGTATAAAAGCATAAACAATTAATAATGTTAGCAAAACATTTAATAATGTTTTACTAGATCCACTGTACTCTTTGAAATTAGTGTCATTGACCAAGTTGTTGAGCTTTCTATTCTGTTTTCTTAGTAGATTATATTTCATGTAATTTATACTGGTTGAATCCAATGTGTTATGAGCTCCAGCTTTTGTAGTTGGACAGATACTGCTAGGTTTGAAAAATAGAAAATAACTTATTTTTTACTCTTGTTCTTTGTAGATAAGTGTTTTAAGCAAAAGCCTACGAAGTTACTTCTTAACTATGCATGGATTTTGCTGATTATTTGTTTGAACAGTAGACTAATTTTTTTTATTGCTCAATTTTTTGAGTTTTAATCAGATTTTTTTCTTGTTTATTAGGGCTTGCTGGGCAAAGGTGACCTAATGGCCAGCACACTGCATGAGATCTTTTTTTATTATTATTTAACATAAAAAGAAAAACTTTCTGGAGGTTCTTTTTTTTCCCATTTTATGAAAATTTAATTTTGGACTGACTTCTTCTATAAGACAGTTTGTTCTTCCATTTCTCCTTCTAATATTTTTAACCAAGATTTCATAGAATCATAATCTGAGAACCATTTGGGTTGGAAGGGGCCTTAAAAACCATCTCATTCCAACCCCCCTACACCTTCCACTATCCCAGGTTGCTTCAAACCCCATCCAGCCTGGCCTGGAACCCTTGCAGGGATGGGGCACCCTGTCTTCACAATTGTGCTCCAATTTTTGAAGCCAATATAAAATTTTTGCTCATCAGCAAGGAGCAACCACCACTAAAAACATTAGGTGCCTGTTCACAGATACTTGTGTATCTTATAGAGGAGGATTTCCAATTTTAATGCTAAATTTCATGACACTAATCTTCAACAGTTGATCATACATTATTTAGTAGTAAATTGATTAAATGTTAAATAAGTATTTTTTTTCTACCTTTCTTCCTTTCTCTATTTATTATTTTACCTTTTGGAGCCTTCAGACCAACCTAACACAATTCTTCATGGATGTTATGTGTGTTTCACCTGCATGTTGTTAGCATGGGCTATTTTGATTTATTCATGAATAAATGAAGGAAATTTTGTTCATGCTTGTTGAATATACAAGTTATCATTTGTGATTCTCTCAGGGCCACTGAAGCTCTACCAGTCTATGTTTCAAGGAGTCTCCTCCCTGATAGGGAAGTGCAGAGTTTTGCTTACAGGATTTTTGCTTGTTGTAAGAGTTTCAGTTCTCTTTAATGTGAAATACTGACAACTGTTTGTGTTGTTGAGGCCCTTCCTGGGTGGGTCAGGTTGTCACCTTCAGCTGCAGGATTGTCTTGGCAGGATGGTTTCTGGGCATGCCATGAAACATTCCTTTTGTTGATTGTGTTTGGGTTTCTTTTGTTTAGTTGCTTATTTTAAGTTAAATTTTAAAATGTCTTGGTATTTGGGCATTTAGAGGAGGGAGCAAGTTCAGCATATTGCCCAATGCTTGCCCTTGACTCTCTTCAGCAAAATCTGCTCTTAGAGTCAGTAATTTGTATTTTCCCTGATGGTGGATGGGAATTTCTGGGATACTTGCAGCAGTGTCTGGGTGGAATGAGATGCTCTGTGTTGCCAGGGTGATGGATGCACAGACCCTGCTCCTGATTGTGCTGGGGAGCCCTGAGTCACTGCCAGCTGCTGTTGGAAATGAGAAACGGAGAAAAACCAGGGAATGCAGGCACCTAAGGTGACATGGTGGAAAAGCCTGGCAGCAGCCCTGTGTTTTTGATCTTCCTTTTGCCCATGTGGAGAAGGAAACTGATGGCCTGACCAGTGCAGAAAGCACGAGGGGTATTTGTGCTTTCTTGGGAAAAGTCATGCTTTGTTGTGATTGTAGGAAGGACTTTGTTTTCAACTTTCCTTCCAGAGGCCCTAAAGGCAAATAGACTTGGCATGGGTTAAATGCCTGGTCCCTTCTGACCCTGAAGTCTCAGGAGTGGGGAGAGTGGCTTTGTGTGAAGGCTGCCAGGTCAGTCACAGAGCTTTCTCTGCCTGCTTTATACTGAAATCCCACTTGGATTTCTGATAAGAGGCTTATGTTAAGTCCATCCTATATTGAGAATTTTTTCAGCTTTCACCATCTGTAAAGCACTTTGAAACTGAGATATTGTTTTTTACTTGTTTTTACCTCTAAAGTGGGATGGGTCATTAAGTTTTCTGCCCTTTCCTGCAGTCTTCTGAGGCCTCAATAAACTGGACTCTGATTATCTGAGTAACCAGGCTGCTGTTACTCAAAAGAAAAGCATCTTCTTGAATCTGGATTGGTGGAGCTCTCACACAAATCAGTTTCTCAGCTAGGAACAAAATTTCCTGATGTATGTTAATTTTCTCTTTGTCTGTGCTTTGTTTTAGCATGACAGTTAACAATATAAACAGTTCTGAATTTTGGTTTTAATATAGCTTTTCCATTGGAATGCATTCAATAAGCAAATAAAATTTTCAATCTTTGTATCAGAAGTCTAAAGTCTTAGCATGGAGCAGTGACTATACATATATTCATAATTGTATTCTTGACACACTAACTGAAATAGAAGCACCTCAGTGTTTTTTAAATACATCTTAATTCAAAGTACAGCATATTTGTTGTTTAGTTGCATAGTCTGTCCATGAGAATGGATAGGTTGAAGTGCTAGATGGTGAATTTAGCTGTGAATTTTTTTGCAAGGTCAATGGATAGGCTCTGCTGGAATTGCACATTCTTTTTATCATGAAAAGCTGGCAAGTGTAGATCTGAGTTGACTTAGATGTTAGGAATATTAATGCAGTGTCTCCTGAGTGTGATAAATGAGCTTTGTTTGCCCAGCTGGGCTGCTTCAGAGCAGGCTCTGGTATCTCTGTAACAATTGTCACCATGGCTGGGGAAAATGCCTTCACTTGAGAGGGAGAAGGGACAGTCCTGAGGAAACATGAGGCCCAATTTCAATTTGTGACTTGTAAATGCTATTCTTACAAAATATTTAAGTTTTGAATTATAAGAACAGAGTTATCTGTGAGTATGATGGTTGGTACACCTAAATAAAAGAACCTGCTATAGAACTTTCTGGAATGTGGATTTCCTGTTCAGAACTCCTCTGGACCTTTTCTGAAGTTGAAAAAGAGAAAGAAATCAACCCCACCCAAACACCAACCAAAAAAAGCCCTCAACCATCCAACTACAGCCCTGCAAAATGCTCCAACTCAAAGTTTCATTTCCTTAGGAGACAGGTACAAAGCTCCTTACTTTGGTTGGGATGCATTTGTGCTTTTGGGTTTTTGTGTATTTTTCTCTGGCTCCAGGAATCTTCAGTGTTCCTGATGTTACATTGCACTTCAGAAGATTCCACAGCAGCTTTTCTTTTCTGACCTTAGAGTTGTTTTGCTATGGATACAACTGCCAAATAAAGCTTCTTTTGGGTTCTAGAAAAATATTATAATTAGAAAAAGATACTTAAGCATAATGCATTGTGCAGCACTTCCAGCCTGTCCTTCAGAATACACTGACACAAAAATAAGGCTCAGATTTTGTAGCTTTTTGCATGGCAGCTCAGAATACTGCTGATGCTGCAGTCAAGTTCATCTTTGTGTCCTCTGTTCAAGTTCCTGTTAACTTCTCAGATTTTTGAGTGGTATTTTTTAAGAGTGCAGACTTCAAATTCTTCAGCTGATTTTCCTAAAGATATGGTGCAGATATTGATCAATGGAATAAAGTTATTGAACAATTAGGAACACCATCAGCAGACTTCATGAAGAAACTGCAGCCTACAGTGAGGAATTATGTAGAAAACAGGCCAAAATATCCTGGTATTAAATTTGAAGAGCTCTTCCCAGACTGGATATTTCCATCAGAATCTGATCGGGACAAGTTAAAAAGTAAGGCGAGTTTGTTCTCTCTGTTTCCCTATGAAGTTAATTTAAAAATGCAGCACACTTAATTTAAAGACTAATAAAAATATTTATTGCAGTAAGTGTCAACATTAAAAGCTACATACTTTCTGTTTCTTTCATTTATGACAAGTTTTCAGATCTTAGTAGTAGTTACTAAATACTCTTTCTCTGTCCAAGGATTCTGTTTAATTATTTTAATTTTAATCCATTGAATAATGTCTGTAATTTAGTGTTCTCCAAAAGTAATACTTTTTATTACTGATCATCTTATTCTAAGTGCATAAAGCTCATGTGGGTTATATTTTATCTTTAGATAATTACTGAGAAAATTAAAAAAAAAAAACATAAGCAACAATCCACCTTACTATATTCTGTAGAGCAGAAATGAAATTTTGCAGCGCATGTCCTGTGTTTCCAGAATTTATTTCCTGTGTCAGACATTAAACTCTACAGCTCTTTTACATTTGTGTTCTTTTCACCTTTACTTTCTAGCCAGCCAAGCTAGAGATTTATTGTCAAAAATGCTTGTAGTAGATCCAGACAAGAGAATTTCTGTAGATGAAGCCTTACGTCATCCTTATATTACTGTCTGGTATGACCCAGCTGAAGCAGAAGCTGTAAGTGTGCAATTAAAATCAATTTTCTAAGATTCCAATTCAATAACTTTAGAAATACCTTTAATTTTAGTCAAGAGCATGCTTTGAACTCACACAGGAAGCCTTCAGATGAGCATTAGGGGCAGAATCGCCTGAAGGACAGCTGCTGGTGGGGAGCTGATACAATTCTGAAAGTGGCTGTTAATATTTCATTTTACTTACAGAAAGAGATGTCTGTTTGGTGGCAATCCTGGGCTTTTTGAAATGGGGCCTTTGTCTAAGGCCCTGTAAAGATTTACAATTAATTTAATTTTGGTTGATGCTTTTAAACAGCCTTTCAGTGTGAGGCAGGACTTAAAAGCAGATTCTGGAGTTGTAAAATGAATGTGTCTGATGTATAGGGAATAACCTGCCAAAAGTGAAGGTAAAAATGATTAAAAAGTTGTCATTTTTAGATTTTTTTTCATTAAGATTGGGTGTGTTAGCCTGATATAATAGGCACTATAGACTTTTCTTTTCTTTGTAGCCTCCACCTCAAATCTATGATGCACAATTGGAAGAAAGAGAACATGCAATTGAAGAATGGAAAGGTAAGGAGTGAGCATGACAAATTACATTTATTGTAGTATCTTGTGTTATTACTGAGTGGCTGCAGCATGTGCTGGATTGTGTAACAGTCTATTCCAAATAATTCCTACTATTCCAGAGAAGCAGTACTGCCTGTGGCAACAGGAAAATAAATCAGGGATGGAAACAGGTTTGTATGGAGTGAATACATACCTAGGTGTGTGAATGCTCATATATGCATGAAACATTCTGAAGTCTGTTCAACAAAATGCTGAAATTTTATTTTTTCTTTCCCTTTTTGTTCTTAACTGCTTGTAATCTATACAGCTTTTTCCTTGATGGAGAGTTCTCTGAAAAAGAAACATGCCTCTTCTCAGTGTGCATTGTTTAAGCCATATCTCTTGACAATATTTACTACTTCATTTGTTTTAGAAATCTAAATAGCAGGAGAGTCCTTTGGTCTAGTTTTTTTTCTCTAATCTCATTGCTTATTTATTGAGCAAATAGATTAAACTGTTGACTTAAACAAAAGAATAAACAGCACTGTAGCATTAAAATCAATTTCACCTTACAGTTTGAGTCAAAACCATTAAATGGTGAGGCAGTTAAAATTTTAACATCTGCCATCACAAGACCAAGGGTAATAGGCATCTTTTATGACTACTTTGAAAGCTGCTTGCTTTTGTGAAACAGCATTATAAATTTCAGATATTGATTCTGGCTGATCTATACATATGTTATCCTTAGGGCATGCCTGCACAGGTAGGTAGGCTTCAAATCATCCTTGATTATTGCAAGGTGGAAAGTAAAATGGATCCACTAAATGTAATTGAATGCATTTGTAAACATTGTTACTCAGAATTGAAGAGTCCTTAATCTAGTTGGATATTGTTATCTTAGTTGCATTAAGACTGTGGGTACACACACGAGTTTCTGTGATTTAAGTTACAGCTCTGGATTTTTCTGGGAGTTGTTCAGGTGACTGTATCCTAAGTTGTCCTTGACTAGTAAATGGGGGTCTTCATCCAATATTTTAACTGTTTAAGCTTCTTCAAAATAGCCAGACTTTCCTCAGTTCACCCTTGGAGATGGTTCTTCAAGAATAAGTATTTGTGTATAATTTTTTGTTATCAAAGTAAAATTTCCAGGGAGGTTTACATAAAATCAGATTTTGAATCCAAATCCAAATGGCAAATAAATAGCTCTGCAGTTCTGCTTTCAGACTGACCCTTAACCATTTCCTTGTACCTTGATACAAATGTGAATTGTTTACAAATCCTCTGTGATCTTATGGTGCTGTTTCCTGTCTCTTTTTTCTTTTGTCCCACTGTTCTCTTTAAGAATTAATATACAAAGAAGTTATGGATTGGGAAGAAAGGAGCAAGAATGGTGTGGTAAAAGATCAGCCCTCAGGTTAGTCATTGTTTCAGTAGTTCTGTAACTGTCACACATAGCTCTGTGAATGAAGAAATCTGCTCAGAAATCCAGGTAGGCAAAGCTTTTGTTGTTTGGGACTCTTGGGACTGATCTGCCTTTGGAGATCCTTTGGTGCTGTGCTTTTTAATTGTCCTGAACTTGTAGAAAAACTTCACTGGTCTTGCATGTCCCACACCCTGAGCTGCCTTGTCCCTCAAGGGCTCAGTCATCAGATGAAATTATCAGCAGCAGTGAGCTCACCTGGAGCTCAGGTAACTGTGCTGAGTGCTGCTCCCAGGCTCAGCATGGCCCCCTTTCCTCAGGGTTAAACAGTGTTAAAGCTCCCTCAGGATACTTAACAGTGCTGTGTTTGTGCTCATGATTGAATCCTTGTGTTTGCTGCTCTTCTCACAGCTCAGTAATCAGAATATCGTACTGCCTTTTATTAACTGTATCTGTTAGATTTCTTGATACTCAAGTCACTGTTCACACTATGTATTGTTAGTCTTTTCTTCCTTCTCTCCACAGAGAGGGAGAGAAATAAAAATCTCTTAAAAGGTCACCTTGGCTTTTGAGTGCTAGGGCCCTTACTGCTTGCTTTTCTCCTTTTTTTTTATTAATTCCTTGATTTTCCTAGGATTTCTGTGGGGAAAGTGCTGCTCACAGCCCAGAAACGTGGTTATTTGTGACTGTAATATTGTCTTGCCTCAGATTTTATTATGTTTGGTTTTCTTAGCACAGATGCAGCAGTGAATAGCAACACCAGTCCTTCCCAGTCATCATCTATCAATGACATTTCATCCATGTCAACAGAGCAAACATTGGCCTCAGACACAGACAGCAGCCTGGATGCCTTGACAGGACCCCTGGAAGGATGTCGATGATCAGCTGTGATTGCAGACCTGACTTTGGAAAAGAACTCTAATTTCCATTGGGCCTGAATTGCTTGTAAGTTAATGGAACCAAGTAGAAAAACTCCATGTTCTGCATGTTCTGCTAAAGTAATGCCTGTTGTTTTTTTTACTCAGTTGTTATGAAATTGCCTGCTTAATGTTGTAGAATGGAAGCAAATCAATGTCTAAAGAACAAAAAAAAATTAAATTTAAACACTATTACAGGCTTTTCTTTGTTTCAGCCTATTTCAGGTGAGCAGTTATAATAGACTTCTAGCCAATAACTCCTCTTAAGTGGCTTCAACAATCTCCAGTCCCAGCTGGCAGGCTTCTGTGACACAGTGGTTGTTTACACTTAGTACAGTATTGCTCATCAGTGGGTTTTGAATGTATAGTCCCTATGAAGTTTGTTTTACTGTGTGACTGTGGCAGTTTGCTTTATTTAGCAACCAGAGTGTTGTGTGAAAGTGTGAGCTCACATGTGGAATGCTCTCAGTACTGTGTTTAAAGGGCAGTTTTTCTTCCACATTGCACTTTTTTTTTTCTTTTAATCAAACTCTCTTTCTATCTTCACTTTTCAGTAATTTTCTCTTCTTGTAGAAGAGATAAATGTGAAGTTTAAAGCATAAAGCCATTACTTTGTATTTCACCTGAGTGTCTTTTTCAGTCTTTTAAATGTGGACAGAAGATACAGTGGCTTAAATAAATCTTGAGGAAGGATGAGTGACTTTTCTGTGAAGCAGTGCCTGTTTAGAAGAGGAGAGTGTGCTAAAATGTTCTGTATTTTTTAGCTTGTGATACTCAAAGATAAACAGAAAAAGAAGTTTTATCTGTGATGCTCTTCATTCACTGCAAGCTCTGATAAAAGGAGAGATGTCTTGGAGATACTTGCAGCCTCAAAAAGCTGCATAAATCTTTTCCATTTTTTTAATGGGTCCATTCTATCTAGTGAGTAATTAAAGAAATAAAAGTACAGTAGTTCTGAGTCACTTGTAAATTAAGCATTTAGGTAACAGAGCTTAGCTCTATTCTCACCTTAGTAAAGTCTATTTGTAGTGAGAAGAAAGACATGTTTAATACAAATTTTCTAAATGCAGTGTCAGACAAGAGGAGGAGGTTATTTGCTGTTTCCATGCAGATTTATCAATACAGTTTTCAGAATCAGATAATACAAAATTGCCTGTTACATTGCACAATCTGTTGAATTAGAAAATACATTTGCAGTAGGGTAAGGCTTAAATTGTTTTGTAAAACACTTGTGACTTTGTGCACATTCACTTTGGGGTGCACAGGTGTGAAATTTGCTAAAGGATCTCGTGTGTGCATGTGTGTGACTGAACTATAGAACTGTAAGAGTAATAGACGTGTACAAGTTGAGGTAAAACACCACTTTCATAAAGGCACTATATTTAGCTGTTGATCAGATACTCTTGCCTTGAATATATAAATAGAACCTGTAAAATACACTGGCCCAGAGAGGCACTGCATTACTGACATACTTCTCATGTAAAACACAATTGTCCATTGTTCCAGGCCTTATGACTCGAAAAGCAGCACTTTCTCCTTATGCAAATGTTGCTTTTATATTAAAATTTTGCCCCTTTTTAATAGCTTAATTTGCTGTAGTAAAAATATCAATATTTTAGTGTCCCAGAAGATTAAAAAAAAATTATCAAGGTAGTTAATGTTAACTTAACTTCAGAATTGTATTCTGGCATATCTGATTTTTTAAATTCTCTTAAATTGAATTGCAAGATATATGGGGCTTGTGTTTTTTCTTATTGTTTGATTTTCAACCTATGGATAACTTTTTATCTTTGGATACTGACAGTATATGTGAAATATTTTTAGTGCATTCTTGTCACTGGAAAAACATTTTAACAGACCTATTTATCATATAGCAGAACAGTACACTTGGCTGTTCTTTTGCTTTTTTTAGTCCATGTTATTTGTAGAAGTTAAAATAGCTGAAGACACCTATTCATAATGAACAATTAGTGATTCATCTGCTGAATTTCATTTTTCAAGACTTAAATTTTTCAGCTGAAGTTGCACTGTGCTATGTTCATTTTAACAGTTTCTACTTTAGAAGACAAAGATTTTTTGCTTTTTCCCCATGTGATTTGAGTACTCACAGAGTTGAATTTTTCCTGTTGGACTTGGGCTGCTCAGCACAACAGAGGGTTGGACCAGGTGACTTCCAGATCTATTCCAACCTAAATTCTTCTGTGAATCAAATTGTCTTTAAATGTTTTTAACAATACTGTTCTGTCTTCATGACTTGAACTGCTATCTGTCCTTCTCCTAGTACATAGTGTTAGATTGAAAATATACTCTTGGAACAAGAAAAGAAACCCCAACCTTGAGATTAAATGAGTTTATTTGTAAATCTTGTAGGAAAAGCTGTCTCATACCTAAATTTTTTTATGTCTTCTTGCTATGGCATACATTGAAGCTCAATTACAGAATGCCTTCAGAGCATGCATGAAATATCTGTGAATATTGTGGATTTTGACTCCAGTTGAATCCAAAACCATAGTGCAAATGCAGGTGGATTTCCAGAGGACACAAATGCAGACAATCCCCAGCAGAGCCCAGGCTGTCCCAGGGTGCTCATGTGCACTGCATGCAGCTCCTGACTGCAGGGGACAGTCAGAGCCAGGTTGGTGACATGGTCAGTGCCACAAGAGCCTCCTCACTGATGGAAAACAAAATCCAGTGTCACTTGACAGGGGTTTAAAAATTAGGAGAGTTTGGTGTGCAATATGATCACTTTTATTCCTAATACTAAAATTATGTATGTAAAGTGATGCAATTGACCGTGGTTTTGCACTTTGGCATTTATAAATATTTATATGTATTTAAAAATTAAGAATATGTGTGTGTATACATATATATTAAGAAAACAGCTCAGTTTTGTAAACATGAATGTTACTTTCCTTTGAGAGACTTTGTATAGTGTTAACACTACTGCAGCATACATAGACAATTTATGAACTATGACTAAAATAAATGTTGGTCCGCATAGATACAATCTGTAATCTTAACTGCTCACCTGAAAAAGAAAGGGATCTTTGGCTGTCAATAGATACTTTACCAGAAACTTGTTAAACATCTGAACACTGAGTAGCTGAATGGCATTGCAGAAATGGAGTATGTTTAAAACAGTTCATTTCATCTGTGCTCATATCATTTTTCCTCAAAAAAGCCTTTAGAAAGAGAAGCTTGGCATTTTGCAGTCTGGGTAAGCAGCCTGTACTTTGAGGAAATCCTGTGATATGACAAGTCTAGGTCTTTATGGAAAAAGACAAGAAATGAATGTCAAAATTAAGGCTTTGTCTGCATGGATCATACAAACTAAACTAGTCTTAGGACTGGAAACTGCAGTTTGCAAACAGCCTTTGAAGTTTTGTAATGTTTCCAGCAAGGGCTTGCATTTTCTTGTCAAAATAATGAAAAACTCAACCTTGACTAGAAATTAACTAGTTGGTTGGAGAGTTTCAAAAGCTGTTAGGAACCAGAGCGCTCTTGAAGAGGTTTTGTCTTTTTTTACATCCTAACAGAGCATATGTGTTTATTCCAAATTAATGAAAAGAAAAAAAATTTATTCCATATGTTTAATTTTTCTTTCTTAAAGGAAGGACCTTAAATGCTAAATCACTTGGCTTAAAGTTATAATTTTATGAATGAAGTAGGATTTAGCTATTCCAAACACAGCTGACATGGAGTCTCCAAGGGCAGGGTGGGTGAGCCTTGTGTTGTCACAAGGGCCCCCCTCCAGCTGGGCGGTGACAGCTCCAGGTGCAGACAGACAGACAGACAGACCTTTGTGGTCCTTGGGGAGCGTGGGTTCAGCCTTGCAGCAGCACAGAGTGTTTGGGGGAGGTGCTGAACTGCATTTGTCTGCATGTTCTACGTGTGTCACATGGATTCTAGCAGGGCTTGATGCTAAACCTCGTGAGACCATATTCTGGGAAGCAGATTCTTTCTGGGATGTGTGTTGTGTCATTCCTGCTCAAAACTGGCTTTGCAGGGACACCTGCATCCAGATGCAGAATTTGGACTTGAGTTCTATAATGAATATAGTAATTTCTTTGCTTTTCCAGAGTGTCTTGAATTATTTTTTTAACATGTTGAAATATGATAAAAAAAGTATTCTGGTTCATTATTTTACATATTTTATTGTCTTTTACATGAGTGGTGTTCTAAAAGCTTTTTACACAAGTTGTCAAATCAGTTGTGGTTTTTGCCCACTCTGCATGCTAAAATAATGTCTGGGGCTAAAATCATGTTTTAAGTAAACCATCTTTTCTCATGTTGGCTTTGGAGGAAATTGGAGAGACAACCATTCTTTTTTTGTTTGTGTTTTATAAAATGATTATTTTTGCAGCTAAAATTTCAGTTGTTGGATTTCAATCCCACAGTGTTGCTTTGTGGATATAAATTTCCTGGGTCCTCTATTTCAAATGTGTATAAAATGTCCAGTATAAAACTAAACTAATAAAATGCACTCTTCTGCAATTTGTTATTGAAAATGTGGCAAATCATTTTGGTCCAAGAATTCAATACAAAACAGAGAAAATACATTTAACTATTTAAGTTTATTCAGTGATGCTGCTGCTTATTTTTTTAAAAGGTGCTTGCAGTTTTGCACAGAAGAAATCAACTTTATTAATTGCTGGGTTTGAAGCACTTTAGGATTCTTCTAAATACAACCATATATGGTGTGAAAAGGAATGATGTAACATGCTTCATGTGTTCAAATTTTGGTTGTAGCCTTTGCTATTCTGACAGATTTGATCAGCATGTTTCTTTAAACCTGTTTTCAGAGATTAGAAATGAGAAACCTTTTGGGGGCTGAAATTTAACACGTAGTAAGAGATCATTTGAGAAATACCTTCTGAGTGGGTGACTTGATTGGCAGTGTGACTACCTGGCCATCTATTAAATAAACACACAGCAATGTCTGTTCCTGCAGCAAGGGCAGCTCGCTGTGAGCACTGGGATTCTTTTTTTAAACAAAAAAAAATCCCTTTTCTTAACTCTTGGCTATGCATCACGAAGTTGTGTGTGCTGTGCTGAGGCCAGGCCAGCCCTGTGGGACTCCCCTGCAGCAGATATGTGTCCCTGCTCTGCAGTGCTCAGGCACCAAAGCCCTGGCATGTGTGGGGTGAGCTTGAGCCTGTCCTGTGTTCCTTCCCCTGCTGGGCAGTGGCTCAGCCCTCCTCAGGCTCCTTGGGATAATAACAAAAGCAGGGCAGGAGGGAGTCAGGTGCAAAGAGCATTTGGTGCTGGCTGCCTGAAGCAGAGATTGTGTCTGTTGCTGATCACAGAGCTCCTTATACACCCCTGAGCATGTGCTGTTGTCTTGTCTTCTAATGGGGAAAACCTTTTTTTGAAAACCCAAGTGTGTCACGTTTTCTATGAATTCAGATGCTTAAATTGGTGCTAATTTTTTTAAAAGAAAATGTAACAGATGGTTAGCACTGTATTTGTCTCTTTTTGATACCTATATTTTCTTAACTGGTAGCAAGCCAAACTTTATAAAATGACTAATGTGCATTTTCAGCTCCATCAGATTCCCAGATTTTCCTAAAGTAAAATGTTTAAACTTCCATGGTAGCTACTGCTTCCTTGGAGCCATTGCTTTCAGGTGTTTTATACACTTATCAAATGAACACAATTAGAACAGACAGCAATACCTAACTATCCCTTTCTTAAATCACAACGTGGTTCCCCAGGTGGTGTTAGCAGTTTAAGATGCCTAATTAAGAGCAAATTAGAGATACCTGTGTGCAGTTAACTCAGTACATTGAAGCCTTACCTGGTTGTTAAGATAATTTATAAAGATTATACAAATCTTCATCTATTTTAAAGAGGAAATAACAGGAAGATATAATGAACTGTTTTCATACAAATTAAATGTAAATTCAAGAAAATATATTATTTAATGTATTACAGAACACAAGCTATTAAAGAGTGTAATAGGCTCATTGAGTGATTAGTTATGAAATCCAATTTTATCCAATGACTCAAACCCCCTCCAAAATGTAGTTCTTTGAGAATTTCTTTTGAATGCCTTCAAGTTTAACTCCCCTCAGAATCAGCTGTTGGTTTGGTGTCCTCTTTCCCACCTTCTGTTTACCAAATGTCACCAAAAGTAGCATCAAGCCCTATCATTGTTCCAGTGTTCTGGTTTTATGGCCTTAACATTAGTTCTAGTCTGGTATATAATTTCAGAAGAAAGATGTGCTTTGAAGTCTAACTATAGATACATGTGGCCTCTTCTGCCTATGGAATTAAACTTTGATTGTCATATCTCATTCTCAGTGCTTGTGCAATAGGAACATATTCCTCTCAATGCAGTGGCTATTTTGTCTGATGCTGGACTTTGGTTTCAGGATGACTAGAAAGTTTTTTTGGGTTTGTTTGTTTAGATTTATTTTATGGACAGCAGTCATGCATCATTGGTTTTTTGGACTGTTACTCTTTAGGAAACTAGAATTTCATAAGGAAAACTGTCAATAACTAGTTCTGTAGTTCTAGTTAAAGCCTTGTTATGGAGCTTTTTGGTTGTTTGTTTTTTTTCTTTCCAAAAACGTTATTGTAAAACAGTACTAAAGCCACTGTAAAATTACAAATAAATATGTATACATAAAAGATTTGAGCAGTCTGTCTTATTTACTATATTTTTCATACTTGTATTTTACTTACTTACTTGGTTCTTCCTATGTTGAAGTAGAATGTTTTATGTAACCAATGATGTATGTTTGATGTATGAAGTTTCAGTTACCACTTTAGCTTCCAGTTAATGGAAATGTAGTTGTTGGCATGAAAAATGAATGAGAAAAAACTGAAAGAAATTGATTGGAGCATCTTTTTCCTGAACAACTGGAATGTTTGGACACATTAACTGCACTTGGTTTTACTACAAGTGTGTTTTGAAACATATTTGGGGGGTTTTGTTGTTGTTGTTTAAATGGCAGAAGCTTGAAAAAAATAGTTCCATTGTGCTTCTTTTGAGGATGATGTGAGTATTTTTGCACAGACAGTGATGAGGTTTCCACCTTGCAGAGCTGTCTGCTCTGACTCCAGGGAATGGGACTAAAACTGCACTGCTGCTTTGATCTGCTGCATTTAATGAAGGGTTTCTGGTATTAAAGGGAGGATTAACAGCTGCCTTCCCAGATCCAGGGCCAGGGCTCTCAGCCAGCTTTTGGTGTTGTGAAAGCCTCACCTGGGACAGTCTGAAATTCCTTTTACAGCAATGTTTCTTTCTTGTGTGGAGAACATGGAAGTTTTAGCTCTTCTCTACAAGGCTTTGCAACAGAGTATCTGGATAAAGCAGGGATGCCCAGAATATCCCAAAACATCCCTGGATTAGATGATGGGATATTTTTCAGGTTGCTGTTTGAGCTACAAGGAGGATCTAATCCATTAAATACACATCAACAGCATAAAAAAAAATTAAGCAGGATGATGATGTGTGAGCAGGGAAGTGCTTTGCAAAGCATTACCCAAGAATATTCCTCACTTAGGCAGTTACCTTTTCTTTATATTTCTTACAAGTTCTTGATGCTGGCAGGACAGTTTTTAAACAGTAAGGAGGGAGTGATGTAATTAAACAAGACTCAAATATTGTTTGAGGAAAGTGGGACTTGAGAAGCTGATTTTTCTCATATTAATAAGGTCTAAAAACAAGAATGCAAATGGTGAAATTCAAATGAAAAACTCATTTGTGTTTGCTTGGTGTCAAAGTGGCAATGGAACAGGCTCTTGTTCTTGTGCACACACATGAGTGCTTGGAAGGGGAAGATGCAGAACCCTCTGCATCTTCCTTTGCTCTCTCTGCATTCCCCATCCCCATCTCCCCCAGCCTGTGCCACTTTAGGCTGCTGTCCCACTTTCCAAAGCATCCCCTGAAACTCCAACTGCAGTGCTCTGTTCTGCTCCAGGCTGGTAGAAACATAAATACTGTAAAGCACAAGATTAATTTCCCTCTCAGAAAAGCTCTAGTCTTTTAAAGTTAGCCTTTTTAAACATATGTTCCCATAAATACAAGTATTGGCACCCCCAATACGTTTCCAGTCTTCAGTGTTATGTATTAAAAGCTGCAATTTTTAGCTACCCTAATTTATAATAAGTATAAATAACCATATGGCCAAAGGAGTCAGTTTGTGGGTTGATTGGTTTTTTTAGGGTTTTGTTTTTGTAGCAGAATACTCCAGTACTGTAACAGCAAATGGCAATGCAACATATTTTAGGAGACACTGGTGATTCTGCATAAATTGCAGTTCCCTTGTACTGCAGGGGAAAATAGAAGAAGACTACAGCAAAGATTTTTTTTTAAAAAAGAGACTAAAATCCTACAGTTGCTTTACTAAGAAGAAATTGAGGAATACTTCAAGAAATTAAATGGATCTTTTTCTTTACATGAGGCAAAGTGTAATTTGACATTACCCACTTGCCATCTGTTGAAATGCAGCATGTTGAGGTATTTTCTGGTTTATGTCATTTTGCATGACATACTTGTAACTTTTAACTAATTAACAATGTTTTAAATATAACATTCACTCCTTTTAACTACACAATAGCAGAGCAGCATGAAGCCTGGAAATGTTGCTGCCTTTTGGCTTTGGTAACAAGCTATGGGTAAATCTCCATTCAATTTCTAATCTTAGAAATTGGGAAAATACTAATGAACACTTTCCTCAGAGTTGTTAAAATTCATGACTTGCAATTTGTAAAGAATAATGACTTACTGCTAATGCTACTGAGCAGCCTGCACATTATTCCCTGGAGAAATGCTTGATATTGGATTAAGGCAAAAAGGGAAAATACACAATAGACCAGAGGCTTTTCAAGAGCTCTGTGCGGCCCTGCAAAAAATCTTTTAGATGCTCTGGAGTTCCTCAAGCACCTTACATGAAAATGAGTTTGGATGAGTGAATAATTGCCTACCTAATCCTGTAATGCTGGCTCCTGGTACAGGGAGGCATTGGCTGCAGCAGCATCCACAGACCCTGGTTGCACACAGTGGGAAGGGATGCTTTCCCTGAAGCCTCAGAGTGTTTAAAATCCTTTACCTTGCAGTTACAGATTTGTACCCAGCCTTTTGTGTGCCCATCAGCATCCTCAGAGCTGGGAGGGTTTGCTGGCAAGTCCCCAGGGCAAGCAAACCTGTCACTGCCATTCCCTGGGACCTGTCCTATCTTCTTCTGATCCCACAAAACATGACTTAGAGCTAACTTAGTTTCTTGGGAGTCTTCTGGCCAGGCAAGTTGTGTCAGATACCTTGAGAGTTTTCCTCAGTTGTGGTTCCTCAGGAGGAGCCTGTGAGCTGCTGTCCCCGGCCTGCTGTCCCCGGGCCCTCAAGTGCTGTCACCAGCTTGGTGCCTCTTCTGCTCAGGAAGGGACCTTGTTTGTGTGTGTGCCTTGCTCTGCCACCGGTCCTGAGAGTTTTCATCCTCCTCGCAGCTGTTTGGAACTTTTCAAGCAATTGGAAAGGGCCCATTTTGCCAGAGCTTGTATGGAATTCACATTCTCTGAAAAAATTCCTTCACCCAGGATTTTCTCCTGAGAAGCTGAGAAGCCTCAGAGAAAAGGAAAACAATTCTTTTCTCATTTGCTTCTCCTCTGTTTTGCTCATGTGGAACGTGTTTGGAAATTGTTTCCCCACAGGTGATTGTTTACTTGCATTCGGGTGTGAGTTGTTTTGACTCGTTGGCCAATCAGGGCCAAGCTGTGTTGAGACTCTGGGAAGAGTCAGGAGTTTTCATTATTTTCTTTTTGTCATTTAGTAAGTATCTTTTCTGTATTCTGTAGTATAGTTTAGTATAGAATTCTTTAGTATTGTAAAGTAATAAATTAGCCTTCTGAGAACATGGAGTCAGATTCATCATTCCTGCCTTCATCAGGGCATTCCCAGCAAATACAATAAGCTGGGATCTTATTTCAGCCTCCAGTTTTCCTTTTTTTGAGGTCTTGAGCTGCTGAACATCTACTGCCCACTCCCTTTGTCATCTCCGGTAGCTACTGCTGCTTTCCTAGCCCAGCTCTGTTGGCTGTAGATTGTCTGACACCTGCAGGTGGCTCATTTGAGAGCTGAGCACCTGAAATGGTTCAATTCCCTGGCTGGGAGGGAATCCTGCAGCGCTGTCCCAGTCCCAGGGCTGCACAGGGGGAGCAGGGAGCCCCCTTTGCAGGGACACAGCTCCTTGCATTCCCCTTCAGGAGAGAGACCTGTAACATGTTCTGGCTGTGCTGTATGCAGCTGGTGAGGCATGAGAAAACTGCAGGGATGTGACATGGCTCAGGCTGCTCCTCCCTGGAGCATCCACTGTGAGCAAACAGCAGCAGTGCAGGAGGGAGGCGGCTCCCCCGGCCACGCTGCTTCAAGGACAAGGAGCTGGAGGTTAAGGAAAAATAGGCCACATCAGCGATATTTCAATTCCTCTTGGAAAAACTTTGATGTGAATAGATACAGAGTGTTTATTTTAGCTGCCTGTTCTCACAAGAGAATCAAGCACAGCACAAAAATAACTCGGTTATTACTAAAGGAAGAGCAGCACTTGCAGTTTAAATGCATGTCTCAGAAATAATGGAGATGGTTTTAAAATAATCTGGAAATATGTTTCCTCTCCCTCCTCCCCACATCTTCAGTCTCATGATACAAGAAATGAAAATGAGCTGTTTGAAGTGCTGCTGTGTTTCCGTGAATGTTTTACAGGCCTCTCTCTAAAAACCTCTTCAGGGTTCCCTCTGCCCTCCTGACAAAGCTGGGGTGTGTTCCTGGCAGAAATTGGGTTTGGGAGGTTATTGAGGTGCTTTCCCACCTTAACCTGCACTCCCTTCAGTGGGAAGAGTCCTTAGAAGAGCAGGCATGTGAGTCTTTTAGGAATCTAAAGAAGGGCTGGGGTGTAATATGTAAAAGCCAAGTTAGGCTTTAACTGTCTGAGGGGGAAGATGCTGTACTGGAGGAAGGTGGGGAGGAATCCACTAATTTGATTTGGCAGAAGTGAAAATGAACTGGTTTAAATTCCACCATCAACCACCCTTCCCCACCCAGTGCTGCAAGTGCTGCATGTGGAGGGATTGAATGTAAGAAAATAAAGATGGTGCAGAAGGTAATCTCACACCTGAGGAGTTGCAGCTGCACTGATCACCAAAGATTAGGAACAGGCCTGCCCTTAACAGGCCACAGCTGTGTCCAATAAGGATGAGTGCTATAAAAGGGGGGTTAGGTGTGTGAGGGGAGAGTTGGAGTTTGTTGGCTGTGCTGTGAAGGAGTTTGTGCTGTAAGGAGCTGCCCATGGGAGATCATCAAAAAGGTATGGAACTTTTGCAATAAGATGACAACAGCTGCAAGCTAAACTTTTCCTCCAAACAAAGATCTTCCTGGAGTATTCATGGCAGTGCTTTACAGGAGTTCTGTGCCTATTAATAAGCTGACAGATGGCTGTAGTTTCTGATGAAGCAGATTTGGTTTCATTGATGAATCTGTTTTCTCCCTGCCCCAAAGGACAGGCACAGCTGTGTGGGCAGCAGCTGCTCCTGCACAGAGCTGATTTCTGCAGGCACATCTGCCTGCCTGGCCAGGAGGGGATCCCGTGGGGAGGCAGGGAGGGAGCTGGCCTGGTGTCTGCTAAGGCAGGGTGACCAAGGGATCCCCATTCGAGGGCTGAGGCACTGGGAGGAGTCCAGCCTCGTGGTCCCCATTACAGTGACACTATTAACACAGTGTGGATGAAATCAGGGAGTTCAATGGGAAATTCAGAGAGCTGCCCTCTGCTCTTGGTCTCCAAGCCTGTGTATTGCTGGAACTGATTCACGTGGGGAGGGCCATTGGAGGCAGCAGGTTTGCAGCACGTGGGGCTGGGACCTGGGGACAAGCAGCCCTTAGTCCTGTGCCTTTTCTACCTAGTGGCTGCCAAGCTCCAGGTTAGGAGCTCAGAGTACCCCAGAGCAACATCAATGGGGTGTCACAGCTGGAATCTCATCTGTGCTTCCTCTCCCAGTTATGATCTTGGTGAGGCACAGCACCATGTAATGTTGATTTCCTCCCCCACACCCCTCTGGATTTATGTTTATTCAAATGCCATGTTCTCCTTTCACCTTCCCTATGGCTTCTCCAAGAAGATTGCTTGTATTAGTTTCCTGTCAATGTAAAGGTCAGCAATGAGAAGAGCTGTGGTTTTGGGTTTTTTTGCCCTGAGGCAGAGGAAGAGCTCTGTTCCAGACACTCAGCTTGCAGAGAGCTGGGATGTTTTGAAAAATTGTTTCTTATTTTGGACTGACTTGGGATGGAGCTTGTGATTCTCTGCTGTGACCTCTCCCTGGAGCGCAGAGATGCTGCCATGTGTGGTTAAAATTTAACATGCTTGAAATAGTTCTTCCAGGCGAGCTGTGGGACTCAGCCTCCCTCAGCTCTGGTCCTGTGCCAGCTGCCTGTTCCCCTGGAACTGCCTCTGAGCTCTAGAACAGAGACCAGAGTCCCCTCACTGTGCCTTTTGTGGGGTGTCATTTGCTCTGCAGACAGATGAGATGTCACTGTTCCAAAAGGGACATTGATCAGCCCTGGGACTGCTCACGTGTGGGGTCACTGTCCACGTAAGAGCTCACAACTTCATGCAAAAACTGATGATAGAGAGCCATAGAATGGTTGGGATTGGAAAGTACTTCAAAGATATTCAACTGCTGCCATGGGCAGGGACACCTTCCACTATCACAGGTTGGTCCAAGCTTGTTTTAACCTGGCTTTAAACACTTCCAGGGATGGGGCAGCCTTTGCCAGGGCCTTACTACCCTCACAGGGAAGAATTTCTCCCTAATATGTAAAATCTACCCACCCTTTGCCAGTTTGAAGCCATTCTGTCTTGTCCAGTCACCACCTGCCCTTGTCCAAGTCCCACTCAGCTACACCCCTGGAGTGTTGTTGTAACCTGGGTCAATCAGCCCTTTCTCACCTTCAGCCTGGAGCTGAGCTCAGCTGCTAGGAAGGGAGAAAGCAGAGAGAGCTGCACACAGCTGGCAGGGCACCTCCTTGTGCCAGACTCAGCTCTTCCAGTTTGTTAAAGTAGCCCTGTGGTGTGTGCAGGTAGCCAAGAGCTGCTCAAAATGCACTTCCAGCTGTGCCCTGGAACAGCTCAGAACGACCTGGACCCACTACTGTGCTCCCAAACCACCCTGCTCTCCATGAGCCCCTTGTGCAGCTGGGCTGGAGAACATGTCCTGCAATGGGGAAACACTGCTGCCCTCTCCTGCAGGATGCAGTCAGAGCTGGGTGTGGAATTTAATGCTCTCTTGGTTTGCCATTGATGAGTTGAAAGTTTTATTCTTGCTGGGTTTCTTTTCAGCCTGGACTTCCATGATGTTAGAATAATGAATGTCATAGCCCCATCTCTTGTTTTCCTCTTGCAGCTGAATTAAAAATAAAAACAGTTTCCTGTGCTTTTTTTTTTTTTCAAATCCCACTTGGATTTTAATTCTGAATGAAATATTTATTGTGCTAAATATGGTGAATATAGGGAAACAAAGAAAATGTTCTCTGTGCATCTGCAGAAAGAGAATAAGGATGGACTGGCTGGGAGAGGCTCTGGACCAGGCACCTGCCCATGTCCTGAGTGTGACCTCTGTTAAACTCCTGGCAGCAATCTTGTATTGTTTGATAGCAATCTTTTTACAAAAAGAAATAGAAAAAAAGTAATAAAAAAACATAAGTTCAAAATTGATTTTGGAATCTGGTTACACTTTTAATCTTAATTTGCCTTTTTCTGATGCATGTTCTTATACAAAGGTGCTGCCCCATTCCAGCAGAGGAGGAACAGGTGTGTGTGGCTCGATGCCATAAGGACCTGAGCTTTTTAAGCTTTGGGGCTTGTCAGGAATACTGGATATTGCCTGTCTGCATAACATGATGCTTTTGTGCATAAATAAAGGTCTGGGGCTGCAGCCAGGCAGCATCACAGACAATGAAGGTGCTGCCTTTGAGCAGAACAGAGCTGGAGTCTCCTTGCTGTGACCCCAGCAAAGAGCCGGGAGCGCGTTTTGGCATCTCTGGCTCGTCGCAGGCTGGAGCCGAACGTGGCGCCCTCCTCATCCTCCTCATCCCACCCCAGGCTCGGCTGTGGCTCTGCTCCGGGGCTGCCGGGGCTCCGGAGCCCTTCCCGCGGGGACAGCTTGACGGGGATGGTGGGAAGGGGGAATGACCTTTTTCTCTCCCTTTTCCTCCCATCTCCCGCTAGATGTCACGGTTGGGGCTGGGCTGGCGCTGCCGGAGCCAAAACGCCCGGAGAGGAAAAATCCCCCTCTTTTTTCAGGCTCTGTGACAGTTTGCAACCAACACCTTATAAAAACAAACCATAAATTATTTACGTTCCTTAAACAGGGGGCAAAAAGACAGGTGTGGGGGAATATTTGTAAAACACAGGCTGCTGGCAGGAGAGGGCACTGTGTACTTGGCTATTCCGAGGCAGAGCGCGGTTGGGATGAGGGAATTTGGGGTGGGAAGGCAGAGCAGGCACGCACTGCCCCCAGGTGGGACCAGCTTTGTGCCGTGGACGAGAGCTCGGAGGACAAAGCTCCTGAGCTGCTTCTCCATCCCACATCATGGTTTGGGTTAAACCTGCTTTGCCCCTGATGCTGGGTTACAGGGGCAGAGGGGCTGCTGAGGGGATGAAGGCAAAGCCAGCATGGAGAGGTGGGAAACAAGGCTTCATCATAGGCAGCATCTGCATCACTCTGCAACAAAAGCATCCTCACCAAATGTATGCAAATACCTTTAATTTGAGATGCTTTTCTCCCTCAGCAATTGTATTTTGTACCATAACCATAATTTACCTGTTTGCTTCAATGTAGGGTTTCCATCTGGGGGAAATGGAGTTTCACTGGAAATGTGTGCTCAGATTAACTCTCTTATCCTTTGTTTTCTTCTGTAAAATAATGCCAGTTGTGTTATAATTAGGGAAAATTGCTTGGAAGGAGCCCTCCCAAACTGCCTGTCTCATGGACTTGGCTTTTAATGGAGGCAGTTTTGATGCAATTCCCTACTTTAGTTTTATTTTAGCTCTACAGATCTGCAAGGAAGGATTTCAAGTATTGGGTTTATTCAGCACTAAAGACAAGCTCAAGTCTTTCTTGTGCTCTCAGAATGACCCTAAACCCTCCCAGGGATCAGCCTGTTTAGTTCAGCATTTGTATTTCTGATAAACACTAATGGGAGCTGCTGCTGTTCAGGCTGTCATTCAGTTTTAAGGATTTTATTTTCCTTTCAGGTTCTTCCCAAGTCGTGTTTCCATGTGGGACTTTTGTCTTTGCATAAGGACGAGGCTTTGACTTTAAACTAGGGAAAATGAGAGCTGCTGGGATCCCTCTGGAAATGATCAGTGTAACAAATGCTGGGCTTGAGGCGAGCTCTGGTGTTTAGCTGCATTTTGGATGGTGTCTGTAAACACAGCAGCTGTCTGCATGCAAACGGGGCTTTCCAGCAGTGCATAGTATGAAAAGAATCTCATTGCCAGTTAAAAAAACAAAAAAGCAAGAAAGGCTCAAAGAGCTCGGAGGATGCCAGCTTGCTATCAGCTCCAGCAGCAGTCTAGACATCTCAGAGAGCCATCAGAGCAATGTGGTGTGCGTGAGGCATCCACAGCTCTGCGTGCCTCAGAGACAGCTGGGCAGGGGGAGCTTTCCCCCAGGGACCAGCACAGCTCCTCAGGGAGCTGGGAGCTGTCCTGCTGTCCTCCTGCTGTCCCTGTCCCACTCCTCACCCACTGCTTCCTCTCCTGCCTGGGTTGGGGTGCAGGGGTCACCTCTTGAGGCATGGTGTGTGATGATGACTTTCTTTTAGTGTCATTAACCTTGCTGATGTTGCTCAAACCTCAGGGGTTTTTGCAAGTGCTCCTGGGCAGGGCTGTGGTTCCTTCCCTCTTGCCAAGCCCTGTGGCCATGGGAATGGCAGAGGGAGCTGCAGGGACACTGTCAGGGGGTTGGACACCTCCACTGTCCCCTGCCCTGGGCCTTTCCTCAAGGAGCAAAGCCAAGGTCTGACCCCACTCCTAACACTTCCCCCAGCCACAAGCTGCTCCTCCAACTGCTCCAAAAACTGCTGTGCTGGGATACCCCAAAATGGGGCAGCTCGTTCTGCCAGGGACCAGTTCTGAGTCAAGAACCCCACCACCTCCTGAGCCAGGCTGCTCTTTGTTGCTCTCATGTCCAAGTTGCAGGATTCAATTTGTAAAACCTCACAAAATTTTGCGGGAAAAAATACCCAATAGCTCTTTAGCAAGTGATTTACTTACTTGAGTGCAAAGCCAGGGATCTAAGTGGGTTTTCTGCCATCCCTCATGACTAGCTGAGCTGTGGGATGGATGCCATGGGGAAAACTTGGCTCTGCCTGCACCGAGGAGGTTCCCAAAAAAGAAATACCAAAACATCAGAGGAAAGACAGCTTTCATGATAACTTCTGGCCCATCCAGAGGGAGAAAATGTCAGGAATTTCCCAAGAATATCTGTAGTCTCTGACTCTCCAGCTGAACTCTAGAGCTGTCTGGGATGGAGGAGCACCAGACACTGCAGGTGTCCTGCCTCTCCTCCAACACCCAGACCTGGCATTTCTCACAGGGCTCTTCTTTTAACAAGATTCAACAAAATTTATTTGGTGCTTCAGGGTTTTTTAGTCTTCTGGTTTGTGTTGCAGGAGCATGTTGGGCTGGATACAGGGCTTTGTGGTTTGCATGTTACAGGGGAAAAAGCAGCAAGAAAATGGGGAGGCTGATGGAAAACTAGCTCTTCTTTGCGTTCATTTTTAGAAAATACAGCACAGAATTCACTAGTTCCAATCAAAGGAATTATAGAAAGAGGGAAGGAGAGAGATACATCACTTAATGTGTAATTTTCCTAGGCAAAGCAAGCAGGTAGCAGAAAACAGTGGAAGGAATAAATCCATGTTCTTATTCAAACAGACAAGTAAAATGCAAATTAAAAATGCAGTGAGTGATGGCTTTAGGGGGCTTAAAATTATGGCCCCAAGCAGGGTTGGGGATGCTGAGGGTGGGTTAGGGCCTCCCTCTCACCTCACCCCCCTCCATGGAGGGTTTTCATGAGGAACCAGGGGTGCCTGGTTCAGTCCACATGAGGGCAAAATTTTGGTGAGAATTAAGATAAACAGTGAGTGAGCCCTGTCCTGCCAGGGAGGAGGAGGAGGTTGAGGCACAGCCAGTGCAGCAGGGCCAGCCTGGGGGACAGAGAGGGACAGCAGCATATTAGAGCCTCTGATTCAATCATTTTTTCCCTAAATGTCACTTGAAGAGAGTGGTCGTAATGTTGAGTCATTACCAGCCATTTGCATGTACAATAACAACAGGGAAAAAGATAAAAAAATCAATGCCAGGATCAATGGAGAGCTCCCTGCTCTGGGTCTTTTGCCTGGAGCTTATCATTAGCAGGCACTCACAGAGCAGAGTGCTATTAATTAGAGGAAGCACTGGCAGTCCACAGGAAATGACTGGCAGGTGGAAAATCCTTGGATTTTTTTAAACTGAGTTTTTGGAGGTGGGTTTGTTTTCCCTTCCTTTTCTGGATTCCTCAGTGTCCTGAATGAAGCATCTCCTTCCCATCTGCGTTTTGAAGAGTTTTCTCACCTGGAATTATGGGAGAGGATGACTTTCCAAAACATGTGAGCAAAAGCCAGGGACAGCTCTGCTTGAGCTTAATCCCTCCCAAATCCCTGGGCACTGAGCCTCTGATCCTCCTCTCCTGCACCCTCTCCCCCAGCGCTGCTCCCAGCCTGGTGTAGCACATAAATAACAAACATTCCTGTTGTTTTTGCAGCAGCAGATGATGGGTTTCCAGGAGAGGGGGCTCTGGGCAGGCAGAGCAGTCTCTGAGTGCTGCTGGAAGCCTCAGAGTGACGGTGGTCACAGGGGTCTTATGCTGGGGGAAGAGATGGAGATCTGACTCCATATTTCAGAAGACTTGATTTATTATTTTATGATATATATTACATCAAAACTATACTAAAAGAATAGAAGAAAAGGTTTCACCAGAAGGCTAGCTAAGCTAAGAATAGACAGAGAAACGAATGATAACAAAGGCAGCTGTCCCAGACTCTCTGTCCGAGCCAACTGACTGTGATTGGCCATTAATTAGAAACAACCACATGACACCAATCACAGATGCACCTGTTGCATTCCACAGCAGCAGATAATCAATGTTTACATTTGTTCTTGAGGCCTCTCAGCTTCTCAGGAGGAAAAATCCTAAGGAAAGGATTTTTGATAAAATGTGTCTGTGACAGGGGAGAACCCACTGGATCTCAGGCTCAGGGTGAGGACCTCAGCAACATTTATTTTTTATTAGCATTTTGAGGGAGTTACAACAACTTCAAGTGTGTGAGAGTGTACACAATCCTGCCTGGACTGGCTGGGCTGTGAGCCTGGCTCTTGGCACTCTGTTTGCTTTATTGTCTGTGGTTGTGCATTTACTTTAATTAAGAAACAAATGCTGAAACCACATTCGAGATACTCTTCCTCCTCTGCATCATGGTTTAGCTGATCCCAGGCAACTTCTATTAGGTGGCTTTGTATTTTGGGTTTTTTTCCTTACTTGCTATTACTACCATGAAAGCATTTCTAGGCCCCAGGGAAGACTGGGAAAAAAAAAATCTCTTTAAAACCAGCAATTATTCTTAGTAAAATATTCTAAATAATTCATTGCTTACTGGCTGTAGTGCACTATTAAATGCCTTTTAGCTACTGCTTGTATAAACTCTTAAAGCCCTGGTTCAAAGCCAAGCTCAGGTTAATGATACAGAGATGTCTGTGGGAAGCTCTGTGTGTCCAGAGAGCAGCTCCTGCAAGAGCTGGGCACAGAGGGGTCTGTGTGGGCAGGTGCCTGTGTCACTGCACTTGGTTTTGAGCAGATTCCCAGGATTTCTGGACCTAGGAAATCTCCTTATTCTCGCCCAGTTTCTGGAGAGGCTGGCTGGACAATGCTGTGTTGGTGTGATGCCCTTCTAACAGAAACCCAGGGGGTTTAGGAACAGGACACCTGCCTGTAACGCTTGGAGGAAAGGGCCACAAATGAGAAGCCAGCAGGGGCTCACCTGCCTCTCCAGCCCACTGGAGATAAAGGGGAGTCCTTGGCAGGCTGGGCTCAATGCAGGGCCCATCAGGGCAGTGTGAGGGTGTTTTTCCTTTTATTTATCATTTCCCTGCCCACCTCTGTCATGTATTTGCTTCTATTTGGTTCAACCTTACCCAGCACTTCAAGCCCTAAATCTGACCCAGATGAGTCCTTATTTGTCTGAGAAAAACCTCAACACTTGTACAAAACTCTTTCAGAGGACTGACCTGAGCACAGCATCAGACCCAAGGCATCTCCTCCAGCTCATCTCTCTGAGCATCACTTCTGGCTGCAGCTACAAAGAAAAGGCTGAAAGATAGTGAAGCATGAAGATTTTAATTTACATTTCCTATATAAAGCTTTTTTCAAATTGCCTATTAGCAGGTATTAGCATCTCTTTGCATCCTTAACATCTGGGTAAGAAGGAAAAGCTACGACATGGCTCAGCAGCCACCAGGTACCTCAGATTCCAAGGCCATTTCCATCAGCAATTCAAGCAGTGCCTGTGCAGTCTGTAGGGTGGGACATGTTTCCAGGAAAAATGGCTGGTGGAACCAATTAAAGATTTTCCAGTTTCATTCCTGTTTAAATTATGAACATTGCAGAGTTCCATCAGGCATGGAACTGTTTATTTTGTCACTTCAAGTGAAAATAGTTCAAATCATGATTTAAACCTTAGAGCTCTTTGCAGAGTGTTGCAGACATTTTTTCATGAAAAATCCTTTCCTTAGGATTTTTCCTCCTGAGAAGCTGACAGGCCTCAGGAACAAAATGCAAACAATGGTTATCTGCTGCTGTGGAATGCAACAGGTGCATCTGTGATTGGTCTCATGTGGTTGTTTCTAATTAATGGCCAATCACAGTCAGATGGCTGGGAGAGTCTGAGACGGAGCCTTTGTTATCATTCCTTTCTATTCTTAGCTGGCCTTCTGATGACACCTTTTCTTCTATTCTTTTAGTATAGTTTTAATATAATATATATAATAAAATAATAAATCAAGCCTTCTGAAACATGGAGTCAGATCCTCATCTCTTCCCTCATCCTAAGACCCCTGGGAACACAGCAGAGCTGATCCAGGTTAGTTTCCAAGAACCAGTAAATTGTAGCTAGACCTGACAAAAGCCCATCTCAGCTGCTGGCCCCCATCCAGACCCTGCTGACCCCATGGCTCTGGGATCTCTTCTCAGAGCAGCCACAGAGCTGGGATTTGCAGGGTTTGGCCCAAGGTGCTGCTTGGGAACCAGCAGACACAGCCTGAGCTCTGCTCCCCCAAAGGTCTCTAAATACTTCACAAATGGTGACCTTCACTTTATCTCTTGGAGGTGAGTAAATAGTAATACACTAATTTTACAGATGACTAAACAGCGTAGAGAGTTTAAATTATTTGGCCAAGGTCAGAGCAGGCAGCAGTGGGGCTGGGAGGAGATCCAGTCCTGCTAAATCCCATCACCTCCTCCCACAGCTCTGGGCAGGCCCTGCCTTTCACAGAGCTCAGTGGCATGGGGCTGAATTTAAATGGATCTCAATTTCATTTACAGCAAACTCCAGGATATAAACTGGGGGTTTCAGAGCAAATCTTTTATCTGGCCATTTTTAAAGGACTGTGTCATTTAAAATTGCACTTGGCAGAAATCAGGCTCTTGGAAATCAGAAAATAAGCTGCCTCCTGAATGACAGCTATGAGGGAATGGGTGAGTTAAGGGATTAATTTGTTTGATTAAATCTTTAAAGAGTTTACTGAGAGTGCAGACAGGCCTGCAGATTATAGCAAGGGCACAGTGGTGGGCAAAAGAGCTATTTAGATAGAGCCCACGTGCTATCTTTCATTTTTCTCAGTCTGTAATTACTTTTAAGTAAAATAAAAGCAAAACCACAACTGAAGCTGTGGAATTAGTTACCGTCCTATTTTTGCTCCCCCAGGATAATAAAATAGTGTGAATGACTGATGGCAAAAGTGCCACCAGCACCCTGACATGGGGGCTCCAGGGAGAAATCAGTGCCACAGCCCAGATGGGCTTTTGCTAAAATCCTTTTTACTTCCCCAAAGATTAAAGCAATCACTGAAAGTGCACGTTCAGGATAGGAACATGTTGAAGACACTGAAGTTTTTGATGATGGTAATGAGATTTTCCATTAGGGCTGAGAGGCTGGAATGGCCCATTTGTCTCCAGGTTGTGCTGAGCCCCTGGGAAGCTCTGCAGGAGCAGCCTCCGAGAAGGGGTGTCCGTGTGTGCTGCACATTTATTTCAGCCAACAGTAATCAATGTAGTGTTTTTCTTAATTTTTTTTTCTATGATATGCAATGCAGCAGGAACCCAGCAATGCAGGTTTGTACTTTGTTTAGTGGCTCTGGATGCAGCAGTTCCCTGCCAGCCCCTGCACTGCGAGGCAGTGGCAGAGCAGGAGCTGAGGGCACTGGTTACTGACAGGGTTCTCCCCAGGACTAGGAGGCTTTTCACAAAATGCTGACCATGGGTAAGGGGCTGCTAAGCAGGGGCACCTTCCCTGCACCAGCCTTTGATGGGGCACATAGGCACCAGTGGGGCTGGACCCTCTCTCTGGCCTAGGGGGGCTCTCAGCTGCATTAATCAGTCCAGGGCAAATAAATCCTTTACCCAATTTGCCATCAGCTGCCCAGAAACAGGGAGGAGCTTGCTACAATTTAGGACTCCACCTGAGGTGGCCCTGGGGTGGGTATAAATACAGAACAGCCCCTATGACCCAAAGTTTGCAGTGAGGTTGGAGGTGGGCTGAGTTTGTGGTATGTGAGTAAAGAGTTTTGTCTTGCTTGCAAGTTTTGAAGGGCTCTGAAGCTGCTGAGTTGAACCCTTAAGCTGCCTAAAGGAAATGCCAGGTGAGAAAAATGAAGTTTTTTAACATAAGAAACTACAGAGGAGCTACAGTATTTAAATGCTTCACCATGTACTTGGCAATCTTGTGTGGGCTTGTGAAAGGCTGGAGTGTGGGGTGAGCAGGAGGGCTCAGGTGGGTTTGTGCCAATGGGGTGAAACATTCAGAGTGGGATCCACCCTGGGGCCAGCTGTGTGTCAGTGGCACAGCAGGGTGACAGTGGTGTCCTCAGCAGCCCTGAGCCCTGCCTGGTGTCCTGGCAGCACTGCCTGTCCTATGGCCCCAGGGAGAGCTGCTGGAAGGGTTCACTGTGTGTGGTTTGCTCTGCTAAAAGGCTGCAAGTTGTGACGGTGTTCACAGGGGTCTTAGGGAGAGGGAAGAGAGGAGGATCTGACTCCATGTTTCAGAAGGCTTGATTTATTATTTTATGATATATATTACATTAAAACTATACTAAAAGAATAGAAGAAAGGATTTCATCAGAAGGCTAGCTAAGAATAGAAAATGAAAGAATGATAACAAAAGCTTGTGGCTTGGACAGAGATCCAAACCAGCTGGCTGTGATTGGCCATTAATTAGAAACAACCACATGAGACCAATCACAGATGCACCTGTTGCATTCCACAGCAGCAGATAACCATTGTTTACATTCTGTTCATGAGACCTGTCAGCTTCTCAGGAGGCAAAATCCTAAGGAAAGGATTTTTCAGAAAATATCATGGCTACAGCAAGTGGCTGCTCTGAGGGAACTGGTGCTAGGTATGGGGGAAGTGCTGGCATACCCTGAAAGTCTGGGAGCCTCCCATAAAACCTGAAGCCACCATGGAGCTGAGGGGTTGGGCTCCTTTTTGGAAACTTTGGCATGGGAAAGGGTGGCAGTGCCCAAATGGTGCTGCTGCACCAGGCTTTCAGAAACCTTGGAAGGACTTTGCTGTGGGTGGCAGCTCAATGTTCCCCCTCTTGCTGAGCTCCATCAGTCCCTGCTGCTTTGTTCCCTGGTGGCTGATTTATGAGGAGGGGCTTGGCTGGTGTCCCCCTGTGAGCCCTGTCCCCCCAGATGTGCTGTGTGCCTGCCTGCTGGGCTGGACTTGCTGCTGGGGCTGATGTTTCCCAGCAGTGCTGAAGCATCACTGCACTATTGACAGAGCAGCTGATGGATGTGAGCATCACTTGCTTTTTATTTGCAATTAATGCTGGTGCCTTGAACTTTTGTTTTTTTCAAAGCATGCAGACCTGTTCTGAACCATTAACCTGACAGCCAGTGAATAGTGGCCTTTATTTTGCTGCTTTCAAAACAGTAGAAGTCCTTTTCTGGAAAATGAATGGATGAGGTTATTGAAGTCCTGCAGGAGCAGTGTGGTGAGGCATGAGGCACTGAAAAACCAAGGTCCTGCTCTTAATCCCTACTGAAGACAGCAGAGCTCTGCTGGCTTGTGTCAAGGCAAGACTCTGATCTGCTGGTTTGGGTTTGCTCTGGGACAGGATGTAGCTGGGTTGGAGTTTGAGGAATTCCCACTTTATTCATGCACTGATTTCCTGGGGGCACCATTTGGTCTGGTTGGCAAATGGTGTGTTCACTGTGAAATGGCAGATTCTCAACACAAGCCCTGTCCCGTAGAATTTCCCACATCTGATGATGCACAAATCTTCTGGCTTGGTTGGGATGAAAAGGAGCTGGGTACAGAACTCATGTAATCTTACTCAAAATTGAAGTTTCTAGTGTAAAATTTAAAAACTGTGAGCAAGTTCCCACTAGCCTTGTCCCAACAATGGTGGTAGAACAAATTCAGAATATCTCTCCTGAAGAGTGGCAGAGGCTCCAATTTCACAAGGTGTTGCTCAGAACAAGATGAATCTTTGCAGCAAGTCTTTGCAGAGCAAAGAGTTCCTGTGCAGCCAATGGCCCTGAGCTGTAATTTAATTGCAGTTCTGATTTTTTTATTGTTATTATTCCAGAAGCAGCTTGGACTCCTGTGCTATTCTGCTGTTAAATGCATAAATAGGCAACAGGCTGGCAAGAACAAGCTTACAGTGCAAAAATCAATGGCCTGGGGGCCTGAGTGTCTCTGGGACAAGGTTTAAACTCGGTTTCCTCATGAGTTCTCCCAAGCCCTTCCCTGAAGGAAGGGATGGGAGCAGGGGAGCAGCAGGTAACATCCCTGCTCCCACTGAGAGCATCTCTGCCATTCCATAGCTCTGGGTTATAGGGAGAACTTGTGAAACATCTGGGTGGCACAACCCAAAATGCACAAGATGCAGCATGGAGGTAGGAACAAATACAAAGCTATAATATTTTACTTCTGTTGTAAAGGCTGAATCACTTGAAGAGAGAAAGGGAGTTACAATATTTTGTCCTTGTTTGCAGGTTTAAGTATAACCCCCCTCTGCTTTCCTTGTTACTGCAGCATAAGTATTTAGCAAAGCATTAATCTTGCTTGTCAGTAATAACATGCAAATTAAACACCTGCTCTAGGAATCTGTAGTGCTTTGTTCCATTAGATGGTATTGACATGTCAGGTATTTGGACTTTAATTCAGAAAAATGATGCCATTTTCATTTATCTCCCCTAATGAAGAATGAAGGTGTGCGCTGATACACGGCTGCCCACAGCAATGCAGCTAAAAGTGAAAAACAATACTTAATATAGCCACTAAATTACATGTGACATCTCATTTAAAGATAAACAGCCTGAAGGCATATGTCCAAGTGGCATTGATGAAATTTTTAAATGTTCCTTTGGATTTTCATTTAACCACCAGTTTGGTAGTGAAGGTGCTGTGCTGGCTGGGAGATGTAATGTGATGCTGCTTTAAATGTGAGCTGGAAGGAGAAGTAGGAAAAGCTGCAAGTCCTGAGGGACATGGATGTGGATAGGCCAAGACAATGCCCTCTGCTCAGCTGGGGAAACAGGAGCTGTGGCCATGAGAGGGGTGGAAGCAGCTCTTGTGCTGTGGGATGCCAAAGCTCCCTGTCCCCACCTGCACAGGGACACTGGTGCCAGAGGCTGGGCCCAGCACAGGGGTTCTGTGTCCCTTGGCCTTGTGAGCTGCAGGCTGGACACTGCTGAGCCCCACTCTGTCACATCTGACCCCTTTTGCACCTCTTACTCTTTAATTTTCCATCATTTTCTGAAAGAGCTCAGATCTACGTGGAAAAATGTGAATACAAGGGGGAATGGCTTTAAACTGAAGAAATTCTCCTCTGTGAGAGTGCTGAGACACTGACACAGATTGTCCAGAGAAACTGCAAGTGCCTCATCCCTGCAAATATTCAGGGCCAGGCTGGATGGGGCTTGGAGCAGCCTGGTCTGGTGGAAGGTGTCCCTGCCCATGGCAGGGGCTCAGAACTGGATGATCTTTAAGGTCCCTCCCAGCCCAAATCATTCTATTATTCTGTTAAATGTTTCTTAGCAATTTAAACATGGAAATTAGCTCCTATTTTCCATCTTAGCAGGGAAGCATTTGAAACATGTTCCTTGCTTGCTCTTTTTTTCCCTATCTAAATAATCCGAATTTGTTCACTCTTTTTTCCATGAGTTTTTCTGGCAGGTTTTGTTTTCCTCTGTTGAGATTGGCTTTGCTGTGTCATGTCCAGCTAGGCACAGTAACCGAGCTGAGGTTCTTCCTGTGCAGGACAGAAGGAGGATCCCTTTTGCAGGGTTGTGTTCTGGCAATAGAAAACCCACTTTTTCCGCAGAGCTTCATCTGTGACTTTGCTGGTGTGGACAGTCTGGGCTGCCAAGAAGCAAACCTTGTTTGTGTGTGCAGTTTTGGGCTTTCTGGGATCTTCCATAGCAGTTCCTAGAGGCAGGCCCTGGGGCAAAGCATCTTGTGGCAGAAACAAAGACTTCCACAGGGAAGGCTCACAGTGCCATATTCTCTTGCCAATATTTACCCATCTCTTGAAGTGACTGCTTGAATGGTGTCTCTATAATGTTTTTTCATTGCTGTTTTTGGATGAGAACCTTTGATTTACTTTCAACTAATTTCTTTTGAAGACTGCTCCAGAGATGAGCTCTGTGCTTCATTTTTGTCCAGATCTCCTGAATTTGTACCAGAGATTTTTTTGTTTGCTGGCTTGCTTTCCCCCAGAAGGAAGCTGGCAGCAGCAGGAACAAGCTCATGCAGAGGGTGCTTTTGTGGCCAGACACTGAACACACAAATGACCAGGCTGCAGATCTTCAAAAGCATCCAGCAGCATGAAAAAGCCATGCTGGAGGCAAACAGCAGGCACTGCCAGACCATTCCCTCCAAATCTTTGATTAGTCACATTTAATGGGATTTCTTCTCATGCTTTTGAGCTGTTCAGCAGTGCTGGAGTTTGACCAGCATTCATGGTCACCTATTACTGGCTCCAGCCAACCTCCATACAGCCACTGAATGTTTATTTGTGTCTCCTTGGTGGGTGCCAGGTTCAATCTAAGACACAACTCTCAGGATTTCCTGGTGTGGGGTCACTGGGATCCAGCTCTGGGAAAGATCACATGCTTCTACTTGTTCAATCTTGATTTTGATCAGGGGAAGAGTTGATGTTGTTGCATCATTCCTAAAGCTCACCCTCCCTTTTGGCTGTTTTTTTTTGTTGGTTTTTTGGGGGGGGTTTTGGGGTTTTTTTTTAAGAACATAAAGCAATTTGACACAACAGGCTATGCTTTGTTGGATCTTATTTTTGCATCTTGGAATGTGACAATACCCATAATAAACATGGGCTGGGATTGCTTGTGGAGAATCTCCCCTTATTTTGAATAGCTCCTTTCCTTTTTCTCTGCAGACGTTCAAACCTTGCCTTATTAAAAATAATAGAAATGCATTTCCCTTCACATAAAATATTAAAAGCAGCTTGATGGGCTTTATTGTTTAATAAATAGTTTGCACTCCCAAGGCTCTTTCCAGCAGAGAATATGAGTACTCCACAACCCTTTCCTGTGCCTGGCCATGTGAGTTGCCTCCAGCAAAGAGAGTTCCCAACTCACAAGGTACCTCTGCCCACGTGCAGTTGTCAGCCCAGCCCAGCAGGCTCTAATCGTGGCTGGCAGGAGCTGGCCCTGCTGTCATCCCAGCCCTGGGCAAGTCAGACATTTCCATACCCACTGAATCTCTGGGTTTTTCCTGATGGAGACAGCAGTCTGCTAGAAGCTGGACCTACTCCACAAACCAAGCAGGAATTGGGTGTTTCTAAGAGCAGCCTCATTTATTTACACCACTGAAGTTTGTGTACTTCAGAGCTGTTCATTTACTTACCTCCCCCAGACCGGACAGGAGGTTTTCCCATGTTTCCTCTTGTCCAGCAGGGAATTGAGGCCCAGAGAGAGGAGGAGGCTGCTCAAGAGCCCAAGGCAGAGCCAGGACCCCATGGAGGGGCAGTGGCCTCATCCCTGCTCTGGCTCCTCACTCACATTTCCCTGAGGTCTGCATCCCTGTGACAAGTGACATTTAGCAAATCATGTCAAACTGAGGATTTGCTGATATGATTCTTCTGGCTTGATGGGAGGGGGTGGGGAGGAGGAAACCTCTTGATTAACAAGAAGGACTAGCAAGAAAAACCTCTTTTCTTCAGCAGCAAATACTTGTAAAAGCAAGAGAGCTGTGCAGGGGAGTTGGGGCTCTGCTGAGCTTCCTCCACCTGTTTGTCAGCTTCATGGCAGGTGTTGCTGTGGGTCACAGATGATGACTTTTTGGTGCAATATTTTGGTGGCCTTGCCTCCTTTACCCAGTGCAGGTTATTTGGGAATGTTGAGGAGCAGCCTGAGAATGGATCCCTGTGGTCCCACCACTCAAGGAAACTTAGATTTTATAATAATATGCTTACAAGTCACTATTACACAGTTGGTTTATGGGGCCCTTTGTATCTTTTCTAATCCACATGACTCCTCTGGGTGGCAGATCCAGGGCTCTTTTTGCCCACAGACTGTGGCATCCTTTAGCTGGGTGTTTATGGGTGATGGCTGCTGAGGAAGGGGGGGTAAGTGGTGATCTCAGCTCTCTGAGCTAAGGGAATGGGGTGTTTGAGACTGCTGTAATGAGAAGTGAGTGAAAATGGCAGCAGGGAATAGATTCTTAATTTAAATAATGAGCGCCCTTTGTTGCCTGACAGATGGTCATTTTCTGAGAAATGCAAAGTCTCTTTGGAGGGGTCAGATTGCTTGTATTTACATGGAATAATGAGGGAGAGGCACCGGTCCCAACACATGCTGTGTTTTTCACATTTTTCCAGGGGTATTCCCAGCTGTCTTTGAAAAGAGCAGATCTGATCCTTTGCAAACCTTGTGTGAGTCTGACCACACGTTATTATTGCACAAGAAAATCAAACAGCGATGGGAGTGTCTCTGATATTCAGGCAGCTATTATAATGCCCTTTAAGCATCTTTAGCTGCTAGAAAGGAAGCTTGATACTGATGCCAGAAAACATCTTGGGCCTGAATGTGCCCTTACTTGTGCAGGGCTGGCTGCAAGCCAAGATCCAGTGATCTGCACGCTGGTGGTGTCCCTGGGATTTAACTCATGGGAAGGCAGATGGATGGCAGAGCATTTACTTGGAGTAGGGCACCTTCCTACACACTTCCTCCCTTCCTGCACCCACTTTTAATGTAAGAACTAAAGATCAGGCACCCAATACTCTGTTTTAACCATTATTTATTCCACCAGTTGTGGTGATGGGCAGCAGGGGTTATAGAACAGGGAGGGTTTTGGGTACACCAGGAATTCCTTGCTGTTTCATGGTATTTTACTGGGATGGTGGCAGCTCTGTTGGGCATCATGTCTGCTCTGGCTGAGGTGTCTCATCTGCCTCTCTGGAGTGTGCAGGTTCTTGCTGTCTCATCAAACAGGGCAGAAAGGGAAGCAGCCTGTCCCAAGCCAGTGCCAGGAGACAAAGATCCTGGTGGCAATTGATCATTCTCCCATGATGGTAAAGAACTTTGCTGCTTCCTGGTAAAGGTCAATATTTTGTGTACATAAGCATTTTTAAAAGAGGTACCACACAAAGTAACCTTGGAAGGAGTAGTTTGGCCATCCTTGAGCCCCCACAGAGGAACTGTTAATGGCCATTGGTAGCATGGTTCTCTTACTGTTCATCAGACACCACTCTGGCTGAGGTTTTAGCCCAACTAAGCCCTTACAGTCCCATTAAACTTCTCCCTAAACACAAGGAAAACAAACACTAGTCTTGAGCCCAAAATTATCTTCATGGCACAGACTGTACTTGGGTGTTGGGTTTCTGCCTTTTCCTGTAAGTGGGTCTCCATTCTGCCCTTTTTCTTCCAATGCCAAAGAAGGATGAAGGCTTTCTGTGGGTGCATGTGCAGTGATGACTGTGTCCCAGACAAAGGAGAATCCAGCTTGCAGATATACCAAACCAACCCACTTTTGAACTCCTTGCATCAGTGCAGGAATAAGTTTTGCTATCACACTTAAAAAAAAAAACCCAACACCTTCTCAACCTCCTGATTCTGAAAGTCTAGAAAGGCACTTACAAGTTGGAAAACACTAAAGGCAGTGACTGGAGTTTTGTTGTTCGGCAGCTGAGAGGTGCTCCCATAAAATTCAGCAGTTTTGTACATCCTCACCATGTGTTCTTTAATCTCTGGGTAGCAATGTGCTTGGAAGAAGCCAAGGCAATCAACACCCATTTTTCACAGTGAATCAACTGCTGGTGTCAAGTTCTGGTCTGTGTTTTGTGCCAGAAAAGGCTTGTTGTCACCTAAATTTGGAGTGAGCCATGTCAGGCTGCAAAATCACTTGTTTCCTGGGCATGGCCCTAAATTATATACTCCTTGTCAAGTCTTGGGGACTGAAACCAAAACTGTATGGACAGGGTTTTTCCCCCTTTGGTTAATTCATAGCCTGCTGTTTTCCATGTACCCTGTGCTCAGACAGAAATCAGATTTGGGCAGTGTGGTGTCCCTGTCATGGTTTTTGCCACTCTGTTGGCTGATGCTCCTTGCCAAGAGCTTTGTGCATCTGGGAGGGAGTTCCCAAGGACCTCAAATTGCTGGACAGTTTGCAGAACCCTGGCCTGATCTGTGTGGTTTCCTGGCAGTGTATGGAGGCATTGGCTTTGCTCTGGCATGGATAAGCTGTTACAGCTTATAAAATATTTTCTTTTAAAAGATGTGTTTTATCTGGTTGACCTGCAGAGAACCAAACCATTGTGTTTCTCAGTGGCATCCACATGGACAGGGCTTAACAGTCCAGCAGCTGACAGAGTGTTGTATGACAGGGAGTGAAACCTTTAACCAAAAGCAAAGCTCAAGTAATTTTTAAAGCTTAGTGTTCTAAATTTAGCTTCAAAGATGCTAAAAGAAGATGGGTAGATGATACAATTGGTCAGTGATCTCACAGGCTGTGAAAGATGTGTGTTAATCTAAAAAATGATGTTCATGATTGTGATGGTGTTCACAGGGGTTTTTGGATGAGGGAAGAGAGGAGGATCTGACTCCATGTTTCAGAAGGCTTGATTTATTATTTTATGATATATATTATATTAAAACTATACTAAATGAATAGAAGAAAAGATTTCATCAGAAGGCTAGCTAAGAATAGAATAGAAAAGAATGATAACCAAAGCTTGTGTCTCGCACTCTCTGTCTGAGCCAGCTGGGCTGTGATTGGTCATTAATTAGAAACAACCACACAAGACCAATCACAGATGCACCTGTTGCATTCCACAGCAGCAAATAACCATTGTTTGCATTTTGTTCCTGAGGCCTGTCAGCTCCTCAGGAGGAAAAAATCCTAAGGAAAGGATTTTTCATAAAAGATGTCTACAACACATGATCTTCTGCACCCCTTCACCCCCACAGGTTTTATTTGTGCAGGGATGGCAATTGTGTGTACATGGGGTGGTGATGTCCAGGGCTGATCCACTGGTGAGCAATGGGATGCTCCTAAAAACCTGCCCAGCTCTGTTGTGCTCTGTGTGAATGCATGGTATTCACATATATAAATGCCAAGGGCTTTCATTACACTTCCAAACAGAAAGGAAACCTTCATTTATCCATGCCTGGAGAATCAGAGAGAGAATCAGCATCAAAGAGAGCCTCCTACTGAAACCATTTGATGTTATAAAGGATAAAGAGAATCTGGCAGAGGCCTTAGAGGGGGGAAATCTGACAGGCACTCAAGTGCTACAAGCAGCCCAGCCTTGTAGCCTCCAGTTTAAATGCTCCAAGAGTACGATCATAATGCACAGGGGCATTCAGAGCATAAATTGATGTTTTGTCTTTGCCTTTTTTTTCATTGCACTAAGAATTTGCCCTGCAGCTCCTGGATTAATTAAATGCTGACAGTCTACTAGAATAGGAGTGGAGGTGCTCTCCTGCCCTTTGGATGTGTTGTGCAGAGTGGAGTACACAGTGCCCCTAGGAAATGAGCTTGTTCCATTAGGCAAAATCAATAAGGCAGAAATCTCTGCGAAATTCTTGTATTAAATTACAGATAGACTAACCCCCTGAACCAGGTGACAGTGGTCATTGCTTTTATGCCCAGGACAAATGCTTGTGGGAGCAGTAGAAGTGCGGGCAGGGATTGGGTTTCTTTGCTTGCATGGGAGTCTCATCTCCAGAAACCCTTAGGAACAGCTGGATAAGTTTAGTCAGAAGTGTTTTCCTGACTGACAGCCCAAGGAAAGGGTTAGGTCACTTCTCCTGGTCCTTCCCAGGGATATTTGTCACCAGTGCTGAAGGTCCTGTGCTGTGCAGGGTGCTGTGTTCCAAAGTGCTTGTTTTTTGGAGGTTTCCAGAACCAAAGTCCTCCTTGCATCTCCTGGAACAAATGGCTTTTGGGAAACATATTTTGTTATGAGGGTCAGAGACTAACACCCTTCCCAGCATCCATAGCAACCTGCCTTAAGAATCTCTGCTTGGAAATCTTGTAATCTTGCTTGGAAGCTTTTTGAACAATTTCCAGGAATGTTCTGCTCTTTCCCATTCACAAGTACTAAATATATGCTCTGTTTGGACTGCAGACCCTAGTCTATTTTTATATTTATTTCCAGCATATTTTAATTTTCCTACCCTGGGTAGAACAATTTGCCCTGTTCTTAAACCCAAGACCTTGCTGCCCCCTCTTCTGCCAGTGCTTGATTTTGGCATCATTTACAAGGAGTTTATTATTCTGGGGTACTTCTGTGTGGACAAGGACTGTGCCAGTTTCTGACTGACTGGAAACAGACTTAAAACCAGAAAAAGATATCATCAGGAATAAAAGGAAATCAGTTGTCCCTACACAAAGGAGTAATAAGAGTCCAGAAGTGTTTTATCCTGTTTGTAAATGGTGAACTGAGTTTTGGGGCAGAAAACACAGTAATAGAGCAGTGAATTCCTTCTTGTGGAGCATTTCTCATTCCTCTGGGTTGAAATTACCAAAGGTCCTCATGTGTAAGGCAGAAAACAAGTGGCTGCTTGCTTTCTTGTCCTCCTGTGGGCCCATATTTAGCGGGGCTTTATTTATGAGACTAGGTGCAAGGAATATGGGCTCATTGTTTACGCAGCATGAACAAGGATGGCAAGAAAATAGATTTTTATCAGTGTTACTCTTGTCTTTGGTTGCTACCTTGGCCTCTGGAATGTTTATTTCTGCATCTGGTGAAGATTTAAAGGTAGGGAGCAGGATTTGAAAACATTCTCAGGCATGTGGGTAGTGAAGGACTATTCAATCTGAGCTGTGTCTTGATTAAGCTTATAGATCTCCTTGTGACCTTGACATGGAAATTCCCCCTTTAAATAATGTTTATAAGTCTCCAGGGTCAAATCCAGGCTTCTGTGATGCAAAACATGACTAATGAAATTACTGTGTCCTGAGCTGACAACATCTTGCTGGGCTGTAAAGGGCTGAGCCTAGAGCAGTGCTGGGATGTCTCAGCTCTGCTGGAAACCCACCTCCAGCCTTTGGGAAGGGGTTTAAATTCGGAAACAATCATGTTTTTAAGTGTGTGTTGGAGCATTGTGAAGCTTCAGTCCCACAGGGACAGCCATGGTTCTGTCCCATTATTCCTCGCTAACACCCACCACAGCAGCTGGCTTGGCTCTGCTTAGTTATTTTTCCTCCAGACAAGGACTGTGACCTTTCATAGTGACAGAGGGAAACTCTCACAGCCATGTCGTGCTTTAGAAATGAGGGAAAAGGAACCCAAGCCCTGAGTTTGTTACTACAGAAACAAAATCCTTAATCCAGCAGGGCTGGATGGTGCAGCAGGAATGTTGAGATGGGAGTTTGCAGCAGCAAGGCAGGTGAAGGGGTTAAAGACAAAGCTGGTACTTGTTCCTCCATGGCATTATCTGTATGATTGCTTTTCATATCTTGTTTATTGTGGTTAGCAGAGCAGCTATAATACAGAGTGCTAGATGCAATAAATCTTGTCATTGCAAACAGCACACTTTTCATCAGAGCTGGAGGAACTGCAAGGTAAGCATTCAAAGGCAATCTATAGATTTAATTATATAGAAAGCCTAACCCGTGTGTAGATCTTAAAATAAATTATAACTGTGAAGACTGCATTATGTTCAGTTTTATTTGTATTACGTGTGTTATCCTGTTTTAGTTGTTCTGAGGACACAAGGAATGGCATTGCCAGCTCAGAGCTTTCTGTGCTTTTGTATCAGCCCTGAACAGCCAAGGATGCTGGTAATTTAGGGGATGAGAGTTTTTCAGCCTTTCTGACAGCTGTGTCTATAAATTCACACTCCTGAGTTTTAAAATCTCCTCACATGCTAATTGTAGCAGCAAGAAATCCCATGGGGTAAAGGAAATCATCCCTGATTTTATTTACTGAAAGAGGCCTGTGACCACAAAGCAAAACACTGTGCATCAAAGTGACAGGTCCAAATTGCTCTAATCTCCACACTGCTCTTGGCACTGGGCTGGCCACAGCCTGAGGGGACAGCTCTGCCTGTCCCCACCAAGGGACACTCTGCATTGTCCCCCTGCCTGGGCAGGAGTGAGGGGGTGACTAATCCTGCCAGCAAAAAACACCCGCCTGAGTTCTGGGTGTTTGGAATTGTAGCAGTTTCTACAACTTTCATTTTTTCCTGACCTGTAGAATGCCCAGCCTGGTGGTGCTGCTGTGTGGGCCTGGGTTGGTTGGGCTGTGCTGTGGAATCCCAATATGAACTTTGCTCCCCCAACACAAACTTTGTGAAGGCTGCAGGAGTGCAAGGGGTGATGTGAGCTGGTTTTGCTGAGATTGTTGTCCTTGGGGGATGCCAATTCACTGAATTTAACAAGCTTCTGGGGGTTGAGCTGCTCTGCTTTGGGCAAGGTTCAGTGATGGTTTCCCCAGCTGAGGCCTGAGGGGGCCTGCTCTCCCTAGGACTGTTAGAAATGGAGAGATGGATTTGTCATTGCCAATTGGCCACTGTTAGAAATGAAGAGATGGATTTGTCATTGCCAATTGGCCACGAGGCCCAGCTGGGTGAGATCAGCTCTGTGACACACAGCAGGCCATGGTCCCTGGCTGGCAGAACCTGCTGTGGCCTTCCCAGCTCAGGAGCACGGCTGGGAGCTCCTGGTGGTGGGGAAATGTGATGTGTCACTGAAATGTTCCACCTGGACACTCTCAGAGGTGCTTTTGGAGCACTCCCATGGACCATGAGTCAGGAGGAGGTTGCCCAACATGCCCTCAGGGTGCACCTTGCTCAGACAGGTTTGTCCAGGAAGGAGCAGCAAAAAAATTCCTGCTGGAAAGAGGCAGAGCAGGCAGTGGATGTGCTCCAAATTCCCCACACCTTTCTCATCAGCAGGACTGAAAGGTGTTTGTGCCCATTTCACTGACTCATGGGTCACCCTGAACTCATGGTCTGCAGATGAAAAGTGTAAAATTGCAGCCAGTTTATTTCATTATGTTGGGCTGTGAAGTGTGACTCGGGAGCTGCTTCACAAGGGATTTTGCCATTGGTGGCACAAGGAGGCTCAGGAATGGTGCCAGGCAGGAATGGAGGGGTCTCCACAGCACCAAAACCAAAACAGGTTTTGGCTGTAGTCCTGTTTTCTACTCATGGCACTGCCCAAAGTCCCCTGGTTCTGCAAACTGCTGAGTTTGTCCAGTGCTTCTGTTCATCATCCTTTGCTGGACACAAGGATTTGCTATTTCAGTGTCAGGGCTGAAAGAGAAATAATTGGTAACTGTAAGGGACTGTGTTATATGATAAGAGCAGTGTAAATATGACATAAAAATTAAAAGCACATTTTCTTCCATCTCACTTTGCTGAAGTAAACCACATTTGACTAGAAAATGTCTAAAATCAATAACAGCTAAGCCTCAACAACAAAATGCATGTACTTAATTAGCACAAAAGCACAAATTTATTTCCATTCATAAGCAAGATGCTGAGGTTTCACTCCTGCCTCATTGTCAGCAGTATCACTCTCCTTGTGCCCCCCTTGCCAAATCCCTGAGGTCTGGGGACAGCAGCATTTTGGATTTAACACAGTCAAGATGCTGTTTGGGGTAAATTAAAAATATAATAATTGACTGGCAACTGTGCCAGTGGTAAAACATTGAATGAGTACTTCTAGCTGTGTGCTGGAGTGATGGAGAGGCAGAGCATGGCTCAGTCCCCTCCATCCAGGAGCAGGGGGAGGTCACTGCCTGATCCCAGTGTGAGCAAGGACCACCTTGGTGGGAACTCTGCAGCCCAGCTCTGCTCTGCTCTTCCCTTGCTGTGCTTTAACTTCAGGGATTCATTTTTTCAGCCATATTAGTACACATGTGAGGAGCAGCACAATCCCACAAAGAAGCTGTTTTGTTCATCCACACAGCAGGAGCAGAGATGTGTAATTTGTTTGTGTGGACTGGGGAAATCCTGTCCCATGTTGTTTTTAATGAGATGTTCTTAAAAGTGGGTTTTGTGCTGATGACAAACCTGTGATCAGAACTGGTGACAGCAGCTGTGCACACAAAGACTTGTGCTTATTAATTCAACAACACAGGCTCATGAAGAAAAATCCTTTCCCAAAACTCTCCCAGGACTTGTCTGTAACCAACTCATAAACTTCTGCAACTCCTTTTACCTCTCCTGCTCTGGTGGGAAAAGCAAAGCATCTGCTGTGACCTTCCACTGGTGCTGGTTTTTGGCAGAGCAGGAGAATCTGTCCCCTGCAGCTCTGACACAGGTCTGGGTGGTTTCTCCTGTGCAGGATCCAGAGCACTCAGGAGCTGGGGGTTGAGCTATACCCTGATGCTTGCACACTCCTACATTCTTCAAGTCTCAGGGGAAATCTCAGCCCTCATTCATCCACACCACAGTTGGAGTGGTGCTGAGCCACTCTAATCTCAGTTATCTTTCCAGGGGCTTCTCCAGGGCCTTAATTTGGGATTAGACCCTGGACTGGCAGGGTCCCTGCTCCCTCTCTGAGCAGGTGTTGGGTTGGTGACAAATGGGCACAATTGTGGCACGTGCTTTGCTTTCAGCATGCAGAGCTGGTTTGTAAATGGAGTGCTTTGCTAATGCAGGAGGAAATGGATGGGTATTAATTGCTCTCTGGCAGTTTGTCATTCTTCCTGTTGAGTATTGATGAAATAGCAGTGGCCTGAGGGAAAGCAGCAGAAGAGACACAAACGTCAGGAACAACCTGAAGTCAGAGGAAAAACCCAATGCTGGCTGAAAGAAGTAGGATGGATTTTAAACTGAAATCTTTCCAGTAGATTTACCAATATCCAAATATTTCATCAACTCTTGGCCTCACCATGCTGCTGCCTCATACCACTGCTGGAAGAAAAACTTCTTCTGAAGGTCAAAACATCCTTTCAATACTTCAAAATGAGCCATTTTGACTATTCTTTCAATCACTTTATATTTCTTTTATTATGAGAGCCACAAATTTTGTGGGAAGAAACCCCCAAAACCTAAATCTCATTCAGCCCCAGATTGAGAGCAGAGCAATATAATTTTAGTTTAAATAGAGAGGAATGTTGTGTTGGATTCCTGAAATCCTGAAGTTCTGCAACTTCTCCTTTTTGTCTTTCAGCACATCTGCTTTCTTTTGGGGAATTGCAAATGAACTAAAACAATAATAACAATCATACAATTATTTTCTCTGCTGCGGATGAATTCCTGTGTTGCAGTGAATATGGTGGGTCCAGCAGACTGTGGAGTGGACAGAGCTTAGATGAAAAATGCTGGTGCTTTGGTGTGTGCTGAATCCAACCAAATATCATTATGATCATCTTGGGCCAGCTCTGGGGAGGGAAATCTTAATTACCCAGGTTAGGTTTTCATTTATCCACTCCTCCAATTTAGCATAATGAGCCTGAAGAGGCAATGCTCCTTTGCCAGCAGTGGCACTCTGTGCTACTCCTGGTTCAGAGGGGAGCAATGAGCAGGTACAAATATTCAATGAAATTTATTCATTTCCTATAAACAGCAGAAGAAACAAATTATTTTGCCCTTTACAGATAGCGTTACAGCTTCTTTAAAGATGCAGAGCTACAACATCCTTTGGTTGGGGGAAAGTCCGGGGGAGAACAGAGTAGATTTGAATTGCTTTTGCTGTGAATGTATGGGAAACCTGGACCAGAAAGGGAATATTAATGCTTTGCTCTGTCTGTTTGCATATTGCACTGCTCAGGGATGCTGCCTAGCTCTCAGCATGCTATTTCATTTATACATGCAATTCTAATAATCCTCATTCTGTGCTTCAGCCTCTTCTCCATTTTCCTTTTCTCCCCCAGTCCCCACATTCCTGGCAGCTGGAGTAGGCTGGGCTGTCCAAGAGCTGGTAGACAAAACATCCCCATGTTCTCATCACCTCTAAACACAGGAATGGAGAAAAGGCTTTGCTGTTCTGCATTAAGCAGCATTTGAGTTTCACATCCCAAAAATGAGATTCTGTTCTTCTCCCTGAGAGCAGGGCTGGGAAAAACTCTAAATAGACACAGAGCAAACAGCCATTGAAATGCTTTTTTTTTCTTTTCACTGCTTCCCTACCCCCACCTCTGATGTAAACTGTTATTTGGCTGACACCTGGTGCCTGCAGGTGTCATCCTGTGTGCCATGAACATCCTTTGCACCAGGAGGGATGGCTGCATCATGTGGCCCAGCTATAACTGTGCTCCTGGGCAGGGGGAAATTCAGATTCCCCAAAACCCAGACTAGGAGGGATGAATGGGTTGCATGGGGCTGGTTTTACACCACCTCAAACTGAAAGTCTTCATTGCAGCCAGGATTTTGTGCAGGTGCTGAGACATGGGGGGTTTGTAGGTGATAAGGGAATGCTGGAAAACCTAGAGGAGTTGGGGTTTTTTTTAATAATATATTTGTGTGTGGAAATCGTTTTCCAGACTCTTGGGAAGAGTGGCTTGGCATGTGTGCTGTGATGCCATTAAACAAGGCCAAGCTCAGCTGGGGTGATGGCAGAGGCCTCTCAAACAGGGACAGACAAACACCAAAATGACCACAGCAGTGACATCCTCTCCTTTAGGGATGTCCTGAGGCCACCCAGCTCAGCTTTCACTCCCCAAAGCAGCTGAGTTTGGGATCTGCCCTGATGTTTCACTCCAGAAGAGCAGTTCAGAGGGATCTCTCCCAACCCCTGGAGAGGGACCACGAGTCCTGTGGGTGTCACTGTCACAGGTGAGAGGCACAGCAGAGCCTGGGGAAGGGACCCTGTGCACAGCCCCCGAGCTGCTGCCGTGTTCCTGACTTCAAAGGCAGCAACTGAGAGGTTTCCAGAGCCTCAGCTTTGTTGTTCATCTTCTCCAATGCTCATAAATTATCAACAAACAACCTCAGCTATCAAGTCAGTGAGTAGGACTGGGTAATTATGTTTGTGGTTCAAAATGAGGGTTGTCAATTTTAATTAGGGAAATCTGAGGGCACAGGGAATTTTTTATGTTACTACCTGAACTCTTGAGTGCTGCACAGAAAATAATTGTAAATGAAAAATTAATCAGGGCTTGGTAGGGAGTACAATGGGTGCTCCTTTTCCTCCTATTTTATAATTTTGCTTTCTTTGAATCAAATTTGGGTCTAGTGTTACAACTGCCATGAAGTTTGATTTTAATTACAATAAGGAAAAAGTATGGACATATGCCAAAGGGTGATTTCAAGGGGAATCAGGTTTTTAGAGCCCAACAATCACTAATATTTGAATATATTTCTCAGGTATGGGTTTCAGAACAAATCCACTGCCTGAAGGGTGCTGCTCTCTGGGGTTCTGGTACCAGCAAGACAATTGTGAGCTGGTTCTTATGGCCCTGGCCCCTCCTGCAGGTTTCCCTTGTCCTGATGCTCTGCCCTGGTACAGGCAGGGTCTGGGCTCAGCAGTGCCTGGAGGAATCTCAGGACTAAACATTGGCAAGTGTCACTCCCATCATCCTTGCTCCTCCTCAGATCTGGGGAGCTTCATCCTTTAATGTCACCAGCAGCCAGAGGGGCTGTGTCTGTGTGACTGCACTATCTGAAGAGCAGGCAAATGTCAGCTGATGGTGGGGAGTGTGTGCTAAGTTTTAATCAGCAGGCCAGTATCTTCTCCTCATTTATTTTCCTTCATTTAGACAGGATTTTCTGTGTTGCACATGATGCTGTGAATATTTATGATGAGAATTGTTTTTCTCTTGCTGCTGCTGTGATTAACTAATTTGGTATTTCCCAAGGATGAGCACAGTGAAGGTTAAACTGATCAGGCCCAATCTTTACATGCCATTATCCTGTGAGCATCAGCAGAATGGTTAGGTGTGATTTTGGCACTGAGAGTTGTTTGTCTCGGCCAGATGAATCTGCCTGGCTTCAGCTGTGCTTGGTACCAGCAGAGCTGTGTCCTAAACAGTCTCAAGACAGCAGAGAAAAGAGTTCATGGGCTTAGATCAGCCCAAAGGGGTTCCAGGTGCCTGCCACATAGCTGGCTAAGGTCACAAATTCAGGGAGGAAAAGAGGGGAGCTCGTGTTCCCAAAGCCCCTGGTGCTCAGGCACCTCTGGGGCACCTGCACCTCCCTTGGATGCTAAAAAGCTGGAAACGTCTGTGGGCTGGGAGAAGAACTCAGAGGATTTATTTTTGCCAGTCAAGGTGACCCAAACATCACTGCTGTATTATCCCGAATCATGCTCTGCAGGTAGCTGCCTTGCTGTTTTTCGTTAATTTTGACTTCTCTTGCTGCAATTACTGATCTGCAACCAGGCTTGAGGGATATTTCTAACAAGGAAGGCTGCATGCAGCCAGGTGAATTTGTTCTCATGCCACTGTACCCACAGCCAGCTCTTTATCTGTTTGATCCTTCAGCATTTGGAGGGAAAATATTCACAAGAGAAATACATTCCTGGGAGCCTCCATCTTTGGGGTGGTTTCTGCAAATTGCAGTGATGGTGTTTCAGGCTTTGCTGTGATTTGGGGCTGGAAAGTCAAAGTCTGGCAGCAAAACAATTTGGCCCAAAGATTTTGGCACATGATTAAGACACTGTTACTTGGTTCCTATTTATCATCCTTGCTCCATACAACTCTGTATCCAAAGAACGGACCTATTTATGGTTTTCTTGTCATGAAGAGACAAGCTGGGGGATGCTGTCCTGTAAATTGTTTGGTGCCCTCAATTATTTCTCTCCAGGAACCTTCTTTGTTCAGCTGCTTCCCAGGCGAGTGCCTGGCATTGTCTAGAGGGCAAGAAGTGCCATTGTTCATCTGCACCACGGTGCAGAGCTTGTAAAGTGTCTGGCAGCAAATGGGATAGAGGGTGGTAATTAAAATGTGCTCTCAGAACACAGAAAGAGGTTGCAGACAAGTATTTATCGTCTCCCAGGCCTTCAACAGGCTGGTAAAACATCAGAGCACATTTAACACAACAGCTTAATTAAATGCTACTACAGTCTTAATCTTGCCTGGGAAAATAATTTGCTGATTTCCTCTAAACTGTGCTTTTAGAGAAAGGGAAGGATAAGAACATGCACAGTCAAAAACTTGCTTGTCAAAGATATCTAAAAATGCAGTCAGGGGATGCAGCATTTGACTGGGCTGTAAGAAAAGGACCCTGGTTCTGCTGATGGCAGCTTTTCTAAGTGTCCCCTGCCCTCTGGGTCTCCTTCACTCTGTCCATGCAGGGACAAAGCTGGTTTGCAAAGAGCAGAGCTGACACTGCCCTTCAGTCCCACTGGGCAGCACTGCCTGTGCCTGGAGGCTGTGGGATGGGCTGGTCTGAAACAGGCATTAGGGGGAATAAATGGCAAAGGAGTGAGGCTGAACCTACAGTAAAACAGGGAGAGGGGACAGGGTGCAACAGTCCCAGGCTGGTGCCACCCTGTGCTCTCCCCACAGCCAGGCCAGGTACAATCCAAACTGTGTTAAACCAACCTCTGCTCTCCTCAACCCTCCAGACACAGGTGACAGAGGGATAACACAGCTTTATAAATTGGATTTTAAACATGCTAATGAGCTCAAATTGAGCCTGGCTTTTCTCTGTATTTCCAGAAACGCTTCTGTTTCTCTGAGTGCTGCTCTGCAGAGCGTCACCTTTGAGCAGGGAGCTCTGCTGAACCAAGTGAAGGCTCTGCTCCCAGCTCCTGCAGTCTGATGTGGGTTATTTTTAGAGTTTCACACAAGTGTGGCAGTGGGCTGTGGAGCAGGGCCTGTGGGTGTGCAAGGACAGTGTGCTGGCCACAAGGGATGCCCAGAGAGGAGCACCCCAGCAAGAGCCAGCTCTCAGTGCCTGGGTGCAGGGCTCTGAGGGGTTTTGGTGCTTTTTCAAAGCTGATCCCAAAGATGACTGTAAAGAACCGCAAGCGCCTTCCTCCCTGTCTGTTTGCATTTGTGGGATCTGACCTACTTCTGATTTGTAGCACAAAAGCCTCCCTTGTTTTCTGACTTGCAGGGAGCTCCTGCAGGAGTGCTCAGTGCCTGAGTCCCATTGCAGTGCAATGAGCTTCACCTCAGAAAAACCCCCAAGGGAAGGAAGGTGGTTTCATGGGAAGCTGAGTTAAGGGCTGGGACATGTCCCCAGCCTGGCATCTCTGTCCTGCCTCTCCCTGCACCCGAGCTCAGAGCCAGCCCTGACCATGGGGTTGTTGCCTTTCTGCTCCCCAAACCCAGAAGTGCAAACCCTCAGTAATAAATCCTGCAAAATCATGCTTTGTGTGGCCACAGCCTCGCCCCGATTCTGCAGGGACAGAGATGGTGAAACCTCCTTTGGGATGGGGGAGCTCCTCAGTCCCTGTTCAGCATCACTTGGCATTGCCAAGAGGAAGGGCAGGAGAGGCTGTGCCTCAGTGCAGGGCAGCAGCACACACTGGTTTGCTGCTCCTGGCTTGCAGCACCACCTGCCATGGCTGTGTGTGTCCCTGTGTCCCCATGGGGACATCACCCTCTTTTTCTGAGCACATTCATTTTATCTTCCCTGCTGGCCATCCAGCAGCACTCCCTGGCTGCCCTCTCCCTGGGGCAGAAGCAGCTGATATGAGCCAGGGAGGAGGCACGCAGGATGCACTGTGGATTTTAGAACTAAGCCTGAACAGCATGGAAACATTAATATATGCTCTTTCCCCTCGTAAATATTTCTTCAAAAGACACTGCAGCTATCTGGGATGCTCCTACACAACAGCAAGTCATAAATGATGGCTTTCTTCAAGGAGAGTAGACTGGAAGTTCAGTTAAATACATCAAATTAACTGTCAAAATAATCTTCCAGGAGTTGATGAGCCCAAAGATTAAATGGCATGTTATTTCTTCCCTCTGCTTTTTTTATCTTAGCAAAAGGGATTTGCAGTATATTTCAGAATCCATATTTTAAATGAATTGCAAATAGTTTCTGGTAGATTTGGCCTATATGAAAAGATTATTACCCAAAACAACCCCTCTGTCATGGGGAATGTAGGTTAAAGAAAAACAGGAATGTAAATAAATGTAAAGTCTTTACAGTGAATTCTGCAGGGGGCATGTTTATTTTCTCTTGAATCCCCAAGCCTGGCTTCCTATGCAATTAAAGGCTCTAGCTCTTAATTGCAAAACATAACAGCATTTTTTTTGTGTGTGTATGTGTGTGATCAGTAAATATTTGGGCTGAAAGTGTGTAAATATAAGCTTTCAATAATCTTTGTTTTGCTTTTTTCCCCCATTCAATGGCTGTGAATCTCCACAGACTAAAAATACATGATTTTATTGGAAAAGCTTAGGCATCTTTGTCATTTTGCTGTTTAGCTATTACCAGGGAAGTCCTAAAATCCTCCTTTGACTGATATTCAGTGTCACATAGTCAAACAGGGATATGGGATGTGCAGCAAGGAGTTGTTATTCTGAACAGGTACCTGTTATTCTTCAGGTACCTGAGCCCACTGCTGACATCCCTCATCTTCCTCATAATAAACTGTATGGCCCTAACAAAGCCTCCTGCCACAGGCTGAGAGCAAAAATGGTAACAAATAGATGCAAAATATGATAAAAGCCAGCAGTGACACAGGGTGTGAGGAGGCACAGGGCAAAGAGAGATTGGTAGCAGTCAGTCCTGATTTTCAGGATAACAGCCTGGCTCTGAGGCACTGTTCCCACATTGTTTCTGTGAGAACACTGACAGGGAGGGATGAAATGTGCCCAGCCCATGGCTTCAGCCTTAGCTGTGATGCTTATCCACGTGTTTATCTGGGGCTCTGAATTTCATCTCCCCTTCTAGGATGTTTTATAGGCAGCAGCTAGTGATTTCCTTAATTTATTGAAAGACCTGTAGGGTAAGTAAGCAGGGAGAGGAAAAGAAATCCAAAGCTGCTGGAGGATTTCCCCATTTATTGTGCTCCTGGATGTTCATGTCCAAGTTTAAAAGTAACCTTAATTACAGACATCTAGAAAGGGCCATAATCATCTGTCATTCGTGGTGACAGGATGACATCTCCTGTTTGGATGTTTCAGCATTACCACTCACAAGCTCAAGAGCCCAGGCTGTGATGGTAACTATCCCTGACAGGCTCAGGAGATGAGCTGGAGGTTTTGGATGTGAGTGTGTGCAGGGGAGGTGGTGTGGCAGCACAGGTGTGTGTTAGGGCCCTCCACAGACAAAAAGCAAACAGGTATTTTCATTATGAGCAACTTTGAGTTTGGATAAAGGGGGAAATAAACACAGAAAAAAGCAAGCACTGATGAGGTACCTCGTGTGCTCTCCATACAGCTTCTATTGCAGATTCACCACCACATCCAGAGTGCCCTTAAGCCAGATGCTGTAGCATCCAATGACATGAAACTCTTCCAAACAGCCGCAAAGTCTGATAAGTTGTTAAAATTTGGAAGCTCAGTTGTGTATTTTATTCTTGCTCAATTTCCACATTTATCTGGGTGCCCATGTGAAAACAAAGGCTGTCCTTTCCATGGAGCAGGGTCACAGACTGCCCACTGGCTCAGTGACCTGGCTGGAAGGGACTCTGTGGAGCTTAACTTCATCCTTTGCTTCTGGAAATCTCATGGATTTCCTTGCTTGCAGTATGAGTTCCAGGAGAAATGTTTGTTTGTAAAAATAAACAAACATGAGTAGCTATTAAGAGTTGCTCTGTTTATTCCCTCCATCTATGGTGTTATGATTGCAGCTGTCATCAAAATCTTGCTTGTGAGTGCCTAAATTGAGTAAATTGGGCTGGAGAGCAGCAGGGGCAGGAATGCCAGACCCAAGTAATGGGTTCAGCATGCTGAGCCTCCCCAGTTCAGGACTGGGAGGCACCCGTGTGCAGTGAACAGATGGCCAGTATCACATCTCTGCAGAGCAGGCCCTCTGAATGGCAGGGCTTTTTTTGTCTGGGTGGGTATTTTCCCTCCTGTCAGAAATCAATCTCATGGGGAGCTGGCATCTCACATATCCTTCCTGGCTTTAGCTTCTCTGTGTGTCTGCACAAAGTGGTGTGCTGGCTCCTGCTCACTTCAGAGGAGTGGAGGAGTTGGGAGACCCTGCCTGCATTGCTGCCTGCCCCACAAAAGGTTCCTGTGTGCTCCACAAAATGTTCCTGTGTGCCTTTGTCACCTGTGTGCTCCTGTGGCTCATCCCTGCAGTGCACTGCAATCACTTCACAAGCCTGGGCTTGGTCACGCAGCTCAAGTGTGTGAGGGATGCAGCATCTTCATCACTCTTGATTAATAATGTGTCAAGAGACACAAGAGTCACTTACCTGTGAAATTCACTAATGATGGGTTGCATTAATAACAGCACAAATGAAGAATAAAGAACAAAACATCCCCATCCAACCCCAAGTCCAAGTTAAATAATGTAAGGAGTGTCTCCTGTGATCATCTCACTGCAGATTAGATCAGTAACAACCTCTGAATAAAGCCAGGAGAGTGGCTCTGAGCCCAGAGCTCTGCAGCACTGGCACTATTCTCAGCCCTTATTGTGGTTTACTACAGAAATGTTTTCCCTGTGCATCACCAGATTCCCTGGCTGGGTAATATACAGCCATTGTTGAAATAAAGATTTCGTTAATTTTTTCTTCTTGGAGGAGAGAGCAAGCAGTAATTCTTCACTGCCACCTGGAAAGAATATGCAAAAGCCAGTTCTTCAAAAGGTCAGACTTAGACTGAATATAGATAGAAAAGGAAACCAGTGCTCATTCTCCCTTTGGGGGGATGCTTGACATCACAAAGTTTGGTGTGCAAAGTATTTTTTTTATACTTATGGAACAAAGTTTTTAACCTGACCTCTTGAGAAAGCTTCTAAGAATCTCTGCTGGGTCTGGACATGGCATTTCTAACTAATATGATGAATGCCTTTGTTTGCTGTGTTTATTTTCCTCCCTCAACTGAACCAGTCTCACAGTGTTTATTGTGCAGTTCATTATTTATCCCGCAGCATTCAGCTGCCCTCATCGGATCAGCTCCCTCTGTGCAAACACACAGTGGGAAAGTCCCTTCCCTAAAGAGCTTTAGCCATCGGTGCTAATTAGAAGACAAAGGTGCCTGCTGCTCTCCGGGACTTTGTTCTCCTCACCAGAACAGGCAGTTTGTTTTTGCTGCTGTCCCAGGAGACAATGGCATTGTGCCTCCCACGGGTCCTTTGCCAGGAGTCACCACCCCAAGGCTGCAGGTTCAGCCCTGGAGGATTTACCCACCCTGTGAGCAGATGAGGATTTGCAACACACTCCTCCCCTGTAGGATGCTGACGTTCTGGCGTGTCTTTGGGATTTTTTTTAACATAAAATAAATATCCCAGCCGTGGGAATTGTTATTTAGGTGTCTTTCTGTTAGGCAACCAGAGAAACCTAGCTTTTCCTGGCAGAAGGTGAGGCCATGGTAGCGCCCTCCATGCACTCTGCTTCATCTCAAGGACTCAAAAGGACTTGAACTGCAACAACTTCTTCCATCTTTCTTTATCATCAACATTTCCAGTCTCTGTTTGGGAAGATATGAAAGAATGGTTTCCCACGTTTCTGATTATTACACAAGGGGAGTGCAACATACAATGAGAGTTAAAATGATTTATAATGTAGAATGCTCCAAAGGATACACAGCACAGAGAGTGAGAGAACTGCTGGAACACAATCTTCTGGCAGGGCATGAAAGCCCAGTAATGATCTTGGAAATGTATTGATTCAGGGATTAGCATGAAAGGCATCCAGCTAGGATGCTTTGTTCTGGCTTGGGTGGCATTGCTGGAGACCTTGAGGAAGGTCAGCAGATCACACTGACTCCCAGTCATTCCAGCTGGAAGTTGGGCAAGAAGCAAAGACCTCATGGAGAACCAGATGCTGTATGCACACTCACTGTTCCAGGATAAATAAAAGAAGAAAATGCTTTTCATTTGTTTGAGCAGCTGTTGTTCTCTGGTAAATCTTCCTCTCCATCATTTTCAAATGCAAATTGGCTAACTGTATATATTTCGAATGACAAAGATAAGGAATAATTTAAATACATAATTCTGTTGCCATTGAAATGGCACCAGCCACAGTTTGTTACTGTAGTCAGAAGGGTTACAAGTGTAGTGACACAGAAAAGGCCAGTTGTGCTAGCCAGGCATGTCTCCTGACTGCATTACACAAGGATTTTGAGAGAGGACAGAAAAGTAACACCATGAAATAAGACCTGGAGGATCTGAAATGGTTTTCGTTTTAAAGTACAGCTGTTCTGTCATTTGCTTCCCCATCTCCCTCCCAGCTATTTCTGCAGCGGTGGCCACTAGATGTGGCCAGAAATGCAGACTTGGCAGCAGAGATTGGGTGCAAAGAATGCTCTGTATCTTAGAGGAAGATAAAACCATGTCAAGCTAGAAGCAGAAAGCTGATCCATTGCACTGTAACTCTCCCCTGAGCCCTGCACAGCCTCGTGGGGTGGGATGGGTGATCCAGTCCCATGGGCAGCCCTGGACAGGACACTCCTGCTCTCACCCTGAGCTGCTCCAAGCTCAGACTCCTCACCTCGAGCACATCCAGCACTGCTCACCTGGGGACAGCCCTGTGGGGTCACCTCTGCAACTGGAGCAGCTCAGCCACTGATTTTTAGGCAGTTTTCACAATACACAAAGTCTGATTGCAAACTGTACAGCTCCTTAATTAATGACTTGCTGGCTTCCTTCCCAACTCACAGCTTCTCTATTTAGACTATTCCAGTCACATACACTCTCAAAGCAGCTTTGGCTTTTACAAAGGCAATCCAACAGATGAATAAATAACAATAATCTCCAGCTGAATGCATCCAGGAAACTTTTGATAGGAATTAATTTATTTTACTTTATTATTTAGCAAGCCAATATATAAAATTACCTGTCACAACAGCAAATGAGCTGATGCACTCACTTCCTTTTAGCTTTTGGTTGCTGCTATTGAAAGGTTCAAGCATATTTTTTGCAAGGCAGTTATGTAAGAAAGAGGTTTTTTTAAAAAGACAAGATATTTTCAGGGTTTCCTGACTACTGAAATAGCCCTGCATCATCAAGCCTTTGAAGTACCTAAGCTTCATCTTGAAAAGCTTACACCCTCGACTGCTTTTAAGGAAGACATCACAGAAAACCCTTCCATGAAGATTACAGCTGACAGCACCTGTCCTCAGGCAGAGTCAGACATGCCACCACATAGGTGAAGGGTTCCCAGGGGATGGCTGTGCCCCCCAGGAATGGAGCACCAGCTTAGATCTCCCTGCCTCAGCTCTGGAGGCAGAGCCCATTGCACTGACTCTCCTCCTCCAACATGAAAAGGGAGCAGCACACACTGCAAGAGTGAAACCCCAAATTAAATACTACAAAAGCAAAATATTCCTTGCACATACAGTCCTTCACTTGGGAAGATAATAGAGAGTGCATTATCTCTGCTAGCTGTGCTATCCTTGAAGGGCACAGGCAGTTTCTGGGCTTCTCCCTCCTCCAGAGGCTGCAGCATCCTGTTCAGGTTTGTGTGACAGAAAAGCTCATCACAGCATGTGTGTAATCCTGGAAAGCAGGGGGACTAAAATGAATCTCCAGTAGCTTGGCTGTCCATGCACCACACTGACCCTGCTCTGACAACACAGTGTGGACAGACTCCCTGGAGTCAGAGGAAACCAGACAGGGCAGCAGAAAGAGCAGCCAAATATATTCCCCTGGCTGTAAATAACCACTACTACAGAAAACATTTTGGTTGATACAGTGAGTTTGTATTCCTGGAAAACAGAGTTATAATGGTAAGGGTGAAAACTGGAAGAACATGAGGGAACTCATTGGTTTTGGATCCCCAAGATGTCCAGTAAAGGAATGCAAACCTTCAGTAATTCCAAATGTGGTGGAGCTTTTTTTCATCTTTAAATTTTTTCTATTGAATTCTGATCTCTCTGCTAGACAAAAAAAACAGCTTGAAATGTTTAGGCCCCATTCCTGAAAATCAAAATCAGTTAAAGGCCTCAGTATCTGAAAAAATGTGTGAGTCTTTGCAAAAGCCATAACTATATTTCTATACAATCATATTCTCTGAAAGTCTTGTTTTGTAGAAACAAAAAATCCTGAGCATGGGTAGCTCTGAAAATTTTATGGTGGGTCCAGACAGTAAAGAATTATTAATGGAAATCTGTCTGTGGCATACCAGGAGATACTGAAAGTTGAGTGTGTCACACGCTTGAGCTGCTTTATTTGTACAGTCATTTATGCAGCAGTCACCCTGGTAGTTTTTCTACTCCTTCAACTTCGTGAAAATGTAGAACATGACACAGTTTCTTTATAAAGCTTTGCGTGGTTATATAGAAATTAAACTCATCTTTACTTTAAAAGGCCACAATATGCACGGAATTTGTCGGTATGTTTAAGAACTAGAATGACATTCTGTTCAATTTTAGAACATTTAGCAATTAGTTCATCCAGAGATGTGTCTAAAAAGTCAGCAACTAGAAGCTGAGGGTTTGTTAAGCAAAGGCAAATGTACAATTCTTGGAAAGAAAATAAATTGAGAAGAAATCCAGAGCTTAGTAAAAGAAATCCATAATGGTGTATATTCTTCTAATGTGTTTAAGAAGGTGCTTAAATGGCTAAGAGTTGCCAGTGTGTAATAAAGAAAGTACTCAGATATAGACAAGTCAATTTTAAGACAGGGTAGGTTAAGTGACTTTGAGTACTAGCAGTGTCCCCAGGGTTCAAGGGGATATAAAGAAGAGAGAAGCATATTCAAAGTAAATAGAATATTGAGTGTACTAGAAAGAGCTACCACCAATTAATTTCTGGGGTTAATGGCAAGCAGAGCAATGTGATACATGTCTGGGAGAACCAGAGAAAGAGAGGAATGCCTGGCAGGGAAGGGTAGTGGGGAAAAAATTCTCCTCCTGTGTTGCCATCAAATGCTTGTCCATCTCTCCACATCCTTGCTAGCTCCCAAAGGCACAAATGCCAAGCTGTGCCTGACTGTCAAACTGCCTGAGTAACCAAGCAACTCCATATACACATATACATATATATATATATACATACACATATATGTATTTATGTACATACTTATATATTAAATGTCTTCATTTCCCTCCAATATATAAATATAGGTAACAGTACCCTGGCTCAGATTCTTAAACTGGTTTCCCATTTCTACGATTCCCTCCCTGAATACAAGCTGGAATTATTTTTTTTTGGTCAGTGACCAAAAAATATTTTACTACCTTTTGTGAGCAACTTTCTGTGTATTTTAGTTGTGGCCCTTAACACCCTGAGCAGCCCACAAGCCCTGCTTGCCACCCCAGGCTGTAACTGAGGTGTGTCTCCTGCTCTGCAGCCCTTGCAGTGATAATTCCCAAGACAATTTAGCTGTGCTTTGAGGAATTAGTTAAACCTCCAGCTCTACCTAGAGCTGAGGAGTTTGTGGGGGTGGGGATGCTGCATGAAAAGTAGGCAGCATGAGACAAATATAGAAGCTGTCAAGGGAAGCTTATTTCAAGCCTGTCCCCCCAAACCCACCAGTCTATTATTCCAACCATAAATTTGTCCTTCGGTGTTTGTTTTTCTTGTCTCAAAGTCTGAAAGGCCTATTTCTAACATTGTGAAGCCTCAGCTGTCATATCTGCTTTCCTCTTATTGCAAGCTATGCACTGAAGCACCGTGCCCTTTCATATCAAATACATCATTAAAATGGAGCCTTTTCCCATCACAAGGAAGCTCTGGTACAGCTATTCAAGCATTTTCTCTTGCGGCCGAGCCAATCTAAGGCATTCCCACCTTCCTGACCTCTTTCTGCCCACATGTACAGCTCCCACCCCTCACGTGTGCCTGGGGGGGAGTGAAGGGGGGTCCCCATGAATATGATCCCTGTGGATTAAGCCCTGCTCTGAAAACACACGTCTCAGCACATCAGAGGGGGGCACTGACCCCTGCCATGGAGACGGGGACTGTGTCCTTGGCACCGCATCTTCAGACACAGCTAAAGGCTGTTCTGCTGCTTACAGGCACTTCCCAAAGCAAAGCTTGAAAGCAGTGGAAAACCTGACCTGAAACCTTCATGCAATTGCCCAGCAGCCAGCTAGAGACCAGAACCATTTATTTATCTTTAATGGCACTCTCTTCAGGCATTTCCCCAAACAAAATTAACACCCTTAAATCCTCAAATCAATTCATCTTTCACATTTTGCTACAATTAAGCAGCATGCTGTTATTTATTTAATCCTCTTTAGAAACAGTGGAAAGAAGAGCCATATTTATTTTCAGGCATTTTAAATTCATTACAACCCTGCACTGGTAGATACATCTGAAGGTTTATGTCTAAACCACAATCCAGGGTGAGCCCCCAAAGCTGCACTGCAGTCTGGTATCCTTCTTGCAAACACAAACCTCCCAAAAAACTTCAGCCCCCAGCATGCTCCAAATGCAATGGCATTTCTGGAACCAGGGTGACAGCTTGCATGAAGAAGCAATTAACCTGCCTTGGCAAAACAGGGGGGAGTGGGAAGAATCATGGCCACAGCTGCTCTGTATTCCTGAAAATTCAGTGCAGCTGCCAGCTTGCAAGGCAGCCCTGCACCTTCAGCTAGTGAAAATTTGCAAGCTGTTTGATGTGCTGCTTGTCAGGAGGAAAAGGGATGCTAAAAATGACTGGTGGAGGGCTTGGTAAATGCTGTGATATCCCAGGAAGGTACTTAAATGCAAAAAAACCCACTTCTGTGAGCAAATGCTAGTGCTTTGGAGAAAACGCTTTAAGTTAAACTTGGAAAGGAGCAGAACAAAAGCTGAAATGTGTCACAATGGGTGTTGGCATCCCGAGCGCACTAATGAGCTGTTCCACCTAATGAATGAAGCCGTGTTCCACGTTTTGGGGACAGTGCCAACAAGCTGCAGCTCTGTGACACCCGTGCTGACCTCCCCAAAGGGATTCGTGCTGCTGCCAAGCTCGGGGCCAGTCCTGCCAGCCAGCTGCCAGCACAGGGCATAGAGAGTGCCCGGGCAGGGAGCAGGCACCTCGCCCCTCATTCCACACCAAAGTGTAGCTGGGTGCTGTGTGAGTGGGTAAAGTTCAGCTTTCTGCAAACCTGAGAGGTTGGGAAGAGAAACAGCCTTGCCAGTGCTCATCCCCTCAGCAGAGGAGAGCTGTGTTAATTAGATTTGCATCACCAGTTGCATCTGCTAAATCAAGTCTCTTTAAGCCATTCCTGTTCTTTTCCCTGGGGTGAGGATGCTGGAAGAGAGCTAACTTAGCTAGGGACAAGAAATCCTGTTTATTTGCACATTTTTGCAAAATCTTAAAAATAGAAGTACCCATTTGTTTTTCCTCTAGTCCTGTCAGAGTTAAAGACCTGGGTGTGTATTTGTACAGGATATATGTGTACATCTATAAAAACCTTCACCTCCTCCTCTTCTCCCCCACACATACGGACTCTCTGCAGCACTTGAAATTCTTCAGTTGCTTGCTAGAAAAATGCTCTGAAGAGTGATCAAAGGTTAATGAAAAGTTCAGCCAAGGAGCAGACCCCAGCAGAGACAGCAGTTCTTTAAAGCTTTCAAACAGCTGACAAGAAACCATCAATAAGTATTTGTGGTCAGGGATAAAGAGAAACATCTTTTTGAACATATCCAAGCATGAAACCTCCATGGTAGTTACCTTATAATATTATCCCTACATGTCAACCATGTCATTTTTATGAAGAAGACTGATTTGTACATGACAGCAGCAACTTTTTACAGCCCTCAGGGGCTGTGACTTCAATAGCTAAGATCCAAGTAGTAGTACAACTGTAGTCTACTACTCCCATACCAAATGGCAGTGGGAGGAAGATGATTGTTTTCAATCCTGTTATCAGACTTTAAAAAATATTGCCTGCAAGTACAGTCAATTTGCTTTCAGGTCTCAATGAAAATAGACTTTGTGAAGCAATGTTTTTTTTATTATTATTTTTGGGGGTTTTTTTCCCTGTGTTTCTCATGTTTTAAAATAGAACTGTCTTGAAAGTAAGTTTTTGCTTGGATGCCTGGGAAATTTTTAAGGACATTTATTTATGTTTTGCAAATGTTCATGTTATAAATGAGTGTACTTGTGTTGTTTGTGTTCCTTGAGCACTGAGGTACCTCAGTGTTCTCAAGAACAAGGACAAGAAAGAATCACCACCTCACGTGGGCTGTGGTTTGTGTTGGAGCACCATGGTCAGAGGTGGGGGCTCAGGATGGGGGGAAGATCTTGGAGAACATGCTCTGGAGGAAAAGATTGATTCACATTCTCTGGGTTAATTACATGCTGGATGCTGATGGACTGGATAGAGACCTTAATATCTGTAAGGTATTTGTAATGGGAGTTTATCATTATCCTATCCTGTTATTGATTGAAATGGTAGTGACAAGACATCTGAATCCTGCTGATTAATTTAGATATGTTAATTGAGTGTGTGCTCTAAACAGGGTTTGATGCACTAGTGCACTTTTTCCTTGAGTTTATTTTCCTGTCACCATGGTGCTGTACATGTAAACAATCCTTCTTTAAAAATATCAAGTATGAAAGCAGATTCAAAGCATTTCAGAACGTAAGTGCTGGGATCAGAAAAACATGTGTGGTGTTTTGACATGAGCTGAAAATATATCCAAAGGTTCCTTTCCAGCATGCTGCCAAAATAAGTAAATTAGCCTGGCAAAGGTCTGGCTCCCACCAGAGCTCCCAGCAGAGCCCTGATCCAGCAGAGCAGCCAAAGCCACTGGAATGTGGTGAAAAATCATTTTTCTAGCAAAGATTCTACCTGTGCCTGTCACAATAAGGACCACAGGGAAGGCAGCAGCTCACTGCCCCAAAATTCAGTGATAAATTTGGATTTCTCTGTGCCTGGCTGCTGCAGGGGTGGCTGAGAAACCCCCCCCAGTGGCCTTGGCTGTTCCACCAGTGGGAAGGGAGGGAGCAGAGTCACCCCTCAGAGAGGAGCAGGGAAGGACAGCACGTTCTGAGGAGAAGCATCACACATCAAATCACCAGCACTTCCCTCTTGAGGAGCCATTCAGTGTTTCTGATTTTAGGCCCAGCTTTAGCACTGAGAACCCTGGCTCTGATTACACCAAAGTCACACAAGCACCACAAGAAGGAAGGTAACATTAGGAGTGTAATTCCTTTTAGATCATTACAGATTCTGTAATTTACACTACTAATTCCTACTGGATAAATACTCTGGAAAAGGGCTCTTTCTAGGACTGCTGGTGGGAAGTTCAAATTTAAAGCATTAATATTATTGCTTAGCTATTGTACCTGAAGTACAAGGGGGTCATGTGGTCTTTAAAAGTCATTTGAAAAAGGAAATCTTCCCCTAGAGAGATCAGCTTGTTTCTCCCAGGAGTTCTCTGCTCCCAGGCAGATCTGTGCTATGGAGGGACGCTCATTCATGTTCACATCTTGTCTGTTCTGATAGAGGCTGAGGGAAAATCTCCCAAGGGAATGTGTGTGGCTGCTCTGGTTCTTGTGTTCCATCCCTGCACCTCCTCTGTGCTGTCCTGCAGCCCAGGCTGGTGCACTGCTGGCAGTAAAATACCAAAGATCAAGCTGGAAATCAGGTCAGCCAGCGTGGCTCAGTTCCAGCTGCTCTAATTGCTGCATGGGACAGGCAGGCACAGAGACCCCAGAAGGTTCACCTTGGCAGTGAGCCCCCCTCTCCAGGCTGCTGGATATAAAGAGGGGTTACATTTTGCCATTCATTGGGTAAATTATTCCAGATATGAATGATCCCTCTCCCTCCCAGCAGCTGGGGATGGAGGGGGAACATGTTTTAGCTGAGGAGGAGCCCAGAACCCCTGCCAGCTGTGCTCTGTCCCCACCCTGCCACACACCTGTCCCAGATGCTGTACAGCTTTAGTGGCCTCACAGTTAAGGGGCTGGAGCTGCTCCAGTGTGTGTCTGAAGGGGATTTCTCCCCTTGTTGCTGCACTCTGCGCTTTCTGAAGCTCTCTTACAGCACGTGTGGCTCTTCAGTCACAGGTAAGCAGCAGTTCTTGGGTTCATTTGGTGCTGAGAGCTTTCACTGAGTGTTTCACTTCTGTGAGTTTTGAAGTGGGTGAGATCAAGTGGGTTGGTTTCCCACAGTTTGCTCGTAGGCTCATGAGAGTTTTCTGTGACCATCTGCCAGGGAAGCATGTCTGTGTCCCAGAAAAGGTAAACGTGGGATGAAGTTCTCCCATTCTTTGTGGACAGCTAAAAACCATGAGATTTGTGTTCACTTTTTTTATGGTTCCATATCATCTTCTGTAAAGCTAAAAGCAGTTACTGTTTGTGGGTTACTTGGGCATACAATAAAGCTTAGTGACATATGGTCAAATTAATTCAAGTATTACTGGAATTTTCTTTGTCATGCTTCTGCTGGCTTCTTGCCCACAATCATTAGATTTGAACTTTGATACAGAGCCTATAAAATAACGATCACTTGGGAAGTGGGTGAAACTGTGAAAGTCCTTAGCAGCTCTTGGGGGGCAGGTACTGAGCGGTTTTCCAGAAGTGCTCAGCATCTACTGTACTGACAGCTCTGAAAATACAAAAAGTTGAGCAGATGAAGAAAGGTGTTTGATCCTGAGGTAGGGAAGTGCTTGACCTTTTGTGTCTGCTGCACCCTCCTGTCACTCTTGTTGCTGTAGGACACATGGCACATTTATGAAGGACCCGTTCTATGCCAAAATAAGAAAGGGGTTTTTGTGTCTTCTTCCTAATATTCTGAACTTCTAAGCTATTCAGGTCTTCCTTTTATTTATAACAGTTTGTCCTGGTATAGGAACAGACAACTTATATAGGACCAGGAGTTTAAGGAAAAAAATATTTGGAGAGGAAGCAAATCTTCGCCTGGTTTGTTGTGGCTCTGAGTTTCTTGGGGAGAGTCAGGGTGGGATGTGTGGAATTGGCAGTGAAGTGTTTCTTGGTCCATAACTAGTGACTAAGGGGTGACCTGAATGTTTGCTGTGACTCTCCTTGCCTTGTTGAGGACCTGTGGCTCACAGCAGAGCTCCTCCAAGCCCCAGAGCAAAGGGTTCAGTGTCTCACTGCACAGAAATTACTTTCTTCCCAGTCTCACCTGCATATTTCAGGTGTGTGGCAGCCAGACAGGGGCTGCCTGTGCCCTGCAACCCTGGGGTTCTTACAAACCCCACTTAACTGTCGCTGTCACTTGACCAAATTAAATGCAATTACGTCAGAAATTAAAAATTGAGGTCTTTGCTTAGAGCCTCAAAGTTCCTTGTTTTGATGCTAGGAATGAATCTCACATGAGATGTTCAGGAAATTCCCCTGCTTAGGACAGCAGAAATCTGTATTTGAACAACAAAGCAATATGTGATAAGCACTGAAATTATTGGCTGGGAAAACACAAGTAATCCATCAGAATCAGGCACTTTGTGAGAATTCTGGACCTCAGACATGTGCATATCAAAATTCCAGCTGGCTGGCAAGGACTGTGGGAGCATCCAAAAAGTTTATTTCTTGAAACACTTGCTTTATATCAGCCTAATCTCTCTGGACAGTAAATATCTGGTATATTATCTGCTCTCATAATCAGGTTGCTTTACCTTGGTGAAACTGAGAAGACAATCCAACCTTTGTTTCTGATGGTTACTTTTCATAAAAGATCATCTATCATCTATCTCCAGCAAAACTAATTATATTCTTCCATATTACATTTCCAGTCATTTCACAGTTGTCTTTTGTGCCATGTAAATGGAGCAGAAAGCCTGTAGCAAGTGCCAATCCTGGTAAAGTGAGTCCTGTTTCAGTATATTATGGTTGATTTGCAGTGTTTCTTGCTGTTACTCTACATTTCTGTCAAGGAAGGGGAGGTGGATGCTGTATTGCCAACTGCTGAGCTATTTCACAGGTTTAGCATTGTAGTTTCCACTGATAGCAAGTGTTGTAGTTAGGGATGCAAAATGGCCTCCAACATAAAATTCTGACTCAGTGTTCTCATCTTTAGCATTGGGATGAAAGTTTTTTCCAAACAGAATGAAAGCAATAAGAAAATAAATTATTTTCCTACCACAGTCCTTATGTTCTGAAATTTGCTTCCTCTGCCCAGTTATTTAAGTTAACTTTTTATAAACACGGGGAACTACAATAAGGTATTCTGCAAACAGCAGGACTGATCCAGAACAGCTCAGCAGAGGGCAGGAGTCACTGAGCTGCTCTGAGCCAGGATGGTCCTGTGATGGCACCAGTACTGTCATATTCCAACCGTGTTGTACCTCTGCTAATGAGCCCCAGCGGGTTCAGGCTGGCTCCACATCTGGGATGGCTCCACATCTGGGCCATGGTTGTGCTGGGGTCCCTAAGGCAGCCAGGACAGCAGTGTTGGAGCAGCCACAGCAGAACACACAGGGTTAGGGACATGCAAGAGATGGGACTGAGAAGGGTGTACATGAAAAACAGATCTCTGGCACAGGTGACCTTCTTTCAGTCCTGGGCTTCTGTGGTATTTTCAGGGTCCCCCATGGCAGGAAGGAAATGATGAATTTGACTCCGTGTTCTTAGAAGGCTAATTTATTATTTTATGGTATTATATTATATTAAAGAATACTATACTAAAGAATAGAGAAAGAATAGAGACAGAAGGCTTAACAAGATACTAACGAAAAACCCCTGACTCTCTCCAGAGTCTGACACAGCTGGACTGTGATTGGTCATTAAGTAAAAACAATTCACCTGTTGGATAAACAATCTCCAGCCACATTCCAAAGCAGCAAACCACAGGAGAAGCAAATGAGATAACACTGTTTTCCTCTTTCTCTGAGGCTTCTCAGGTTCCCAGGAGAAGAATCCTGGGCAAGGGGATTTTTCAGAAAATATCACCATGACCGGCTTCTTGATAAGATCAGGGTTTACTAGGAATGGAACATTCCCATTCACTGTTTCCTTTATAAAGAAGAAAGGAACCAATTTTGTTGCCCAGGGCTGCTCAGTCCCACTGGTCTGGTTGCCCTGCTGAGCTGCTTGTGGGTGGTAGAAGAAGTGATTGGATGCTTCCACTCTGCTTGGCTGATGTGCCAGTTTTCATTCTATTTCTAGGGCAGCTTCCTCCACATCAGGATCTTGCTTTCACTGTAGCAATCCAGAGATCAATTGTTGTCTTCCCAAAGTCAGGGGCAGGGCAAAGGTAACTGGAGCAACAGGGAGATAATTCTTAAGCAGGGGTTTGAGGGCAATGAGAGGATGAGAGTGTGGTGTGCTGCAATAGCAGGGATCAGGGCCTGGGTCTGTTCCTGTTCTCACTGACCTGCACTGACTCTGGGAAACTCAAACTGACTGCCTGAGTCCCCATGTTCAGGGAAAGGGAAACACTCCCTCAGCTTCACCAGTGTAGCAAATATAATAGCCCTTATCTAAGGGATTTTCTTCAATACCATGATGCTTCTTATCCTCTTTCCTCTCAGCTCTGGCTGCACAGGCAGGCTTAAAGGAAGGAGGGGATCATCCTTTCTCCCCTTTTAGTGCCCTTACCAAAGAGAGGAAGCACTTTCATGAAGGGAAGGAACTGCTGGACTGCTCTGAACGTGCTTGATCCAGGAGAGGCTTTGTTAGCTGACTCAGCTTCAGCAGCACTGAAATGAAATTAGCAGGTGTTAAGCCTGTTTTGAAATGCTGCATCACTATGACCCAATCAATAACAGCCTAACTCTTTTAAGCTGCCTCTTTGGCCTTCTATGATTAAAATTTTGCCAATACATCATGTTGTTCCCTTGGTTTTTCTTATGCCAAAATGAAATTCACTTTATTGCATTAGCCTTGGTGGCTGGAGGATGCTTGTTATTGCAGGCAGTTAGAAATCCTCTTGTCCTGGTCCTGCAGAGAGCAGAGTGTGGGCAGCTCCTGATGGAGCTCCATGGGCTGCCTCACACCTGGGGTGTGCAGAGCTGGGCCTTCCCCATGGCACTGACCCCTGCTAGAAACTTATTTTATCTGGATGGTTTTGTTTGAGACTCCAGACTCAAAGCTTGCAGTACTTTCCTGGCCTGTTAGAACTGCTCCTGTTTGGGAATCAGGTGCTTTACTTGCTTCCAGACTGCTCCTGTTTGGAAATCAGGTGCTTTGCTTGCCTCTTGTTCCTTCTGACTGCCTGTGCAGGTGCAGAGACCCCCAAGCTCTGCTGATTTCTCTTGTAGCTAGTAGCAAACAACACTGCATTTTTATTTTGGTTTTAATGCTCAGGGTGCCAGCCACTCATGCATTCCTCATGTAGTCTGTGTGGTGCAAAATTCTGTCCTTTTCTTTGCTGCAGATGCTGTTGGCAAAGCAGCTTCTGAGGAAACTACTGGATGCAGTGAATTGGGACACCTAGCTCAGAAAATGGGAATGGTGTCACTCCTCCTGTAACCTTCACCTTCCTGGGCTCCTCTTGTCCTGCCTCAATCTGTTTACTTAGCCTAGATGTTTCCAGGGCAGGGCATGGCTCTTTTATTCCAAGCTGCATTTGGCAGAGCCCTGATCCTCTGATAATGCAGCAATAAATCTCCTGCAGAGCTTCCTGACTTGCCAATTGTGTGCTGAGTCCCATCTTCAGACATTCAGGAACCAACAGGCTCAGGTGTCTTGGCTGTAACCAGCAAGACAAGAATGAAAACCAGGTCAGCTTTTTGGAAACTGGTGTTTTGATACTCTGTCATCCTGCAATTACAGGAAACGAGATAACCAAATGTTCAAAATTTAATGTACTGATACCTGCTGATAATCTGCCTGCTGCTTTTGATGACCAAGTGAGGGCTGACTCTCCTCACATGGTCAAGCTCCTACTTGACTTCTAGGTTGACTCCAGCATCTGATGTCAACAGAGATGACATTCATTCATCTGCAGAAGGCCTGTATATCACCAAAACTGAGTTTTGATATGGTGACTGAACTTGATCCTGTTCATTATTGCCATCTAAGCAAGCTCCTTGTCCCCTCACACCCCTGAAAGATGCTATGAATCCCTGGATAGCTGAGTTTTGAAGGGCCATATCCTTTCCCTCCTTCCTAACATAGCTGGGCAGTGCAGTGCTCCCACCCACAAACATGAGGAAGTCACAACTCTGCCATATCCAGTGTGAGGGCATGCTCTGTTATACTAAAACTGATCTAATCCCATTAAAACCCCCAAGCTGTGCAAGTTCAGACAGCCTAGCTCTTTGCTCTGAGTTCCTGAGTACATCTCTGCAAGCAGGGGGAAAAAAAAGGGCAGATATTCATTACTGATTTAAAGCACAGACTGTAATGAAACTAAAATTGCAGTGATACTAGAAGTGTTTGTGAAGAGATTTTTTTTTTTTTTAGTAAATTTCTCTGGCTTGCTGTGATTTCCTTAGTTTGTGCTATTTTCATGCAGATACAAGGATTTGTTGTATAACCAGTGTTTGCACATGTCCTGTATTTTGATACAAATTGTCTAGCACCAGGACTATCCTAAATGGTCATCACAGTAAACAAAGCCCAGTCAGTGTGTGCTGGGTGAAAGGAGCAGATTTGCAGTACAACAGCTGACAGGGGAAGAGACAGTGTGAGACTGCAGCCCTGAATCATGGCACTGACTTGAGGCAATGCAGATCAGCAGGAGACAGGACTGCAGCAGATGGTCTGAGTTTGATTAATCAAATGTCCTGAATTAAAGCCTGATTGTTTTTCTTTTAAAAAAGTAGGTTAAAAAATAAAAGCAAGCTGACAGTGTAAATGCAGGCGCTGTCTATCGCTGTTATTAACTTCAAATAACTGAAGGCTGAAGGAATCCTTGTTTTCCTGACAGATCTCAGCACATGGAATGTCAGAGTGTTTAAAGAGATTTAAAACATTGTGGGGCTCAAGCTTAGGTACAGCAAATTCCGCATCCTCTGGAAAGGCTGAGTGTGATGGGCTGGGAGCCTGGTGAAGGACAGGCAGGGCTGTGCTAAAATTCACAGGGACCCACCATTCTTGGGAGCTGCTCTGGGCCACAAAATCCTGATCAGCCCCAGACATTCACACCCTGTGCTTGAATCCAATGCACTTGAGGGGCTGAGCCTTCCAATGTGACTTCCAGAGAAGGAAACCAGACCTCAATTCTCCACAGCTGAGATTGCATGTTTATTTTTTGCTTCTAAATAATGCACATTTCATTATAATTAATCATCCTAAGCCAAGAAAGGGGGAGAAATTACAAAAGTGGTGAAAATCATATTCAGCTCTGATTTTCTGTCTCTAAAACAGCAAAAGCCACCCAACATTCTAGGACTGCAGAATTGAATTAAAACTATAGATTGATCATAAGTCCTCTTGGCTCCAAGCCAAGAGTGGAGCTATTAATTTGACGCAAATTAATCTATGCAAATTTGCACACTGATTTAATGAAGAGACAGACATGCAATCATTTCATTACTTCTCAGATTTTCAATTAGATTGAATTCAGTAGCTGGCCACCATCATAGTCGCAGAGTTTTGCTAAAAGGTTATTTGATGAATATTTATGAATTTGTGACTCTGCTACAGCTGGGCTTAATAGCCAGTATCATACTTTGAGTGCATGCAAATAATTCTTCAAATATCCTAATGCAGTGATTGATTTACCTTTTTTTTGTCTTGACTGCTCTATCTTTAATCCTGGTTATTACTCTGCTGTTCTACTCGGAGACAAATGACTTGCTTAGGGGTAAGTGACTGTTTTAAATTATTACAAACACTGTCTTGTTTCATGGCCATTTCAGTGTGAGACGTGATGTTCTGAACAGCTGGAAACGTGACAAATCTCACTCAGAGTGCAAACAGATAAAAATTGAGACAACCCATAATACTGCCCTGGGCAAAAAAGGTGTCACTTCTACAGATGTCTGAGATTAGAGGGATGGATTCCCTTCTCATGGAGTTCCATAAGGATATTCAGCTTGCAATCACACCTAAGGATGTGTTCAGGTGGAAGTCTGAGGCTTCCCCACTCCAGTGAAGCCAGTACCTGTTTAAGCACTGTCCCAGTTTGAACTGGTGCTTCTGAACCTTATCCAGCTTTTGCTGAAATTAAAGGAGCTAGGAAGAACATCTGTGACTGGGAATAGGAGCAAGTCCAACACGTCCTGTTCCTGCTTTTCATTGTTTCAAGCTCTCAAGTAAGGATCCAGATTAAAAACTGAAGGCACAATGCACTCATGTACTGCAGGACCATTTTTGAGCTAGTGGGTGTTTGGGGAACAAACCAGGTGAGGAAGCTAAAGATTTAATGTACACCTACATTACTCCCTCAGGAATTCAGAAATGTTCTTCTCTGGAGTCATTTAAGGCCACAGATGATCTCTAGCTTTAAATCTGAAGGTTCAGACACTTAGTTCCTCCAGGCAGTACTTTTATTTTTGATAGGCTTTGGTTTTTTTCCTTTCCATCTTTCAACCTGCCTGTTCACTGACATTGGCTTGGAGTTGGACCAGATCTCTTCTGGAGACAGCCAGAATCAGCAAAACCTATGCAAAATACTGGCTGCCCTGAGGTGGCTTTTACACCCCAAACTATAGACTGAATGTCAGAAATTTGGAGTAGAAAACATTTAATTTAGTGACAAGTTAAACAGGGACATGAGGAAAAAGTGATCACATCATTATGGGCACTCTGAATCTCCATTTTTCTATGTTTATCCATGTAGGCTCTTACAAAACCTCCAAAACCAGTGTGAGAGCATCTTCTTGTAACCATAGGTGTGCTGTTTTCATGGACTCAGTGTGTGTGTCTGCCTCCCTTCTCAGCTCTGCTATAAATGGGATTTGCTTCAGCTGTTCCTGAAGTCAGTCTGGAGAGCACACAGCTGGTAGTTTGGATAGGAGATGGGGAGGTTGTGGCGCTCTTTAGTTCCCAAAGAGGTCAGCATCTTCCTGTTTATCATAAACATCAAGCTTTGCCTTGGACTTTGGCCCTTTAGTGGTGCAATGCAAGTGAAAGCACAGGTGAATGTGAAAGGAAAATGGCTGGAATTTGTGAGCTCCACAAAATGAGATCCTGAACTGCACAAGGCAACATGGATATCAGCCCTATATTTTATCCATTCAGAACTGGAAAGAGCTGGCTGGCAGGAGTGAAAACACAGAGATATCTTAGTAAACTGTGCTGCAGGCGACAATGGGAACTTCACAACTTCACCAGAACTGGTGTCACTTGCACCTTCTGCCAGACTCTGGTGTGCCAGTTAAACCAGTTCTGTTGCCCTCTGGTTGACACCCACATGTGTGATAATTACTCCCACATAACTACAGCACTGTGTCATTTTTACCTGAGCAGGAGCATTTTCTGTGTGAAGAGCCAGAAGAGCAGGATGTATCTAGAAAGACAAGAGGTGGTGATAAGGAAGTGTTGACTGAAGGAGGCTGCACCTCCTTTTAGATTTCACTCTCCACTGGAGCCAGGGTGTTAAATTTATTCCTACTAAAACATACACCATGTTATATCTTCCCACTGACCTCTGTGTGCTATCCAGGCTAGGAATTAAATCTTCTTTGTGTTGGAGGTGTTTAGCTAGGAAAATGGAAGAGAGTAGAGGGTTGAGAGGTTGCCAGGCATGTTCCCATTCTGCTGAGAGGGAGTCCTTTTCTCTTTCAGTGGCAAGGAGATTGGTCACTATTCACAAATAGGTCCTGAAATAAAGAATATTTATAAATTTTTTGCAATCTCTTTACTCAGGAAGGTCAAAAGGGTGCTGCTTTCATTGCAGCCTGTTTCTTGCACTACATAAACACCTGCAGGTTATGTCAGGCAGGACTCGGCTGCTCTGTGAGGAAATGCTGCAGGATTTCAACACAGGCCTGGGAAGAAAAGCTCATTCAATACAGGCTTTGGGAAAGTTTGTAGCAAATGTCAGTGGCAGGGGTACATGGAAAGGAGGATTATCAAACTGGCAAAGCAATACTACCACCAGGATGTGATCTGAGGCTGAACCATTGCAGGGAGGCTGGGCTGAGGCAGGGCTGCAAAATTTGACTCTGTTAAGGGGTTTCTGATTTCCACACCAATTTATTTGCATGATGTCTGTGAGTGTCTAATCCTCTCCTGCTTATTTCTATTTTTCCCTGCTCTGGAGAATATCATCCTTGAGCTTTCTCTTTAATGTAACAAAAGGAGGTTTCATCACTAGCCAGAGATGTGACCATACAACTTGGAGAGGTGTTGCTGCTTTTACAGCTCTATTATTTGACAGTGCATGATGTTTCCACACTTAACTGGAGAGCTTGTCAAATGCCTCATTGCCCCCCTGAAAATCGCCTTTCTTCTGAGTAGTGGTGACAAATGACCATCACAGGGCCCAGGGAGCAAGAGAGAAACTGTAAAACTCACTAGAAATTAATTTCCTGAAGCAACAGAATAAACCCTACGTTTGCACAGCCCCTGGCAGCATTTCTGCCTCCCTGTGGGAGCAGTTGAAGTGTTGTGTCCCCTGTGCTGATCTTGGAGCTGGTTTTCTTGGCTTTTGTGGCTCACTGAAAGGATGTTGCTTGTCCATCTTGGCACAGCCAGGTGCCTTTTACAAACCCTTCCTCCAGGACTGAGCAAACTACAAACAGCACAATCCCATTTTCCCTTTAAAAAGCAGGGATGTACAAGAAACAGATCACCCAGTTAAGGGACTGGGAAAGTTTTGTCCCCAGTCTTGTTTCTGGCCCATGCTGGTGTTTCTGGCATGTCCTTGCCCTTGTCCTGAATTGGCAGGAGACATCCTGGGAGCTGAGGAGATTGATGGGAGGGAGGAATGCAGGAGATCTCTGTCCCCTCATGGGTAAGGCACCCCTGGCTTTACCTGGGGTAATTCCCCTAATGCCAGTTGTAGTCAGGCTTGTTATTATTTCCACAGCTGCCTGCAGGGGGAAGGCACTGCTGCACTGCAGTAAAGGAAAATGGGGATAAGGAACATGAAAAAGGTGCTTTTCCTGCCCAGGGCACAGTGCTGAGGGGCTAGCTCAGGGGGTTTATCCCATGGCTGGGGGCCAGGAGGAGACCCCTGCCCTGTGCCAGGCTCCTGGGGCAGGGGTAGGTGTGACGGTGTTCACAGGGGTCTCAGGTTGAGGGAAGAGATGAGGATCTGACTCCATGATTCAGAAGGCTTGATTTGTTATTTTATTATATATACTACATTAAAATTATACTAAAAGAATAGAAGAAAGGATTTCCTCAGAAGGCTGGCTAAGAATAGAATAGGAAGGAATGATAACAAAGGCTCTGTCTTGGACTCTCTGTCCGAGCCAGCTGACTGTGATTGGCCATTAATTAGAAACAACCAACATGGGCCAATCACAGCTCTACCTGTTGCATTCCACAGCAGCAGATAACCATTGTTTACATTTTGTTCCTGAGGCCTCTCAGCTTCTCAGGAGGCAAAATCCTAAGGAATGGATTTTCCATAAAAGATGTCTGTGACAGTTGGGTGCCCTGTCCTGCCCTTGTCCCCCATTGATGCTCTGAGCAGAGAAGCAGTTGCAGAGGAGCCCTTCCCATGAGGCAAACATAACAAGGGAAATATTTTGTTTAAACAATAAAAAATTTGCCTTGTTTCCTGTGGTGTGTAGCCCATTGCTGTATGGAGGGGCTTCTACTGCAGGGTCTGATTTGCTGCTCCTGGCTCTTGCCTGGATTTTAGGGGTGTTTCTCTGCAGGTAACACTGTGCCTGCTTTGTTGTGCTTCACTTGCACCCGTGTAACCCTCTCCAAACTGCCCCTGAGTGGGGAGGTGCCTCAATTTATTGTCTAATAATATTAGGTCTCCCAGCCATACTGCAAATAAACCTCAGAGAGAAATCAATATATCCCACCCTTAGCACATTGATTTACACCACCTTTCCAATGATGCCTCTTGTAACAAATGCAAAAGGGCTTTTAAAGACTTATCTGAATGCAAATGTCTTCCATGTGCACAGCACAGCAGTGTGGGGTGGTGAGGAATGTGTGGTCCTGAAACAACTTGCACAGGGTCAGCAGGCTCATGCAGGGCTGGCTCCTGTGCATGTGAGTGCTTGTTTGAGAGATGCAGCCCACAGTCTGGGAACAGGCAGTAAAACAGTGGGATGCTGCCTCAGCATGTGGGCTATAATGGAACTAGGATGGTGACAATACATGATGACAATAAATATATATATACATATAAATAAAGGCAGTGACAAGGTTTGAACTTGAAGCACTTTGTGTCAAGAGCAGAGCTGAGCACAAAGAAGCAGCACATGCCATGCCATGCTTTTGAGCTGCCTGTGTTTTGGTGCCAGGCAGCTGAGTGCCTCAAATTTTTGTGTGTGAGAGCCTCAGTCAGATGGTTACAATGCCAAAATATTGGCCTTTTAGCTAACAGTGTTCTGCCTGTTCTGGGTCAGGCAGGGCAAGGGGAAAAGCTTCAGATGTAGCTGGGATTGATCAGGGGCTGCAGGAGTGGATCCTGTCAGGATCAGAGCAATGTTCTCCGCACCCCAAAGCCCTTCAGTGATCTGAAAGCCACCCAGGATTGTGTGTCTGCCTGTTTTTCCAATCTGCTATGCAGGAAGTGTAATTTGTATTGCTATGGTTGTGTGAAATCCAGGCATTGCTCAGTCACAGCAAGCCTTTGTGCTGAGTTGCATTTTGGGGAGGTCCAGCAGCATCAGTACCTGGTGTCCCCTCCCATATGACAAAGCACCCAGCACATTCACCAGCTGAAATCTCCTCTCAGAGGAGTTGTAGGGGCTTCACAAGGGGCTGTGCTGTGCCCTGGCAGAGCAGCATCAGACCCTGTGTGTAAGCAGCCAGAGACAAGCGCTGGCAGCACAGCCAGGAGAAAATGCTGAGTGCAGCTTTTTGCTGGCTAAAAAAGGACTTGGAGCTCTCTCCTGCTGCTCCGTTCCCGGTGTGTGGAGCGAAACGAGGCTTTGTACATAATTTGAAAGCAAACAGGATTGTGTCAAAGATATCAGAATTTACTATTCATTATTTCTGCAGACTGGAATGACCCATGGGAGTCAGATATTTTAGCCAGCTCCTCTGGGCAGGCAGAAAATACAATGAAGTGTTCTTATCTGATGGAAGTGGGCATCACACCCTAAATGGTACACAGATACACCCCCAGCAAAGGAGCTGACAAAAATAAAAAGAAACAAATTCTATTGGATTTGGAGCTGAGCAGCACATGAATTTAAATAGCTACTTTCAGTTGGCTATTTGGTATATTAAGTACATAATTTTCCTGCTCCATTACTCCACTGTAAAACAATACTAATGAAGATGGAATTAAGAGTTTGAAAAAAATGCTCTCAAATATTTTGCAGTTTGACTCAAAGTGGTTCCCTGTCTGAAAGGGTAGATCTGATAGCTCACAGAGCTGCAGGTATTGCTGATATGCACTATATAGCTGCTTTAAAGGTGTCAGCATTTCAGAGCTTTTGGGCTGTACATCTGCATTGCTGCAGCCTATGAGTTCCCATTAGGGCAGTTTCCAGTCTTTTCCAAGCTTCATCTCCAGTAAAATTGCAGGTTCTTGAGGAAGAAGGCACAGAAGAGAATAATTTCTTATGTGTTTGTACAGTATCTACCACAATAGGACTCCAATCCTAACTGAAGTCTTTGGGTACTGCTACAGTATAAACTATTTCCAAATGAGAAATAATTCTTCCAAACACTGTTTAAGGGCCCTTTAGGAGCTGTGTAGCTTGTCTGAGTCCCACTGTACAAGTTCCCTGGATCAGGGATTTACTGTTGATAGTTTCATAGGATGGGTGCCTGGCTCAGAGCAAGAGCTGGGCTTCTGGCAGGGTTGTCTTTCTCTTGAAAGACTCAGCCAGAGGTGCAAAATCTAAACACAAGCCTTGACATCCTTCAGCTCTAAGGCTGTATTTGTTTGTGTGACCTTGTTGGGTCCTCAGATGTCCTTAGAAATGTGACCTGCTGGGGTCTGAGCATTTCCTTGGGTCCAGCAGGAGCAAAGAGTTAGCTCAGGATCTCATTCACAAGCAGACTCACCAATGTATTTTAAAGCTATTGGTTGAATATGTAGGATGTTTATTTCTTTAAGGAAAAAAAAAAAAAATCTGTCCAGAAACAGGATTTGTAATAATTCTTTGTAATTTGGATAAAATTGGCACCTTTCGCTTGAATGACCCTGTATGCAAAGATTATTTCACTCACTGAAATTGATTTCCCATCAATTCCCAGGAAAAGCACTGCTCAATCAAAGCACCTCTGCCTGCATGGCAGAGCAGTGGTACTCTGCATGGTCAGTGAGCTGTGCTCATGGTGCACATTTGATGTTCCAGCCATAGTCCCATATCATACATCAAACAACATGGATTTTCCCAGCAAGGAGCTCTGCTCTATCTCAGATCAGCTTTCAGTCCCTGCAACACCTCAGAAACTGCAATACTTTAAATAGAATGGTTGTGTGTGCATCAGCCCAGACTGATTGTATTCATGAGCTGCCACTGCTCTGGACATGCATGGGACAAGCTTGGCACCAAAAATGGAACAAAAAGAGTCCAAACACTTCAGCTGTAACTTGGATTTTGGGAAATTCACTTCACAGGACAATGCACGACCTCTGCACTGAGACCCATTTGCATGATTTGTCTCTTCTGTATTCATGAGCAGCTCTCTCATTATGGCTATTTCTCACATTTATTTTATTTCTAATTACAGTGATTTATGATTGGGTTTTAATTAAGTTCTCTTGTCTGGATCCTACCTATATACTTAATTGAGCCTTGCAATCTAGGCTTCACACTGGTGGAAGCTGTACATGGAAATACCCTCGTAGCCAGTAGCTTTAAATTAATCTAAGATTAGATTTTGGAATGGAAGATGATCTCAGCTTTTGTGGCACAGAGGAGGTGAATAACTTGCTCAAGGTCTCTTCTGAGCCCTGGTCTCCCAACACCAAGTTCATGCTCCGTGCTCCTCAGATCCATTCCCTGAGTTGAGTGCCCTGTGCCTGTGAGTACACCCTGTTGTACCAAAAGCTTGGCTTTGTGGATGCTGTCTTTCACCTTCATGGCACTCAGCAGCTCTAGTGAGACCTCAGCTGTGTCTTTGGAGGGTGCTGGGACCCCAGAGCCGGACAGGAGGACAGCAGACTGCTGACAGTGTTGTGGTGTTGATGCCCTGCAGGGCTGCCACGTGTTCCAGTCAGAGAGAGCCACCCTGCAGGGACACAGGGCCCTGAGAGAGCTTTAATGTTACATCAGGCTTTCAGTTTAGTATGACAGTCCCTCAATTTTCTAATAAATTTGGGTCAATGTTGGTCGTTTGTGGGATAATTAAGGTTGATCCGTTCTGCAGGGCAAGCAGGAGGAAAATTCATTACTGCATGAGGAGGTCAGAGAGGGCCAGGGTAGAGAATATCTGTGTTCCAAGCACTGCTGTTTAGTGCTGCATCCTAATTGATCAGTGAACCATGTAAATGCTGAACAGGTCAGGCTCTGCATTTTATGAAGTGTCAGAACTTTTGAGGCTTGCTTTGAAAAGTTCCCTTGCTGTGCTGCATGCTGCCAAGAGATGAGGAAAATGGGATCTTTAACAATTGTTCATTTTTAATTCATGGCAAGTTCTTCTTATGATCTTTACACTGTGCTTGGCCTGCTGAGCGTAGTGATTGCCCCTGTAAACAAAATACTCACAACACAAATACAACAAACATTCTCCAACCCTTCTCACCTCCTTCCCCCTCCTGCTGGGTGCTGTGCAGAGCAATGCCAGAGCAGTGTGTGTTTCTGATGACTGCAAACAATCAAGCTGCTTTGTAATAATACTTATTGCTTGGTTTTGGGGGCAGGCAAATTTTGGAGCCAAAAATCAAAGCCCACTGAGGCCACTGTTTCACACTCTCTTGGGTGTGGGCTTCCTTTCCTTGTTTTTCTAAGAGCAGAAACCTGATCCCAAGCACAGTCTCCATCTTAATTTTACCTGGGCTCCAGGATTCTGGGTAGAATGGTGCCATGAGCACCATGCCCTGAACAGAAGAAAACAGGAGCATCTCACAGCAGAGCTGGGTCCTTGTATGGCACTTCTAAACTGGAATTCCAGCACTGGGAGGAGGAGATTTGCTATAAATACAGGACTTTGTTTGCAGAGCTTTGGCTTGCAGGATTGTGCTCAAGTCCCAGAGCCTGAGCACTCTGCTAGAACAAATTGCTTTGAGAGATCTCAGTGTTTTCCATTTTACTATGATTGGAGGAATGCCAAGTTCTTTTCATTCACTTACAGCAACAAAACTTACCTGACCTCAGGGCATTACAAAGTGCAATGAGTTAGAATCATCCAGGAATGAGAACTTCCTATGAAGCAAACTGCATATTCATTTTTACAAGTGGTGCAGCAACAGAATTCCTACTTGTTTCATTAATCACTTTTGTGACAGGCCCTTCACCACTCCTTCCTATCAATGCTAAAGCTGGGAAACATTGTTTTTCACAATGAGAGAGGCAAGAAGTGGATCCCTAATTATGAATACTATTACAGAGCAGAAGGAAATCACTCAAGGCTGTTTTAAGTATCATGCAATGGAAATCATCACTCAGGCTCAGACAACACACATCTGTTACTGATATTAGAATTGTTAATGTGAGCATGTCATGGTTTTCCTTTGTGATAAGACTGTGCAAATAAAACAAAAAGAAATAAATTCAGAGGATGCTTGAAATTCTGGTTCCTCCAGGCAGAATTCCTCTGGTGGGCCCTGGGCTGTTCACTGTCTGAAAGAGAAGAGTGGAGGATTTGCATCCCAGACTGGGACAGGTATGCTGTGAGGGATGGTCTTGTTATGAAGAACAAGGAATTTCTAATCCTGAGAGAGGGAGGTTGAGGCTGTCACAGGAGAAACAGCTTTTACTGCTTTGTGAAGTGAGAGCTGAAGAGAGAATGTGCTTGCTGGCTATAAATTCAAGAGGAATATATTGCAGGAGGGAGAAGAACTCTGCTGTTGGCCCATGTATCTGTAAGTTGGCCCAGTGCTTTCCCATTGTATGAATGGATTATTGAAAGATGTTACTTCTGCTAGAAGACTCTGGTTTTCTTCTAGTCTTGGACCACAGCAGCTGTGGTACTTCTGTGCTTGGCACTTACAGTCCAGTTGAGATAAATTTGGTTTCAATGTGAGGAGGATTCTAAATAAGAGAGTTGCAGGGATCTGGGAAAGGCTCACAGTATTCAGGCAAAGCACCTGAAATAGCCATAAATTGGCTTTTGATTAGTATCTGAAGGATTGGATGACGTGAGAGCATGTGACGGCTGAATTGTGATGGCTCAAAATCCTCCGTAGTCCTGAGGGAATGCAAGCTGAAATAAAGAGACTGTGTAACATCAGTGAAGTGGGGAAAAATCTACATGAGGAACATCAGCAGATTTACTAGCCAATGGTTTCTATTTAATTATTGATAGTAATCCAAGTACTTCTTCCCCTGTCTTGTACTATTTTACAGTGTTTTCCTCTGTGTATTGAATGTCTGATTTACTAAGGAACTATATGCCTTGGAGTTGTGTAAGAACAATGAATGTATTCATCAGCTTTCATATAAAGCAGCTGTAAGATCTCACTGAGGAGGGCTTCTGCAGAGTTAAGCTGGGGGATGAGGGGAAATGTAATAGAATTATACATAAGATTGGCACATCCATCTAATGTGCTACATGGGCTGTGTCATAAGGTTGGTTGTTTTGTTCTCCCTCTGTGCTAAGAACTTACAAAAGCATTTCAGAAATTCAGCATCACTATCTAGGGTAAGACTTTAGCTCCCACTTAGGCCATGTACAGAGGAGCCAGGGTCTCAAATGGAGGGCTGTGCTCAGCACTTTCTCCTTGGCTCTTCCTTGGGGAAATGATGCTCATCACACTCAGCCCAGAGGATGGGGCACCGATCAGTGCCCTGCTCCCAGTGCCTGCACTGAGGGGGCTGCCTAGAGCCATTTGGGGGAGTTACAGGACAAAGGGAGTGTTTTGAATTCTGCAGCAATTTCTTCAGTACAGCTGGTGTGGGATGGCACAGACCAGGGCAACTTTGCATGAAAAAATTTACCTGAATTGTGAATTGGCAAACTTTTGTCCAGGATAAACAACCAGGGAGCATCAGATTGTTTCTGTAAGCTAACTTCTGCCAGTGGACTCATTGAAAATACCAGGAAAAGCTCTCATCCTTCCTCTGCACTGCATTGTATCCTTGCTTTATATTGGTAAGATGGAGATTTCCTCATCTGGATCTTGATGGTTCATTGTGCTACAAAGGACTTCATGCACAATTTTAACTGAAAGGAGAATGCAGTGAGGTGGGGGTTGGTCTCTTCTTCATGTAACAAGTGATAGACAAGAGCAAACAGCTCCAAGTTGTGCCAGAGGAGGTTTAGATTGGATAATTAGAAAAATGTCTTCACTGAAAGTGTGGTCAGGCATTGGAACAGGGTGTCCAGGGAAGTGGTGGAATTCATGTCTCTGGAAGTTCTCTAGAAATGTGCAGATGTAGAGACATGGCTTAGGGGTGTCCTTGGCAGTTCTGGGTTAATGGAGGGACTTTATGATCTTAGAGGTCTTTTCCAACCTTAATGATTCTATGATATTATAAAATTGCCTGTCTAGACTGTTCTTTGCTATTCCACTGGAAGGGGTAGCCCATGATGGAGGCTGATAAAACAGGATGGAAGACCTCACTGGGCCTCCCTGGAGGAATGCATGGACTCAGAAGAACAAGTGAAAACACTTCCCATGTCCTCTCTGAGCCTGTGCTCTGAACTTGGGCTGCTCTTCTTGACAGCTTGGGCAGGTTGGGATCAACCCTTGGGATCAGCCCTTGCAAATGGGAAATTTGCAGAAATGACACAGCAACACCCAGGAGATGCTGCTCACCAGGACGAGTCAGGAGCCATTGCAAACAACTGGATGCACACAGGATGAGGTTTTACACTGTCCTCAGCTATCATCCCTCTCCTGCTGTAAATGCATCTGAAGGGTGTGATTCCCATTTGGAGTACATTATAGAACCAGGTCAAACATGAGGAATTTGGTTTTTTACCTGCCTGCTAACCTGACAGACCACGTAGTTTGATCTTTGGGAAATGATCTGACTAGACATGGCACTCTTCAAAAGTAGGGGATTAGGAACTATTTAGACAAAGAAGACAGGTGTTTTAAACAGTCATGGAAGTTGCTTACCCTTGATTTACAGGGAAAATTAAATTAAAGAGGAAACTGTTACTTATTTGACACTGAATGTGGGAATTACTTGGGAAAGTGTTACTTATTTGACTGTGAATGTGGGAATTATTACTAATCGCAAGAGTAATTTCTTGAAAATGATGCTGTAATGATTCTTTCTATTACAAGTGGTAATGCTGTCATTACTACATTACTCAAACTCAAATCCATGGGGGGAGCTCTGTAGGGTGAGCAGTGATTGAATGTTCAACATTAACATAACTACACTCAGTCTTAAATTTAGAAAATGTGATCTATATCTAATGTTCTCTAGATTTACTACGGTTTCTCTTCCACAAAGATGCTTCTCTTGTCTGCACTGTGGACTGGCTAATTTATTCATTTTATACTAATTAGTTGTTCAGGACATGTTTAATGATAATATTCAGAAATGAAAGAGTTTTAGCATTCATACAATGGTGGAAAATCAAGAAGTGAACAGCTCATTTCTTATCTATAATGCTGTGTGGAGAAACATTTGTCAGTGCTATCCAGAGCTTTCCTGTTTTTGCTGCCTCTTTGAGATAGGATTGAAGCATCTCAGTGGAAACATCCTGTGGCAGTGTGAGAAATATGACAGAGGCGGGTGCAACAAATGCTACTCCAGGTCTCATTTTCATTCTGTAAGCCCTGGTGAAGCAGGCAGGGTGTGTGAAGGATCAGGAAGGACCCTTCTGATTAGAGTAAAAGAGAATTATGAAGTTGGGCTTCCACACAGCCTCTCTCTACTAAATCTCTGTCTCACTGACCCAAGGGCTCCCCCAGAATTTCCTAAGGAAGGCAGGGCAAGCCCTTCCCCTGAGAAATGCTGTTAATTCAGTTCTCCCAGAGCTGAGGAGCTGCTTGATCTGGAATTTCAACCAGCACCTTCTGTACTACTTGTGAGTCAATTCTTTGCCAGCCGGATGGAGACATGTGGCTGCTGTGTGCAGATACTCCTTGGCGTGGCAGAGACCAGGGAGCACCTCTGAAATGCAGGAGAAATAAGGAGCTTTCCTCTCCTTGCTTTGTTCCTGGGTATTTCAGGTGTTCTGGGTGCAGCTGGGAGCTGAGCCACTGCTGTGCCCTTGGCTTGGCTTTCAGTGCAAGGTTGTGCTGACCCAAGTGTTAAATGCTATTGTAGGAACGGCTCTGAAGGAGAGGTTTTATTCTGGCTCCTCTCCACCAAACGAAGGGGAAGGAAGTCCCCAAAACATTTTTTGGGTAAGTTAACTGGGTGGAAATGAGGTATTCTTGGAAAAACACAACCCAGTTCCACTAGAAGGTGAAGGGGCTGTGGGAGATGGACTCTCTGCTTTGGAAGCACTTGCAGAACTGCTGATGCTCTGCTTCTCCACAGGGTCCTGAGCTGGGGTTGCTGCCTGGGGCTGCTCAGGGCACTTGTGTCCCCATATGAGGAAGGGGCACTGGGGGCTTTCCCTGCTCTCACTGCTCCTCACCTCAGTGATGATCAGCTTCCTTGCTGAGCTTGTCCCACTTAACTATAGCTGGGGACTTGTCAGGATCCCCCTCTGGCAGAGACATTTTAGTCTTTGCTCTTCAAACATATTCTCCTTCGTAAAAACGTTCAGAATGTGTTTTCTTTTTAAGTGTAATCTTGAACACATTAATGATATTGGCAATTACTCAAAGGAAAACATGTAATCAATGAAGGCTTGCTCATCTGTGGGGTGATGAATTTCAGAAATACAGTCTGTGCTTGCCTGGAATGTATTGCTTCAGGCAAGGTGATGGCTGCAGCAGTGCCATTTCCAAAGACTGTGCTGTGCATTTATTTTCTCATTAGCATCTAGTTTCTATTGTCTATTTTGAACAAAGGTAACCTTGGAGTAAGAACACATTCCTTTCTGTCAGGAAGAACTTGTGATGCTGTTTCAAAGGTGCATGCATGATTGAGCAGCAATACATCACAAGAAGCTCTGCAAAGAAGATAATTCTCCATGGGCTGTAGTTGAAGAAAAGAAAAGAAAAATCCATTTTTTGAGATTACCATACTTTGTTGGGGGGGGAGGGTTAATTTATGTGTGTTGTGACAAGCTCTCTCAGATGGTGAGTAGACTGTTTGTCAACTCATAACTATCATTCTCCAAAATAGCAAAGATTCATTGATTTGCATTTTAGTAGGTTTTGATAAAAATCTATATTCCTCTTTGAAGGAAGGAAGGAAGCTGTTGTCAGTGAAAATTCTTTAAAAAGCAGAATTTCAGAGGGTTTTTTCAAGTTCAGGAGAGGAATTCGATGCAGTGACTAAACTTTCACTGCAGCATCCACTGTACAGCATAAAGCCCTTGGTTTACTGCTGTCATTTAATGCCCATGGTGCAGACACTGCACTGAGCTGGAAGCTCACAGGAGCTGCATTTCTGAGGATGGAGAAGCAGTTGAGGTGGGAATTGAGGAGGGGCAGTCCCGTGGCCAAGCACTGAGCTGTGCCCTGGAGGAAGAGGAGGTGCAGGGAGAAGTGTTTGTGACCAAGAATATCAAATGTCAGTGGGACCCTGGAAATGGAGCTCAGGTGCTCCTGGTTTGGAAGCACCTCATGCCAGCAACATCTCAGAAACATCACACCCAGCCCAAGAAGGTAACTAGGAGAGGTCCTTACTGTAGCTGGGCCCAGATCTGGGATAATAATCACTGCCCAGCACAGGAGGGACCCATTCACATCCCCCAGAAAACACAGGGCATAGTTAGAACAGGAAAAACACTGGCAGCAGAGCCAGATATTGACCAGGATGCTAATCCCAGTGCTCTCATTTTACAAAAAACAAGCTGAGACCTTTTACAGCTCTGCTTAACCTCAGTCTGGTCTGCCCCAGCAGAAATGTGCCCCCACATCTGAGGTGAGCACAGGGGAGTGGCTTCTGCTGAAACCCCACCATTTTGAAACCTCTGGTATCTGGAAACTCCATCAGTGCAGGGGCAGCTGCCCTGAATGCTGCCAGGATTTTCCCTTCATGTGCCCCTGGAGCAGCTCCCAGTGCCAGCAGCACTCAGGGATGGGCTGAGCTGTTCCAGGAAAGCAGAGCACAGATGATGGGCTGAGCAAGGAAAGCAGTGTTAGAGCACAAGGAGTGCTCCCTGCTGCTGTGGGAAGGCTTTACCCCAGCTGAGCTGGCTCTGTGCTGGGGACACTGTGTGCTGACTGTGGGGCTGAGCAAAACAAGGCTCATCCCACTCCAGGAGAGAGCAGTGCCTGGGAATTGCAGAGATGCTGAAGGGCTGCACCAGCCAGAGCAGCTGCTTTGTGGCTTTCAGCACCCAGTTCCAGTGGGCTGTGGTGCTGGCCCTTGCTCCTGTGTGTTTGTGATGATGGGATGGAACTGACACCCTGGAGTTTATTGTTTTCAGGGTTTTTCTGTTTGAATCCTCAGCTTTCCCAGGACACCAGCGTCCTTGCTTAGGGGAACATGGGGCTGGTCAGCTCTGTGCCAGATTGCTCCTGAAGGTGAAACCTCCATCAGAGGAGTGGGGGTTTAAGGATAAACTTCTCTGTGTGACCACAACATGGGAAGATGGCTCTTGGCTTGACAAGCTTCAGCTCTGCAGTCAGCTACAGCTGTGCTGGCTCAAAAAATCACATTAAATCTGGGCCTGTTCCTGTTCATGAAACTTGATGGGTTTTGAACATAACAAACTTTAATGTGTTTGAAAGTGCCTTAAGTTGGTAATGATGATGAAACACAGAGAACCATCCAAATTTCTTCTGTTTACTTCTATAGTATAAACAGCTTTATTCAGTAGTTACTACATGGGGTATTCAAGATTTTTAACTGACAACAGAAATCCACATATGGCTCAGAAAAGTGTTGGCATCCTCTTGTGTGAAGTTTGTTAAAATTGTATGATAGACATCTTGTTATTTAAAAAAATCCTTTTCCTTTCAAACAAATTTATTCTGTGGTTTAAAAACTGTGTTTTAAAAGCTAATTGGACAAGGCCAAGGTTATAATTAGATTTATGCTCATGCAGAGTAGTCTCCTGGGACAATTTTGTAACTTCATGTCTGAAACTGAAGTTTGTCAGGGTGTCAAAATTTATTTTAAAAAGTTGTCATCTGCTGTAAGTGACAGTTGCAGTTGTACCAGGAATTTTTCAGTATCAAAGGCAGAGATTATCTCAGATGGGGGGGAATCTGCCATTATTACTGCCATTATTATTTACCATCTACCTTGTCGAGCTGGTTTCCTCCCTTCTCTCCTGGAGGTGATGCTGATGGCCAAATCTGTGATGCTGATGGCCAAGTCTGTCCTGCTGGTGGTTTCTGTAGGGTTAAGAAGGTTAAATCAGCATGAGGTCACTCACTGAAGGCTGATTCAGAGCTGTAAACAAGTGCATACAGTAATCATATTCTTTCTCCCAAATCAATCACATCTTTAAGAAAAGCAGAAAATAATTTATTTAGGCCATAAGAATCTTCACAAACAGACTAAACTTTATTTAATTTTTTTAAATGTGGATTTAAATTCTCTCTTCCTCTTACACAGAAAAGTGTGCCTTTGTTTGCATCATTTCATGGCTGAGGCGTGTCTGGGCTCTCTTAGAGAAGCACGAAAGTTTCATTCATCCTACCCTGGGCTGGTCAATGCCTTTCCCACCCTGCTAAAACTTTGTCAGCTCTCCCCTTGTGCTTTTACCTGCTTTTATTGCACATCACAGAGACCTGCTGGGTCCTGGCTGAGCACAGGGGGTGCTCCAGGTCCTGGCTGAGCACAGGCTGCTCCAGTGGGTTCTCTGGGGGTAAGTTCTGCCCTCAGCCTCCTGTGACCCTGCTGATCTGTGTGCACAGGCACCTGGGGTAGAGGATCAGCTTCCCTGGGCTTTGCCTCCTCTCCCTCCTGGTTACTGCAGGAAGCAGCAGCTTTTACAGTGGAAATGAGATTTGCACTATGGAATCAAGTCCCTCTGATTCCATGGTGCAAATCCTGCATGTTGAAGAGGCTGTTCCTCATTAGACACACGCTGTCATTAGCACAGGGAGGTATCAGCAAAAGGCAGGTGTCCCTGTGCTAACAGCTACACATTTGGGCAGTCAGAGCTCATCTCTGTCCTGAAGAACTTGCAACTTGAGCTTGTGCACGAGACTCACAGGGAACTTCTGGAATGGGGAATTTTCCAGTAGTCAGAGCTGAGTGGTTTTGTGGCAATGACCTGACATCCCAGACCTCTGACAGAGCACATCCATGTCTGAATGAATGCTGTTTCCTGCTTTCCTAGAAACCCCAGCCCTCCCAAAACCCCATATAAATTAAATAAATAATAAAGGCTTTCAGTTTCATTTAAAGGCAGGAGGTCTTAGACAAAAGTGATCCTGGAAATTTTTGTTGTTGTTTTTTTGCTTTGTTTGTTGAAGTCTTGTTTTCTGGTGAGCTCTATTTATCACCTAATAGAAAAGGTGGAGGAAATGTTCCTTTGAGAACAAACCCATTAAATGGCTTCCCCAGGGTCTCACATGTACTCCAGAAGCAGAATTGAACTTACAGCTCCTGAGTATTGGTAGGGCCTTAACTGCAGAATGATCTCAGTCTTGTTATGTGAACATAATCTCAGCTCTATGATGGCTGACTGAAACCTCTAAAAATAAAAGCAAAGCTCTAGCTCAAAAATGAAATAAAATGCTGGAATCCCTTCAGTACTAGTGAATTATTAACATTAACCACTTAAAGAGAAATGTTGCTGTTGTAGTGGAATAGCCTTTTTAAACAGTGTTTTCAAAGGACAAATGTTTATATCCAATAAGCAGACTGCAGGGAATCATCTCTGAGAAAGCTGCTTGCAGTCTTTACCCATAATTTGCTAATGAATTTCATCTTAAGTGCAGCTAAAATGTAAGAGTTTGACTGGGGACTGGATTGAAAATAATAATTTTTCTTCTTCCTGTTTTCTCTCTAGGCACTTGTTAAGAAATGTTTGAATGCAGTGAAGTGTTCAGAGACTGAGAGCTTGTTAAAATAGGAGAGGGGCAGCTGTTGGAGGGGAGGCAAAGCAGAAAGTTTCTTCAGATGCATTCCTTACTTTCTTTCTAGGAAAGATTAAAAGCACTTCAATTTGAGGAAAAATAAATGTCCTTTCAGATCTTCCTGTTACACACTTTAAAATCAAATGAGGCAGAAAATTTGTTTGGCTGCTTGTATGAGCATCAGTCTTTTATGTCTGCATTGGGACACCAGACCTGGGGTGCACATGCCCAGGTTAATTGCACTGGTAATGGTCTCATGCAGCAACTGGATCCAAAATTGGATGGATATTTAGGAATAATGGATGCGCTCATAGCTAAAACCAGCTCAAATATCTAGGCTGCAGTGGGTGATACATTCAGTTTTGATAAGGACATTTTGCATTAAAAAGGCTTCTCTATCTCAATAATTAATCAACTTCTTTATTTATTGCTCAATAGCCATAAATAGCCTTCTGCTCTTTCTACCTGTGCTGGGTTGGATCTGATGCTTCTTGGACCCTGCCTGGAGATGAATCTTTTTGTTAATCCAACTGAAAACTAACTAAAATTAATTCTTAAAAAGTGGTCTTTGGTTTGGTTTAGGTTTGGGTTGGTTTGGTTTTGGCAGAATTGCCCCAGAGCTGGCTCAGCACTGGCTCCCATTAATTCAGAGCTGAGGGAGGGAGGGAGCAGCACCTCTGCCTTCAGAGCTGCTCTCTCAGCTGCTGGTCCCTAACTGGGAAGTAGAGTTAACAAGGAAGATTTGTTAAGTGAAATGTCTTAATTTTTGTGATGTTATTACAAGTTTGTGGAGTAGATATCCTGCCCTGGGGGCAGATCTGAGCTGACTCTCTGGAGAGGTGGCAATGCACCTTTGCTTTTGATGTGTGTGCGACCTCAGCTTGTTTCAGGGTTTACAGGCACAGATATTGAAACAATTCAATTAGATTGCATGTGATTAAAGGCACTTCTCCTGTTAATCAGTGTGGGTTAGGAGGATAGGTTTAGGAGTTTGAAGGGGGAGCTGAAAGTATGGAAGGGGATTTATTAATATTTGAAGTGCAGACTGTCACTCATCCAGCTGTGAGCTTTGGGATCCCAAGAAGGCCCTGTTTCATTTCCCAGCAGCATACAGATGGGAAAGTCTGTTGACAGATGCATCATATTCTGTGGGAGACTTAGTGGGAATGTTTGCCCTAGACTTTTAGTATTATTCATATATAGTTCTTATTTAGATTGGATTTTAAGCAAGAAATCTGCCTCCATTACAGTCTAGTTTGCATTTCAGGGCTTACCTGTGCACGTGTGAGCACAGGCTGAGCTGATGCCACTGACCCTGAGTGGGATTGGGGATGGAGCAGGACAGGGACTGAGCTGAGCTCCTGTGCCCCCCCAGCTGCTGTGAGCACACAGATTCCCACACTGAGCTGGAACAGCCCATTGCCCTCACCTGGCACACCAGGACTCACAGAGACACCTGGCAATGGCTCTGTAACCAGAGCCTCAGATTAAGGGGCCCTGAACTCTGAAACTCTGCAAAACCCCCAGAGATTGCTTGGCTGATATGGCAGATGAAGATCTGCAGGCAACTAAAGAATATCCTGGCATGTATTTGGGTTGCTGGCTTTGAAAATGATAGTGGTATGTTTTAGGGACTGAATTAAGCCATTTAAATCATCCAGCCTGACTTTTGTAACATCAGAGTTTTTCCTTACATTCTAATTGAGAAAAAAAATCTTTTAACTCTAAGGACCAGTCTGTCAACCCCCAAGAGGGCTGTTCACCTACAAATTGTCTTCAGTCTTAGAAGTGCATTTTGTTGGGCTGATGCCTTTCAGTTGAGTAGGCAAGTCCATAAAACTGGCTTTGATGTTCAGCCTAGTGTGCTAAATTGAGTCTGGATACCCAAGAAGGGCACAGAGGTGACCTGGCTTAAAATTTGGCTTGCTTTCACCTAAAAAAAAGCCCAAACAGCAAACCAACAAAACTAAAAGCCCAAACCAGACAAACAAAAAGTGTCAAGCAAAGAAAAATACACAGAAAAATTATTACCATCTAGTTTACACATGATCACAGCCTGTATGGTTGCTATAGTGTTGCTAACACGAGGAGATCAGGAGTACTGCTCCTACTTTTCTGGTTGAGCAATGAAATAATCCATGTTGGGGTATGAGCAGTAATTTTCTGCTCCTACTTTTCTGGTTGAGCAACCAAATAATCCTCGCTGGTGTGGAGCAAGTACTTTTCAGCACACAACTGAAATGGCTTTATCAAAATCCTCAATTAAAACAAACCTGCCCCTAGCCTCAAATATGAAATCCTATTCATTGGCAAGACTGGTTAGCTTGTCAGTTTGTTGAGTATTCCCAGGACTAAACTCACACTGCCAGAAAGGATAACACAAAATGCAGAGATTTAACAAAGCCAGAAGAGGGATGGAAGCTCTTCTTTCTCCTGCTAATGTATTTCCAGCACTGTTTTGCATCCTTATAACTCTGGGGAGCACATCTGAGGAGTACCCAATTAAGCATTATCACTGATTTCAGAGCCATCCTGTTACCCTGAGTAATAACTCATTTTCCACCGCTGTGCACACCAATATTGCTGTCAGGGCTGGGAGCCTGACCTGGCACTGGCACCCCAGGGAAAGCCAAACACCAGCAATAACCATTGTGAGCACCTGGGAAAGCCAAACAGAACTGCAGGCCTGCCATAGGCTTGGCAGGCTGGGCAAAATGACTGTTCTGTTCCTCCAAGGCATTTTGGTTTATGGTTATAATTTTCCGTGGGTTTATAAGACAGTCTTATGTTTTCCTGGAGGCACCATTTTCATTTTGAGGGCAAATCATGACCAGTGTTGGTTTCATCTGTTTAATGGGATCGCTCCAGGTAGAAGTTGCTCTGTGTTAATTAAAACACTCGCTTGAACTCAAACCTGAAATGCTGTTTGGGAGCAGGAGAGCAGCAGCTGCTGGGTGTGGGTGTGAGAGGGAGCCTGAGCTTGGTGGGAAGGTGCAGCTTTGGGGCAGAAAGAAGTGCAAGAACCTTCACTCTTTAAATCCCTGCTCCGTCAGTCTCCCTGTTGGGCCACCTCACAGGCAATGAAATGATGGCTGAGATGTCAATTGATGGAGCATCACAAGGGGCTCTTGCTGCTTATAATCCCTAGACACAGAACTGGAGACCCAGTCCCCATTTCCCAAGCAGGCAGGAATGTTTTCATTACTATGTTAATTCAATCTCTCCTAGAACAGTGATACTTTAATTGCTCCTCTGTTTTCCTCAGACATAATCCAATTCCCTTTGGCCTCCTAGTTTATCCACACATTAATTGGGTTATTGCCTTGTAAAACAGAAGGGCAAATATATAGCTTAAATGTTATAACAGACAGTTAATAAGCATGATTGAGATTTTTTAAGTGCCCTAATGCAATTACGTGCCAGGCTCCCAGGAATTCCAGTGGGATCTGGGTGCCTTCCTGCCTCACACTTCTTGGAAATTCCCATCCCAGATATGTAAGGATGGCTATATTTCTTTACTGTGCATTGAATACTTCAGAGTTTCTCCTTTTCAACCTGAATTCTTGATCCTACTGTCTTTAATCCTTTAAATCTGCTTTTGATTTAATCTAGTAAAATTCCTTTTGATTTCCTTGATAAAGGATTGTGGGGTCAAAAGCCTTTGAAGTACAGGTGAAGGCTTTGAAATACAAAAGGGGCATGGGGGGAGTGGTAAATGGACACCCAGGTTCTCACATTCAGGACTGCAGTCCCTGTCCCTTGTGCTTCCCCAGGCTTGTGGCTGCAGGACCAATGTCCATCCCCTGAAATCTGAGCAGCAGCCTTGTTCAGCACACACAGAAAGCTCTGAAGCTTCCCCATTTCCCCACACCCCCTTGCTGTGGGAAGGATTTTACCCTGTCACAGCCAGGTCTGGGCTGGTTATCCAAGGAGCAGCTCTCTCTGAACCCCCCCTGTCTCGTGGGCACTTTTGTCCTGTGAACTTCTATTAACTGTGTCAAGGAGCACTGGACCAGGACAGCAGCAAGGAAAATTATTAGGGAAAAAACAGAGACTGTCAAGGATGGCCTTAATTCATTTTGACTTGAACAGGGCAGTGGAACACCAGGGCTGAGCACACTGTGAGGATCTTCCCCCCCTTGGCTGTTTCAAGCACCACTTGCAGCAGCAGGATCAGAAATCCTTCACTCACAATCAAACACATCCTGCAGCTCCTTCAGCTGCCGGGTCTGGGAGGCAGCAGCTTGCAGCAGAATGGGGGATGGCTGCTGCACCCTCCCGTGGGTGACACCAGGCTTGGGACGTTGTGACAAAGCCCTCAGCAAGGAGGAGCCTGGGCTCTTTCATGTCACTGACCTGGAGTTTGAATCAAACAGCTCGAGAGGCATTAGGGAGTGATCAAAGGGTGAATGCTAATGATAAGAACATTGCATTAATTAATGGAATACCTGCCATGCCCTGCCCACAGCACACCTGTGGAGTGGCAGTGATCGATTTCCTTCAAGCTGGCAAGGGAGAAATAAGAATTGCCAAAGCAATACACACTGAGACCTCTCTATCCTTTTAAAATGTGGACTGAATAAAACTGACACGGATCATTTTTCTTTGATTGAAAAACACTTTCCATCTAACCTTACATAGTGTAGGTGTTATAATGGCCAGGGAAAACCAGACATTTCATAGAGCATTGCAGGAGTTGCTGAAAGTCAGAACTGGAAATGAGTCAATAAATTACAAGTGGTGGGAGGGAGCTGGGGGCAGGTGCTCCTCCAGTTCAAGCAGGGACTGAAGAGCCAGGGCTGAGCTGGGCTGGAACCTCTGAGTCCTGATGAATGCAAAGCAAGGTGTGTTGGTGTGTTTTGGTAAAAAAATTATTTTCTTTATTGGAGTCTTTATTGTTTAAAGTAATTTATGGATTTAGAATCAGTCTCAAGTAACTTTCACTGACATGTGTACTGGGGCTTTTCAGGAAGTGCTGTGTTCCTAACCTCAATGGCCAGAGTGACAATGAACATCCTGGTTCACCTGGGTGTGCCATGGAGCTGGGCACAATGTTTGCTTTTGCTTCTGACTCTTCCATGAGGAGAGCCAGCCCTATGGCTGGCTGGGCTTCCAAGTGCCTGCTGATAAAAAATTACTTCTATCTGGAAAGTGTCCCCTGTAAGAATATAGAGATGTGCTGTCCTAGGGGGGCTGATAAAACTCTCTGGAGGGGCTGGATTCATCATCAATTGCAGACAAATTCAGAATATTTTAAAGGTACAGTTGTCCAAACAAGCTGAGAACTTTATGTGGAGGGTTTCTGATCTGTTACACTATTTTGGCTATGACTGTCATAGGTATCACCTTAAAATCTACAAACAAATCTTGTGCTGTGCTTTTCATTTCCAGGAAACACCTTTAATTTAAATAGAAAAAGTCTGGGTAATTAAGGCAAGCAAAATGCTGTAGCAAGGAATGTGCCATCCAGCTGTGACTGTGCCAAGTACTGATGTTTCCCTTCTCCCTCCCCAAGAAATGAAAGGAGTGTCTCATTCCAGCTCTGTTGCAGTTCCCAAAGCTCTCTTTGCCCATTTCCCAGCGGGGATGGAGGTGTTCAGCTGGGTGTTGATGGAGAGGGAAGGGTTCCCTGCCTGGGCTGCATCCACACACAGCCCTGGGCAAGGGGAGCTGTGCCAGGGCTGAGCCTCTGCTGTGCTTTCACCCCTCCTCAGCAGCAATGAGAGGTGAGCTCTCCCTTGGGGAAACTTCCCAGGGTTTCATTTGGGAAAGAATAAAAATGAAACATGGAGGCTTCCCCTGCAGTGTGGTGGGGTTGGAACAGACAGAAGTGACTGCAGCAGTGAGTGCTCTGTTAAATGCTCACTGCCACAGGGGAAGAGATGCTGTGGCTGCTAAATTTGGGGTGGATTAAAACTCCCTTGTAGTGTAGGGCAGAGTGTTTTCATTTGGAGCTTGGAGTCTGTCCAAAACAGAAATGCAGAAATACAGAACAAGCTGTGATTGTGACAACTGCTCAGTCCTGTCCTTCCATCCCTTCTCCCTGTGCAGAAAAACAACACAAGTTTTCATCTCAAGCCCTTGGTCTTACTTTCCTTTTCAGCTGAACACTCATTTCAGTGCTCAAGTTCTCTTTCTTGAAAACCATGCTCAATTTCTTGAAAACCCAGAAGCCCATAGATTCATTTTAGGAGATTATTCTCTTTATTGCAGCTTTAGAGTTTACATGAGGGGCCAGGGTATACTTGTTGGGTTTTTTAGTTACAAAAGTATCTTAAATAATGTCTTTTATGGTGTCATAATCTTTATTTGTTGTTGGTCTTCTCTAATATCTTTCAGGATTTATTAGCTGTGTATATAGAAAACACCCTAAAATCTGATAATCTGTAATATTTTTACTTAGGCTGTTGAGTTGATTGCACCTTATGAGATTCAGTGACATCTTAAGTGCTTCATTGAAACTACAGCTATAAGATGATTATTGCCAAGTTATTGGCATTAAAATAACAGTAGCCACAAGGGTTTAAAACTGTTGCATGCATTAGAAAGGGGATAAAATATATTGATTACACTGGAATTTATTCACAGTTCTTTAAGACTGTGCCCAGATGAACCAGGAAAATGCTGATCTTGCTGAGGGAAGCTGAGCTCCCATCAGTTCTGCACCAAAAGAATCAGCCCACAGAAAAAGCCTGAGATGGGAGAACAAAATCCCACTGAAGCTGCTGCTGCTGTCTCTCTTACCTACATGGAGTTTGGGCCCCAAATTCAAAGCAAAGGGAAGAACAGCACTGATTTCCTCCTACTGATTCCCAAATGGCTAACAATTGGGAAATTCCCAAATTTCCTGGTTTGCTCTTTGAGATATGTTGTCTTGGCCCCATTCCCTGTAGAAGAGCTGCCTGGATTGAATGGTCTAAAACCTTTTAGATCAACAATAAATTGGCCAGCAGAGATGGGAACTTCATTCCTGTTTCTAACTTTGAGCAGGCAGTGTAAGATCTCAGGGATAAATGAGAAGGCTTAAGGGAAATGTTGTGCTCAGAGAACTTTATTGCTTACATTCTGTAGCTCTGATTTTGATGAATAGCTCTCTCATGCTGGAAGCATCATGTCCAGATCAGAGGGAGCTCCACACACCGAGACCCCAGAGCTCACTCTAAGGGGCATGATCATAAAATAATTTGTGTGGTTGGAAAAAATAAGATGGTAGAAATGGGAAAGGGAGCAAAGGTGTTAAAAATGCAGATATGGATTATCTTTTAGCTCCATTTCAATGAGGCTCAGCTGTGGTGCATGCTGTGTGTTCAGAGGTGCCAGTCTGGTTGTTAACCTGGGATTTGGAATGGAGTTGCATCTGGGGTGCAGAAAACTGATGTGATACAGATTGTACCCCTCCTTTGTGTGCCATGACAGCATTTCCCTGGCCCAGAGGGACAATCCAAGGCTTGGGGGTCATTTGAGTCCCAGGGATGCACAGACTGTGACTTTGCCATCTACAAGTGCTCTGTCACTCTGAAAAACCAGCCCTGTGCCTGGCATGAGATCTGAATTCCCCCTTGGTGCCAGCTGGTGCAGTGCAAGGCTCAGGACTGTTCTGACTGCAGAAATCTGTGAAGGTGGCAGCAGCAGTTGAAGTTTATCCGTTTTTTCAGATGTGCAGGTAAAGGAAACTACTCTGTGACCTTGGACCACTCTCTTTACAGCCTCAGCATAAACCTTATCAGGACCAGGTGAAAAAGCATTCTCACCTTTGGGAGCTGAGTGGGCTCAGGGCTGTGATCCTGAGCTGCCCTGCAAGCCAAATCCAGCTCTGCCTTCCCTGGCCACAGCCAGACCAACTCCCGAGAGATTAATGAGCCAACTTCTGATCTCAGTTGTGTTTGTGGACTTGTCCCATATCCATCCTACATAAATCAGTCTTACCCTGCTCAGGAAAGCCAGCTGGGTTTTGGTCCCAATTAAGTCAATGGGAATTCTGCCATTTTTGGGTTTCATTTGGGTTGAGAGCTTTTGGTCTCATTTAAGTGTTTCCTACTGGAAAAGGCTCTATTGTCCCACAGCTGAAATAAATATTTGGCATCCTCTAAACAAGGCAGCTCTCATGTAAAGGTGCATTGCATTTCTCATAAAAACTGGTGTAATATTTGGTTGGCCAGGATGCTTCCCTTTCATGCTGAATCAAGAGCTCTAATAAGCATGATGACAAAATATGAGGAATTCTGTGTAATTATGGCAACGGCACCACCTGCCTCTAATTAAGCTGCCAAAACATTTGGTCTAAAATGATGCAATGAATAAAAAAAAATATATATCCAATATTTTGGCAATGCAACAAGAAGCTGGCTTTCCTCACATAATTAGTTTTAACAAAGTGCTGTTAATCTGGTTTTTGATTAATAGACTATTTAATCTAATAGCAGGCTGACATGACTCTGATCTGCCTCTGGTTAAAGTTTCTTTCCACCAAAACGGCTAAGATTTTTAAGAGTTTTAAAAGATATACTTGTATAAGAAACACTAGATTTCCTTATTATTTTCATTGTTCTTCATGAGAGCCCCAAAGGTTACATTCTCTGAATTCACTGAACTTTTAAGCCTTTCATTAAACTGGAAGCCAGAGGAAAATCTCTTTTTTTTCCCCTTTTCCTAATTCCTTGTACAGAGAAGTCACTGGTATGACTAATTGGGGGGAGGAGGGGTGCCCAGAAACCTGACAAGCTCTGCACATTTCAGAGCTGCTGGCAGAAAGTATCAGCTCTGTGGGCTGCTGTGATGCCCTGGGGTGTTTGGTGGCTAATGGTCTCTCCCCCTAGAAGCGCTGCTCGGGTTGGATTTAGTGACAATGAGGAGGGGAATGTAATGTGCAACAACAGCAGAGCAGCCCAAGCGCTTTTCCAGGACTTGTGTGGCCATTTGGGTTTCAGAGCTGTTAATGTAACCTGGCATGTTAAATCAGACATGATCAACACTGTAAAAGAGCCAAGCATACCAACAGTACAGATGGGTGGCAGATAATGAAAGCAGCCGTGGCTGAGCAGTGTAAAACTGCTGATCAAACCACGTTAATATGTGGGTCTTGTAATTCTGAAAATCACCATTTGAATATACCAGGGTGCAAATAGGTAACTGTGTCTTCACTGTATTCATCTATACAAAACATGATTTTAGCAACTTGCTTGTCTCTTGCCCTAGGTGCCTTAAATGCATTATTTTTCCAGTAGCAATTGGTGTAGCAATTGGTAACTCCATGAATTGGGTGTAAAGAGTTTCTGCCAGCTGCAGTTTCTTGTCTCACCCTGTTGAGTTTCTTTCCCATAGCAGTGTCTGGGCTGGGTTATCTGCTCCCATTCCAGCCACAAAGTCTTGATGAGCTTTAAAGTTCAAAGGAATTTCAAGAAAGTGCCAGAACTTGACTGCTCAGGGCTATTTGTAAAGTTGAGTGTTAATTCAAAAGATTTGTTTCACTTTTCTCATCCTGAAGTAACGATAATGGCACTGTTCTTGTAACTGGTATCTTGCTAGGCCAGTGTTGAGATTTCAGCATTTGAGAAAAGGTTTTTTGGTGCAGTTCCCTGCTCTGACAGCAGAGATTTGATGGCCTGAGTCATACTCCCTTTAGAGGCCAGACAGCCTTTATGTCTGTGTGTCACTCACCCTTCAGAGCTGGGTGCAGGAGTCCATTTGTTATCTCCAGAATGCCTTTGTGCAAGTAGCAGGTTGGTTTTGCAGCAAACCTTAGCAGATTTACTAAATAAGAACCGAGTTGATGTGTGGTTCCCTGACCCTCCCAGCGTGAGGCTGCAGCACAAAACCACCTCCAGATTCCACCTCCTGCCAGCCCTGGGGGTGTGCAGCATCCTCAGGAAATGCTTCCAGCGGCTGATAAGGGGAGACAAAGAGGGCCAAAGGTGTCGGGATGCTGATGGGGTGTGTGAGCCAAAACCAGTGGGTGAGGGTCCCACACGATCTGCTGAAGCAGCAGGAATCTGGGGTTCCTCACTGTTCACTGGCACACCAGGCAATAATAAAAGCCAGGATCTCCACTGATTCCCAAACCTTGCCAATAGACTACCCTGCTCCTCCGAAACAGCAACAACAACCTTAGGTGGCCACCTCACCTCTAATACATCTCTATTGGACTAGCAGATTAAATCCTTATTACTTCTTTTTTTTTCCCCTCGACTCTCAATCTTATTTATCAAATAAGTTTTCAGACACTGATTTGGGAATACCCTGTGTTTACTTTTAAATGCACTTGGTAACATTTGTTTTCTTAAAAGCTTATCCAATAACTGAACAAATGGGCTCCTGAGCCAGTCTATAGAAGGAGGTGGCTAGGGTCAGTTTAATATTTGCCATGATTAAAGTACACACTGCTGAGTAAATAGAGAGTGGAATTATGTGTTATTTGACTAGTTGCTAATTATGGTGAGCTCTTCCCGACTGTGCTTCCTTTTTAAAAGATGAAAGTCAGATCCCTCAAAATTCTCATATTTAGTTCCTTTGGAAAAAATGGTCTGGTAAATAAAACAAGTATTACTGCTCTAGTTTGTACCATGCTTCTTTTGCATGGTAATCTGGAGTTCCCCTGAGATAATTTGACAAGAAGGCCATTAATGCAAATTTAAGCGTGACCTAGAAAGGACTTACTTTTCATGTACCACGTTGACTCTCTGCTATTGTTATTTGTTCTTCTTTGTTTTAAACTGCCTGGTGTTTTGGAATTGCCTTTCCTTCTTTTTATTTCCTTTTTTTTTTTCCTCATGATTATAGTAGCACAACTCAGAAGAAATATATTGCTTTCAAATAAAATGCTTGAGTCAGATACGAAAGTGTTGCATGTAAAGAACAGAATTTATCTGGCAAACACTAGATATAGTTTGGGAAAACTGTTTTTGTAGGCAATTAACAAAAGTTGACTTTAATTTCTTTCAGTTTACTGGAGAAGTTGTGAGTAAATGTGCATTATAGATACCTGAGCTTTCCTAGCAAGTGTGGTCTCAAAACCCTTCATTTTCCAACCATGCCAGCTGGCCAGCAGAGTGAAGTAAATGCTAACAAACCAAAACTATTGCAGATGTAGGGATTAAACATCCTCTGTTCTTCAATGATTTGTTTCAGTAATTTCTAGGCATAACATAATTTTGGGAACTCTGGCTCTGGCATTCATGTAAGTTAACTATTGCAAAAGAAAGCAAGGAACAGTCCCAAACACTCCAGAATATCAATGCTTCTGGTTTGGTTTATACCTTGTTTGGTTATACCTTGTAAGGAATAAAAAGGTCAGAGCTACCTGCTTCTCTTTAAAGATCACTTCAGGGGTTTTACTAAGAATGGAATGGAATGGAATGGAATGGAATGGAATGGAATGGAATGGAATGGAATGGAATGGAATGGAATGGAATGGAATAGAATAGAATAGAATAGAATAGAATAGAATAGAATAGAATAGAATAGAATAGAATTAAAGTATGTGAGATTTCTCAAAGCTCTGTGCCATCTTCTTTCACTAAGTCCTTGAAAAGTACTAATTTGCTCACAGTCAGGAAAAGTGGATCTAGCAGGTTTCTGGATAAAATGTTGCTTGTTAGTCTGACTTAGTAGAAATCTCTCTGTCTGAGTCAGTGGGGTTTTCCTGCTTTGGACGGGTAGTGGCAGCAGGGAAACCTTTCCTTTCCCTGTAGCTGCCCTTTGTGCAGGGAGATCACGGCTGGTGCTGGGCACGGCACAGCCCGCTCGGCTGAGTTCACATTTCTGCTCTCCAGGTCGATGCGTCTGCTTAACATTCGGCTGGAGAGAATGCAAAACACTTCCTGGTGTGTCGCAATGGGGCCAGCGCTCAGTGCCGGGGCTCGGGGAAGTTCAGAGCCTCGGGGTTCGGGGTGACTGAAGCTGAGCCTGCCCTGCCCTGCCCTGGAGCGACGCCGCTGTCACCGCGCCAGCCCCCGCTGCCGGAGAGCGCATCCAGCGCCCAGCCCGCTTGACCCCCCGTCTGAGCAACTTGTTTTGCCATTTGTCACTGCCAAATGTTTCTTTCTTCTGCCTCAGTCACTCGCTTTGCCACTCATTTGACTCCCCGCATAATTAACTTTGCCAGCCAATTGACTCGCTGTGTAATTATCTCTGCCAGCCGCTCCGGTCCGTGCATATTAATCACGGTGTGCGATGGGCCCGGGGGCAGGCTGCGGCTCGGCGGGGCCGGCAGCAGGTGCGGGCCAGCCCCAGCGCCCAGCGGCGCTGCCCGGTGCCGGCGCGGAGCCCGGGGCCAGCCGGGCCCGGCGGGGCTGGGACAGCTGCGGAGACGCGCTGCCACTTGCTGCTCCTCTGCCCTGACCCGAGCGGAACTGCCTTCCCAGCAGTGCCCCCTCCAGCCCTGCCCCTCCTCCTTTGATTGCTCTCGTTTGGGATCTCATGACACATTTCCCCATCTGCTCTTATCGGGCTGTGCAGGCAGAGCCCTTGGCCCCCACAACAACCTGCAAGGCGTCGGCAAGTTCTTTGTTCGGCTTCAGGTGCGGGGCTCTTTCGGCAGGAGGCCTTGGAAAAATCAGCTGGCTTAGAGCGACAAGTGTGAGGAGCAGTTGCAGACAGTTTATACATCCTCCTCGGGGAAAATAAACCTGTTAGTGTGCGCCATATGCTACAAAGAAGTGGCTCTCGGCCACGCAGCTGAAACGCTGGAGCCCTTCCTTGACTCTTTGTCTGCTTGTCTATTTGTCTTCAAAGCAGGAGCCCCTTGCAGCTGACACTTCTTAAGTCCTGTTTACCAAATAGTTGTGGACTTTGCAAATAACGCAGATAAAAATTTTGGGTGTTGTTGGGAATAAACAACATCATGTCTAGATTAATGGCAGGATAATGGACTTTGGAAAACTATCTTGCCTGCCTGCCTAACTTTCAGAAAGTTGTTTTTCTCCATTGGTGCAGTTTGCCTTTAAAATCTCTCTAGTCTGTGCTTTGTTCTCACCCTTCTGACCAACTTCAGTCTGGCCCCTGTATTGCTTGATTAAATTTCGTACTACTTCATTCCCTACTGGATATGCTTTAGCTCTAAAAACATGATTCAGCACCAAAACCAAAGACTCCCAATCTAATTTTCCCTGATGGTGTTTTCTAGTTTGCCTGGATGGATGAAAATCCATTGCTAGGATTCTGGGCTCTCTGCATCCTTTTTTAGTGACTGGTTACAGTTATCCTCCTTGCTTAGAGGACCTGTAACAAATTCCTGTAAGGAGCTTTTTAAAATCCTCTCCCATTGCTCAATGTTTTGCATCTGTGTGTAACCAGCAATGTCGTGTACGGCTTATTTTTCTGAAGTGTCAAGAAATATAAACTCCCAAATGCATTTCTGAGATGCAAAGGCACAGGTCCCTGTGGTGCAGTCAGGAATGGTGGTGTTATCTCACCCGATTTTAGTTTCCAGGTGCTGGGGTTAATGCAGCTCTCACCTGAGGTGCTTTATCCCCTCTGCCCAGCCCTGTGCAGCCTTGCTCAGAGGTTCCTCATGGACCTGGTGCCCTGTGGGGTGAGTGATGTGAATGTTTTGCTCGTGTCAAAGGGAGGAAAGTATTCCCCCTCCTCCCCGCTTTTCTTTCGGTCTCCAGCCTTTACATTCCCTGGCATGTTCCTCGCAGAGCCTGAATTATTGCTGGTGGTGGTTTTGTTTTGCAAGAGGACGAGTTCCTTGGCTGACTCATGCCCCGGCAATCATCTCTCCTGGCTCGGTGTTCCCCGAAGTTCCGCATAACAAAAGAAGAAGGAGCGATCCCATCTCAGCTCTCACTCTGCCTTTCAGTCTGGGGCGAGATAAAGGAGCTCTGCTGGGAAGAGATCTGAAGTTCACAATCTGGAGTCTTTCTTCTGAGGTTTAGCAAGATTTTTTTTCTTTTTCAGAAAAAATAATGAGTTCATGTGTGAAGTATGAGTGCTGTTTATTACTAATTTTTTTTCCTTGCTCTGTCTGTCCTGACAGCTTTGAGCTGCAATGAACCCACTCAGAGCTGCACCAGGAGCCAGCTCTGGCCGGCGCAGACAGTGAGGCTGCTGAAATTCGATTTCAGCACAGGAAGCGACACGACTGGGGCAAATTCCTCAGCTTGATATTTAGGAGCAAATGTAACATCATTGGTGGTTTGGCTGGGCTGCTCTTGTTCTGGGCTGGGCTCGGAGCAGTGGGAAGCACAGTGACAGAGGGGATGTGCTAGGGCAGCCTCACTTCACCTGCCCAGGACAATCTGGGGACGAGGGCTCAGCTTTGCCTTTCCCCCAGGCCAGTCCCTGCCTGTGTGGATGTACAAACTCAGGGCTCTGTGCACAAGGAACTGCAGCAGAAAGCAGGAAAGGAACACAGTCCTTCCACCGAGCTCTGGCTAAAGATTAACCTTGCTGACTAACTGAATGCTGGGTATGAAAAATGTTAAAACTAATACACTAAAAAAAAAAACAGGCTGTATTTTTCCTCTCCACTGGCTGATGGAGGGCAGTGTTGCCACCTGTTTGGGCCAGTATTTTTAGATATTAAATAAACCTGGTCTCTTTCTGTGGTACAGTACTGAGAAGTTAATTCAGCTCTATTAGAAAAGTCTAGAGCACAAAGTGAGTTAATAACAGCTTTGAGTGTGTCCTTAAAGCTCTTTCACACCCACCCAGAACACAGAGATAACAGTGTTTACTATCACTTTGTAACTCTGGATGACTAAATCAAAAAGTAATGAAATGAGGCTGCCTGCTGTGTTCCTCTTTCCTCTTTCATTTATTCATCTTTTTGTAAGAGAGCCCAGGGTCTGTGATCCCCTCCTCTGGGAAAAGCAGGAGTAGGTTCCCCTCTGGGGGAAGCCTGGCTGCATTTGGGGAGATGTGGAGGCACGGATGCTGCTCAGATGTGGGGTTTCAGCTTTGCTCAGGACTCTGAATTTATCCTCCCCACTGAATAATCCTGTCCCCTCCAAACCCAGTGCAATATCCCTCTCTCTACCTGTACTGACAACAGACTGTAGAGCAAGGGAGGAAAAAGAGACAACAGCAGAGGAAGGAAACAGGGATGCTGCTGGAAATCATTGGCCTTTGAAGACCTTTTTTAAAGTCTCTATTATTGCAAAGATGAGCTTGCTATAAACTCCCGAATGGACAGGCAGAGCCTGATGTGCAAGAGAATGGGCCTGAGACAGTTTTCTATTATCTGGGAGATTTCTGTCTTAATAGAAGCTTTCAGAGCCAGCATGAGAGTTGAGCTCTAAAATTATGCCCCCACAGGAACATAGTGTGTTCTGATGGAAAAAGCAAATAAATTGTTTTTTATGATATTGGACACACAGAGTATTATTCTGCTGGTTCTCAAGTCACGCAGACTCCATCACAGACATTGAGCCTAAATGTCTTCTGTGGCAAAAATCAAAATCACTTTCTCTTCTCACTGAGAAAATGGGGCAATACCTGGTGAAGGTGGCTGCTGTGTTCATCTTGCAGAGCACTTTGAAGTTTTCTTTTCCTCTCTGCTGCTCAGCCCTTTCTACCCTTATGTGCTCATTTTTCTTTTAATTTTTCTTTTGACAGTATCTACTTACTCAACCTGTTAGTGTGAAAATCAATGTTTACATAATTTGAAACAGTTAAAACTAATTAAAGCAAACCATCACCTTCCAGGCTGGGTTGAAGTGGAGAATCTTTGCCCCAATGCACACACACCATTCACACAGCAGGAGAAAATGGTAAAAATTTCAGAATCAAATCAGAATGTCAATTTAGAGGAAGTTCTGCCACCACACTGCTGCTCTGTGCTGTGATTTCAGCCATCAGAACAGAACTCTCCACATTCAAACCTGTGGTTTACAAAATAGATTTTGTACTTCCAGTCTTGCCACTACTTTATTTACTTTACTTCTTTCTTTACTTGCTACTTGTGGGTGATGTCTCCCTTGGGAATGCTGGCCATAGCTTCCATTACTGGCTGCACTATTTATCATAATTCCACATTATTTTATTTTCTGCCAATGGCAATCATGTTATAGCAATGGATTATTTACCTCCTTTCAGCTTAAATATGATCTATATATTTCAGCTCAGGTTAATAGCTCTTGCATTTACAGTGCATTTTTTGAAGATTTTAATCAGATGTATGCTCCAATAATCCCTACAACAATATTTATTTTTCTAGCAAAACCCAGGATTCAATGAAAAGGCTGCTTTCATGTTTTACAGGTTTTTGAAAAGAAAGAATCTCATGAGCAATTTTAGGTGCTATACTTTTTTAAAAATCTGCAATTAAGGGAATATAATTACTTTTCACCTTGTGTTCTGTTTGCTTTCTGCATTCCACTTCTGTGCTTGGGGTATGAATCATGTTTTATTTCATAGTTGGAAAGCAGGCATGGGTGTGCTGCTGATTCCATGTCTGGGCTGTATTTTTGGTAGAAACACTCAGCTGCTACAAATCAACAGAGGAATCACTGAAGCCAAGTTGGTTTAGATGAGCAAAGGATGTAACCTTTGATCTTCTGCAAGAAAAAGCCCTTGACCCTGCTCCTTTGAAAAATCTAATTTCAAACAAAAAAGTACATGACTGTCAGTCAAACAGGCACTATTGTCTGGGTGAGGGTTTGCCCTTGCAGGCTTTTTTCCTCCTCCAAGGAATGCAGTCGACAGAATTCAGATAAAAACCTGATAGCTGAGAAAGACCCTTCAGCAAAATGTTTGTCCAGCAGTGTTAGAACTTGCCCTGGATGATGAGCTGGATCCACCTCTGCCATTCCCTCACAACCCTCAGCAGTCAGGCAGCTCATTCCAGCACTCCTTGGGGCTCCCAGAGCTTCCAGGCTGGCTCTGCTCCTGCTGGCCCTCAGTGTGACCCTGTGGAGCATCTGGGCCATCTCTCCCAGGTCACCTTTCTGTGCTCTGTGCTGATCTCCAAACCTCAGGCTGTGTCACTGATGCAACAGCTCTGGAGGCTCAGCCCAGCTTTCCCTCGAACCTGCTCTGTAATTAACTCTGTTTCAGGTTCTTATCAGCAGATTAACGTACTGCAGAAACATTCTGCATTTCCATAGCTTCCAAGCCACAGAGGAACTTGGCCACAGCCTTGGCATTACTCAATATGTCAGCTGGAGTCTTAGAAGTTTTCCAGACCTTTTAATCTTTACTCCTCACATAATACTGTTCCCTTCAAATGGATGTCATTCCACCCACAGACACTTTGCCTCGTGGGGATCTAAAGCAAGCTGGATTGAGCAAAGACCCATTTCACACATGGAGGAAAACACAAGAAAGATAAGGCCTCTAAATATAAACCTCCATTTAGGAGGAGAATAAGCCCATGCTTAAATCCATTCCTGTTGTAATTATTGGTGTTATGAGAGCTACAGAAACTGCAGCCCTATTTGTACTTGATGTTGTATGAATATCTAATGAGGACGAAGTGGTGTGTCCTGAAAGATTGCCTTGCAATGTAAGGATAAAGGCAACAGGGAGATCCCAGCACAGACAGGAGCACAGGAAAGTTGACAGAACCTTTATCTACAGAGGGATTCACTGGCCAAAACAAATTACCTGTTGAACAGCGCTGTGATCTCTGTGGGTATTGTGGCATATCCTCAGCCCTCAGTATGTATTTAAGTCTAATTGAAGAAATTAAAGTTTAGCATGTGTTTCATTGCTTTGCTGAACCAGGGCCATAATGCTGCCACCAGTCACTTTAACACTGGACTGAGAGGATCTCAGGATTTTGTGATATCAGAGACATTCCTCAGCAGCTCCCAAACTGGGGACGACGTGTTCAGCCAGAACTGAAGCCCCTTTCTGTGCTGTGATTTTCAGCACTGATTAAACCATCTCAATATACATTCCCGAGGCCACTGATGTAATAGATTCCTTCCAGGGAAAAAACTGGTCAAGCATTGCTGCCAGGAAAAGGGAGCCTCACACTTGGTGCCTGTATTTATTGTAAATATCCTGACTGAAGTCTTTTGTGTGACAGTTTGAGAAGCAGCTTGTTGTTGTCACCCTCTTCAACTGCACCATTGTCCAAGTCTGAAAAGAAATTGGGATCTCATCTGTGGTGAAAAAAAATCCATCTTAGAAAAGGAGATGAAATACAGTAAAGACAAAAATAGCCTGAAAATGGGTTTTCAGTGGGAAAGAAAGTTTCCTGGAGTTCTTGTCAAAATAATCTTCATCAACAAAGAGTTCTTAAATACTGTGGGATTTTCAGGGTTTTTTTCCTGTAAGAGTAGATTCAATACATGAATGCTCATTCCCAAAAGTGGTGCCCTCCCTGACAGCATGGTCACAACATGACCCCATCCCTCACTGCAAACAAATTCAGCAGCTTGGCAGCCTTCTGTGCAAGGGGCCAGCTCACCTTACCCTGAGTCAGTTCCCAGAAGCAGAAAAATGGGAGTTTTGCAGCTGAGGAGGATAAAACCCTGGAGTGTTTGTGCTGGGTACTCCACCTTGCCTGCAGCAAAGGCTTGAGAGCTCTTCTGCTGGAATCAACAAGCCCCTTGTCCCAGTGCTCCAAATGTGCAAGGCTCCTTTATGCAGTAAAGCAGCTAAAATGTGGACAAAAGAAGCAGCCAGTTTTTTTGGCATGCTAACAGTATTAAATGTCATTATACTGTTAAAGATCAAAGGAACAGAGCTTGGACAGAGTTGTCCCTTGCTGAAAGCAGCCAGTGACTGAAGGCTGTGGCATCTGGGCAGGCCAGCACTACCCAGAGGGGCACATCTGCTGCTGTGTCTGGCTGGGAGTCCTCAGCCACAGAATCAGCACCCACAGAATCAGCATCCACAGCTGCTTTCCAGCCACTGCTGGAAATTGTGGGCTTTTGCACAGCCCTGACCACTCACCAGATCCCCATCAAGGTGTCAGAGCTAAAGATGAGGAATGCCAGGTGAAATGTGGGGCAAGGATAGGGTTCAGTCACCACCAGGTGCTGCCGACTTTGCCCCTGGGGGCAGGGGGACTGTGCCCAGGGATGATAACTGCTCTGGTGGCTGTGGACAGCCACACTGCCCTGTGGCTGCTGATGGGCCTCACCTGGGAAAAATTATCACAGCAATAACAAAAGGGCACAGCTAATTACCAAAATGGAGAGAGGAATGTCTCAGAGAAACCACACAGTTCGCTGGGTGTGCCCTCATTTTATGGTGAATCCCTCAGCAGAAACATCATCAATCTGCCACCAGAGGTACCTTTCTAATTAAAGTGGCAGCAGCCCACATGCATTTTTCAATGTCCAGTGCTCCTTCTACATTTGCAGTGCTGGTTTTGATCTAGGAGCTCCTCATGTGATTTGGTTAAAGGCTGCCTTGGAGTTTGCTCCTTATCCCCCCAGCCATCACAGCAGCAGAGACCAGGGATGCTGTGACAGGGACCTGCTGGAGCCAAACTGCTGATGAGTTTTGGGCACTTCTGTCTTATTGGAATTAATTCCCCCGTTGAGTCAATAAAATCTGGATGCTGAAGTTAGCACAGAGTGCAACACTGAGCCATGTGAGTGGGAACCAAGAAGGCTTCTCAGCTGAAGAAACCATGCTGGTGACTGTCAGAGGACCCATTTTTCCTTTCACAAAAAAGCATGCAATGAATCAGCTGCTGATGAAGAAAATACACCTCTTTGCCACCTCTTTTCTTTTTATCTGAGAGTCACATCTGCATGGCAAATGATGATGAGCGAGAACCCCACCCTTCCTTCAGAGCCCTGCACTTCCATCTGCCAGCAGAGGAGATGTGGCTCAGCTGTATGAGAGGCAGCAGTGATGAAGATGTAGAACATCTTGAAGACCAGAGACTTCTCTCTGGATTTTTCCATGGTGTTTTGTAGGTTCTACCACCATCCTCCCTCACCTGCGATGTGACAGGGAGCAATGCTATCACAGCTGGGTGAAACTGCACCTTTTTGTGCCAGTACCAAAAAGTCCTTTTGTAGGAAGGCAGAAATTAGGAGAGATTGGGAGACCAACTCAAAAATATTCCAGGATTTTTGTGTTTTGTGTTGTTTCTTCACTCTCCCAGGTGTCTCATTAAAAATGAATTAAAATGAGACAATTAGCTGCTACAGAGAATTTACTGCTGCATCAAAGTACTTTGGAGTAGTCACTAAATAAGAGCCAAGTAATTGGTACCTATCTCTACTGCCTGTCATAAAAACAATGGATGTGGTGAGGGTCCTGGAGAGATGTGGTCTTCATTGAAGAAAGAAAATGAATGCTTAAAAATGCAAGTTATGAACAACATATAAAAATTAATATGATTAGCAATAGCTTGACTGGCTTTTTCTTTAATTTCTTTTTTTTTTTTTTTCTCTGCTTCCTTCCACAGAGTCTTGTTCTGGTTGGCTGCAGAATGGGTTCCCTGGTAAACAAATATGGAAAGGCAGAAATAATATTAGTTTCACAAAACCATGGTTGAAATGCCCTTGTGCTTCTTAAAAATGGAAGCAGGTCAGCTGGAACCCCCTCCTGACAGTGCCTGCAGGACAGCTGCAGCTTCTTCTGTCTGTCCTCTCTGACCTTGCTGCTTCTCTGGTTAGCTCCTGGGCAGAATTCAGGTCTTGGCTACCATCAGGACCAAAATTGGGGCCAAGATTTGCCATGTCAATGTACTGTGAGTGCAGCAGCAGTCCCTGTGTGTGTGGGCAGGTCCCCCTCTGGCACTGCATGTTTGATCCTGCAGCCTGGGCTGAGGGATCCTGCCAGCCCTCTGCTGAGAGCCAGGATTTACTGCTTTTGCACATCTTCACAATGCTCTGGCTGCTTCTGCCTCCCCAGCTCTCTGCTCTGCAGGATTTCACCCCAAAAAAAAGGAGGAAAGAAACAGAAAAAGCAATAAGGCAGGGGAGTGGCAGGAGAGAATTTTCTGATTAACTCGTTTTCACAAGCTCCATTTTTATTTGAGACTGTACCAATTCCAGTTTTCATAACAATGCATTTTTCCTTTGACAAGTGCTTATTTCATTTCATATAGTTGTCTAAATAGTTATCACACTGCTAATGTTTCCAGCCAGAAATTATTCCCCAGTGTGCCAGATCCAGACCTTCCAGTAATTTGTGTATGTAAATTTAGATTATTATTATTATTATGTTCACATGTAATACTACAGGTAACAAAATGAAAGAGCAGGTACAAATTATCTGCATAAAAATCTGCATAAAATATTCAGAGAGAGAAACCTAATTTTTCTTGTTTGTGGAAATGTCTGAACATGTGAGATCTATTAATCAATCTCACTAGCACCCATACAGCTCATATTTATTGTGTGAATCCTAACACCATCTTCCAGTAGTTCATAAAATATGATCACTGTGAGTAGCTGAGCAGAATTCAGAGCTGTATGATTATTTGGTTACTACTCTGGGTGTAAAATGTCTTTTTTTTTTTTTCTCATTTGACAGCCAGCTCAGCTATAGTGATCTGGGATTTAGCAGCTGATGGCTGTTCAGCACTGCAGGATGCTTAATGCAATTAGCAAAGTTAATAAAATGCTGGACAGGTGCCTTGTACTGGAGAAAAAGGCATTGTTCTTATTTGCTCAGCATCAAACAGTTGTGTTACCTTGTTCCTTTTAAGAAAGCATTTATTCTAAAAATGGGATGAAATAAAGAATGGAATCAATGATTGACTTGTTACTGGTTGAATTTTACAGTAAGTTTTCCTGTTTTCTGCTTCCATGAAAATACAAGCACAATGCTTTCTGGAAACAAGACCTACCTATTTGCAGAGGGGCACAGAAACAAAAAGTACACTGAAAAGGGCAAAGCCTGAAGAAGATTACCCTGGAATATCTGAGGGACAAGGTGGAGCCAGATCTGAACTATCTACCTTTAATAATGGGTGGAGGACAGGAAATATAAGAGAGGTCAGAGAGGAATAAGTCCACTGCTCCTCCTGTCTTTGACAGAGTTGATCCTTGGAAATCACACACTTATCAGCTTAACACCTGGAAAGGCAGCAGAGAAACTCAGTCAGTGAGAGAGCTGGAAAGTGTCTGTGGAGCTGGGGGGAGCAGAGAGCTCCTGCTGAGAGGTCAGCCATGAAGCATAAGAAAAGCAGGGATAAGGTAAGTGAGAGAGTTTGCTTCTACCTCCACTGGAGAGCTCCTCTGTTCAAGGGGAATGTTCTTCTGCATCTGCCCTTGAGGGAAAACTAAACCAGGTAGTTCCCTGTGAAGTAATTTCTGTGTTGGTTTTAAAGGAAGATTGGGAAGTCTAAATGAGAGCCTGTAATTATGATGGGCTGGTTTTTAAAATTAAAAAAAAAATAACATTTAAAGAAAAGAGCTTGAAAGAGAAATTGCAGAGTCAGTCTGTCAGATTGCTTGTCCTCTGTTTCAAGTCATGTTGTTCCAGGTTGTATTGCCTTTGTGCTTCCCTTGCTTCTTCTATATTTATATCCTCCTAAGAAAAGATTCTACTATAGCTGAAGGGAAAGTGGAAGAAAAGATAGTCTTATCTTCTTTGTCCCCATCTTGCCTCCTAAGCCATCCACTGCAGAGACATCTGCTCTCAGGGAGCACACACAGCTGCCTCTGACACCTTCCCCATGCCTTCACCTCTGGGACCAGCACTGAATCAAGAGCAAAAAGCAGACATTAAAAATAGTATCTGGAAGACCAGCATCACTTCTATCTCTGCGATTGTGTTGGATTCTCTGTCTCCTGAGCAGCCATAACCCCAGAGAGGCCCAGCTGAAGGCAAACCAAGGGTGCTCCATGTCCTGCCCAGCTTGATACCCTCTGTCTGTTTTGGTCCTTCACAAATCTGCAGAGCAGAGAAAACATGGAGCATTTTCCTGTTCCTGCTGAGGCAAAGGCAGAGCTCCTTATGAATTAATGCTGATGTAGCTCCAGACTCTGCATAGAGCCTGGAGCTTTTTTTTGGACTTATGGAAAGCCTTTACCCTTTCCATAAGTCCAAAATGGTTCTCTGTTCACAGGTGTCACCTAAGTACCACTGGTAAATGTGAAATGGGAGTGTGACTATCGTTGTGGGCTCAGGCTGAGAAGCTGTAATTACTTGAAAGAACTGTAATCCTTGCCTTCACTTATATTGATAAGAGCTGGGGGTTAAGACCCCGGACTGGGCAGGACAGAATTTCTTTTGGGGATGTGGGAGCTGAGTTCCAACCTGCACTTTGTGTTAACAAGCAGGACTGCCCATCCCCTCAGACACTGCCCAAGCTGACAGAAGTACAGATGTGTCAGCTCTCTGTGGCTCCCCTCTGCAGCCCTGGGCTAAAGAATTCCCTAATCCTGCTTATCTGAAGTGTTTACACACCTCGTAGTGTCCAGGTGTCAGCAGGAATGGCATGGCTGGGTTTCAGCTTTGAGTCATGGGGTGAAAGCAGTGTGGTCTGGGGCCTGTAGTGACTAGAAATCATTACCTTGTGTTGGCTGCTTGTCCTCTGCAAGATGAATTTGTGGGCTTGATCCATTTTCCTTACATAGATGCATAAAACACCCACACATCTGACTTGTATTAGCGTGTCCTTATTGGCAATTTCCCTGAAGACAAACCAAGCTGGGGAGAACTGGGGTGTTTGAACCATCTGCAGCTCACCTGGCCTGCTGAGAGCACAGGTACAGCAGGAGAGCTGCACAGGGGGTGCTGGTCCTGCTCAGCCAGCCAGGACATCCTCTGCTGCTGAGCTTCTGCTCAATAACAGGGTCCCTCCTTGCCCAGTGTGTGCAATAACCTTTCCATCCTACAACCACGGTGTTTCATCCTCCCCGGCTACGGGCAGCCAGTTAAGCCCATGCTCTCTGAGGACACACACTTTAAGAAATAAGTAAATAGCGTTGTCCCTCATCTTCACCTGCTGAGAGCCGAAATAATCGCAGGTGTCTGTGGGCAGGAGCGGGGCCAGGCCGTGCGGGGTCCCCAGGGCCGTGCCCGGGTGCGGAGCCGGCGGGGGGAGCGCACGGCAGCGGCGCGGGGGGATTCGATCAGCGCGCCTGCCAAAGCCAATTATCGGCGAGAGGACGACATAATTATATTAGGGAACATCTGTACTTCATTAAAAGCCCTCGCGGGGCGGATTCGCGCCCGGCCACGTTACACACAGGCGCTTCCAGCCGCTCCTCGCCCCCGTTCCGCGCACGGCTCCGGCAGCTGCGCCGCCCCGGGGCCGCGCCCGGCTCCGGTTCCAGCTCCAGCTCCGGCTGTGGCTCCGCGCCGCCCCCCGCCCCGGGCGGCTGCACCTGCCCCCGCGGCCGGGCCCCCCCGCTCCCATCCCATCCATCCCATCCCATCCCGGCGGGCAGGCAGGCAGGCGGCGCTCTGCGGCCGGGCTGTGCGGGGCTCCGGGGCGGCGCGCTCCGCTCTTCCTCCTCCTCCTCCTCATCCTCCTCCTCCGCGGCGGCGGCGGCGCCGGGCAGATGCGGCGGATCGCGGGGCGGCTGTGGCCCACAGCGGGCTCCCGTCCGCCCGCCGCCCCCATGGACGGCAGCGGGGGCAGCAGCAGCAGCAGCAGCCACGCGTAGCTCGGTGAGTGCCGCTCCCGTCCCCTCCGCCGCGCCCTGCCCGCACCGCGCTGCCGCAGCCGCCGCTCCTCGCTGCGCTGCTCCGGCTCCTTCTCTCCACCGAAAATCAGCCCCGGCCCGGTGCTCCTCACCTGCTGGCGGCGGGGCTGGTCTGAGGGGACCGGCTCTGGCACCTGCTCCCCGGCTTCCCCCGCTCCGGCTCCTCTCGCGGCTGCGGGAGCGCTGCTCCCTCCCGCCGGACGGGGCTTGGGGAGCGCTCCTCTCTCCTGCCTTCCTCTATCGGGAGTCCCGGGCTGGAGCTGCGCTTGGGCTCCCGAACATTTGTCTCCGGGAAGGACTTTACCGGTATCAATTTTAGAGTTATTTTGTTTCAGTGAATTTGATTTAAATTGACTCAGGGGCTGTGGGAAGCTGAGAGGATAATGTCAGTTTGAGGATTGTTTTCTTTGCCTTACATTTAAAGATCTCTCCCCCTGTATATTCCGTAATGATTTCTTTTTGCAAAATAATTTTGCTGTGCTTTATTAACTCCTGGAGTTTGACAGTCCTCCAAATCAGACAGGCTTGTTAGAGGCTGGAATAATCAGCTCCAATGCACAGACAGTGCCCTTGGTCGTAACAGGTGCAGCTTGCATATTCTTATGAACAATGAAATGGTTTCAGCATTCAGGTTTATTTGTATGCTCTGCATTTCTGTGACTCTGGAAGAATTGTCATGCTGTGTTATGTCAAAGATGCGCTCACGGCGTGAGCGTGTCCGCAGTACCCAATTAGCAGGACAGGGGAGCAGCTGCACAGACTCCTGTGCCTTTAATGCCCGCCGTGCTCCTGGGTGACATCGCACAGCCTCGGGCGTTCTGGTGGCTGTCTGAGGACCCACACTGGGCACTGCTCCCTCTGGCACAGCATTAAACACTGGGAGATGACAAGGAAAAAGCAGTGCAGAGGAGGAACCATTTATGCTTTGATTGTATCCTCTAGACTTGGTCTCTGCCCATGTGTTGAGTAGGGTGGCGATGGCACATTGTTGGAACCTTGGATCCAACATCATATGATGTTCCTGACACCTGAAATACTGACATTTGTATTCCACAGGAGAAATTTTCTGGGCATGTATTTTCCAGATAAAAAAGATAGTTATTGTTTTACTGGGCTCTTTATTTAAGGCAAACACCCAGAGTGGTACCACATTTGGAAATTGGCTTCATAGGAGTCACTAAGGAGTTAGAGCTGTAGATCAGGAGGAAATGAGACTGGAATATAATTATTGCTCTCAAGCCAGTGTGGCTGAAAAGGTGCATCCAGCAGTCCTTGCCCAGGTTCAGCTCTTGCTGTGGGACACCTGTGCTCTCTGCTGCAGCCAGTGGTGCCTGGTGCCTGGAGGTGTTTCTGCCCTTCTGAGCACTGGAAGATGCCCCTTGCTGCTGCTCTGTTTCCCAGGACTCTCTTAATCTCCCTGTTTTGTTAGGGATGGAGTAGGGGTGGGCTGCCTTTGAGGGATGGGGAGGATGGCTTGGTGCAGGAGTGAGGATGGGGAGTGCATTTCTTTGTTACACTCTGGCTCTTTGTGCACTTCAAGGAAGAAGTGGTAGAGCAAAGGAAGAGTCAAGGCTCTAGCCAGGGGAAAGTGCCTGCTAATGAAGTCCTGGGTGATGTTAATGGAGGCTCTGAACAAAGCAAAGGCACCAGAGATGTCTGAGAGGTCTGAGCTTATTGTGAGAGATGCCCTGCACTGCACAGGCTTGGAGCTTACCCCATCATAGGAGTAAGCTCCAAGCCTGTGCAGCGTAGGGCATCTCTCACAATAAGCAGGAAACTGGTGAAAAAAGTCATGGAAGTGTAGTCTGGGGCTTTCAGCCCTCTCCAGAGGTGGGGTCTGCCAGGTCATGCTGATAACTGCAACAGCAGTGAACTTTGTGTTGCTTTGTAGTGTCTGCAAACCTTGGGACAGCAAAGTGTCGTGCAAAGGAGGTGGAGAAGTATAACCAGGATTCCTTGTGATGTCTTAACTTCCCTTGGACTCCTTAGAGCCTCACCCAGCATTCTAATTCCATCCCTCACGGCAGGTGAAGGTAGGGATTTGTTCTGCCTCCTTTGAGTCAGGGCATTTTGTGTGGTTCTAATTCAGCCAAACAAGGAAGATAAACACCTTGTTAACCATTTGTAAGGTGTGACTAATACAGCTCCCTCTGGTTTATTAAGGTAAAAGTGCTGTCTACTGTTAGAATACAGCACACTTCTCAAAAAGCCTTTACTTAAGAAAATGGTTCTTTTATACCATCAAGTCAATTTCATCTGATGATATTCGCTTGAAAATATTTACAGCATTTTTAAATCAAATTTGAGGGCAGAAATCTTGAAAGATTCTTTTAAAATCCTTAGAAATAATTAACCCTTATTTAACTTCTTGGACAATTTATGCTGGTGAGAGAGTGATTTGTCCGTTTCACATGGCTGGCAAAAGGTGATGCTGCTGTGAGTAAGCTGGATGATGTTTATGGCTCTGCTACAGCAATGAAGCTCTGCATAGTGGCCCTCTGCTTGCCTGAGGCTTTTCTTGCTATACATGCTTGTCTAGCAGGGTTTGAAAATCATCTCTGGGAGCCAGCCCTGTGTTTGTGCTGCTCATGCTCGTCTGGCCAGGGCTGTGTCCAGGCTGCAGCTGGGAGTGCTCTGCTCCGCAGGAGTGTCTGCTCTGGAGCTCACTGATCCCAGCACTGCAGCTCCCTGCTCGCTCTGCCCAGCTCACCTGCACCACAGGAGCCCTGCCCTCTCTCCACACACCTGATCCATCATCAGGATGGTCAGGGTGGGGTTGGAGCAGGGGCAGAGACTCCTGGGCACTCTGGCCAGCTGATTTAGCAGACTGGTAGCCCCAAGCCATCAGCTAGCCCAGGAGTTTAGCAGGATGTAAATTGAGTTAGATGTCTCAGATAGTGAGGATGTGAGAGCGGCATGTGCTGAAAATGAACAAGGCTTTAAGGGGGTTCCATTCCTTTTGCTCAGTGTTGTTCCTTTCTGATACAGTTATGAGAAGATGCTTTCTAGGTGCTGCTGAAGGCATAAGGAATGTGTGAGGGCTGGGTGGCAGTGCCTGTCCTCTGAGGAAAGCCTCTTCTCTTACAGTACACAGTTAATAAATGCATGCATTCTTTTGCAACTATAAATTCCCAGTCAGAAGTTCAAATTTGTGTGGTGAATTTCTTAATTAATTTCATTTATTCTGTTTTCTGATTTCCTTGCTCAAGGACTGCTTGTGTGTGTAAGAATAGTAGGTCACATGCTCTGGGGTGCTTCTTTCAAATATCACCATGCTGGTTATTTTAGAAAGGTTTTGTCTAAGCAAATTCACTGTGGACACTTTTCCCACCTGCAGGTTTCCTGAGGGATGCAGAAGCTTAGCAGGTGTATACTGAAGGCTTTTCCTTTGCTGGCCAAATGTTTGCTCATGTCCTAAATATAACTTCTGGGAATTTGTGTTTGTTTTGGAGCTGGGGAGCACTTTTCTCTTTTACTCTCTTTATAGATTCAGAGAATTTAAGCATATGATTAACATTAAACATGTGAATATTCTCCACGGACTCATTTTTTGGATCAAAGGCAGAGTGCTCAGTCTGTTGAGAGGATGGAGCCCACAACCACTAAATGCAGGGAGCTGATCTGCTGCTATGCTTGTCTGAAAGGAATATATGATATGAGTGCTTTGGATTTATGTCTGTCTGTGCCCCAAATCCCTCTGCTGACTGCTGTCTTGATGTTGCTTATCTACAAAGTGCTTACAAGCATTAACAAACCTTTGTGGTGCTGCTGAGACGTTTTGTTATCCCCTTTTCCATGAGGGGATGCTGAGGGAGTTTGGTGATCTCCTGAGACCACTGCGGGTTCTGGACAAAGCTGGGAACGGAACGTGGGGCTGTGAATTCCCAGCCTGGAAGGGCAGCAGCACTGGGGCTCTCTGGCAGTGCTGGGTCCAGCATTGCCATCTCTCTCACTGCCAGAATGCTCCCCAGATTTCCATCCTGACACAGAAGCTTCTCGTGTCCTCTGCTGGATGAGGCTGCAGTGCAGAACACAGCCTGTCTGCAGAGTGAGCAGTGGCCTGTTAAGGGAAGGAATCTCAGAGTGAATTGTGTGTCCATGCTGGCTCTCAGCCTTGCTGGGTGCTGCAGGCAGAGCTGATGCGTCAAGACTCCTCTAATCTGAGCTTAGAGAAAAGGGAATTTTTCCATCTTCTCTAAGCACTGGGATTCTTGATTTCTTGCTGATTTAAAAATACTCATAGTGCCTGTACCAAGCAGGGAGCCTGAGTCCATGTGTATAAATATAGACACTCTAGGTGTGTGTGCCTGTGAGCTGGCAAATGAATCAGTTTCCAAATCTGAACTTGGCGTGGTGTCACTTTTGGCTCCGAGCCAGTTGTTTTTCATCTTCCTGGTTTTATTGTGTTTCACTTGCTTAAATTAGAAGAATTTCTTGAAAGGGAATGGGCAAACTTCAAACATGGAAGGACATGCTTTGCACTGGTCTCGCTGTGCTTGTGCAGAGGTGAGAGGCCAGAGCCTCCCTCCCTTGGCCCTGGTCCATGGGACCCTCCTGGACCCCTGCAGGATTCCAAGACACTGGGAAACTGTGGAACTGGGAAATAAGGCTTTGCTGTGACAAAAGCAAGGTTCTATGGTTACTGAATTTTTTCTTTAGGAAATGCAATTCATCAAAATCCAGCGTTCTGTAATATAGGGCTGGTGACAACTTTGCACCAATTCTCAAGTTTTCCACAAGACAGCCATCTGCTGTACCTGTGAGGGTACAGACAAGCCCTAATTGGGAATTTACTACCTTTATGTGTTGGGTAAATGAGCCATCCTGAGCTTTTCATGTATATAATGGCATCTTTTCTTCTTTCCTTTCATCCTCTGTAGGGAACCTGTGTTCTTCTGAACTAATGTTCCCTTCTATAAATGACCAATCAGCCTTCATCACTGCTTGTTAGATCAGAAACTTATTAGTTAATAGCAGTGCTGTTCTTCCTTTTAGTCCCTTCTACAGCTAAGCTCATGGCATTTGCAGACAGACTTGTTAGTCATTAATATTCTTTGTATTCTTCATCTTTGGCTTCAGAAGAGAAGGCCTTTCATCTTTTGCCTTGCTTTGTTTTTTAGAAGAAGCCCAGTTTGACTGGAGGAAAAAAGAAACCAAAAAAACATTTCTCTACTGCTTTCTTACAAGCTTCCAAGCAGTCTCCCCTGCTGACTTTGTACTTTTGCAGTAGACAAACATTGACTTTGTTTTCACAGAATATAGCAGATTTTTTTTTTCTAGTTTGCCTCAATAGCTTGACAGGACTGGATTAATTAGTCAATGATTGTGTCTTTTGCTGAAATTTTCATTCTTTATTCAATTTTAACATCAGGTTTATTATACCTGAAATCAAGTTGGTGTAGAGAGAACTTAAGCATGTGTCTAAATTTAGCAAAATTGTGAAGGGTTTCCCTGGTTTGGAGACTAAAAGATTACTGAGATTGATCTGTGGATTCTTGTTCTTTTCTTTGAAAGAAACCCAAACGCTGATACCCAGGAATGTGTTTCAAGTCTGTGCACTGGGGGTGACACATGCGTGGGCAGGGACGATAGAAAACTGTGTTTCTCAGATGGGGGAGGCTTTGTTAAGATCACTGAATTCTCACCACTTGCAAGTGGTCAAATCCTTTGCTAATCTGCAGTGCTAACTAAAATGAAAATACAGAGAACAGCATTTGTTGTCTGTGATCACATGAAATCTCACACCTCATTTCTGAAGAGCAGGATCAAAAGATAAAAAACTTGGTGGATGAGCTATGTGTTTTGTTCTTGAGGTTTGGTAAATGCTTTTTTGAGTGTGCCAGTAGTTCATATCCATTCTGCTCAGGTTTCCTCACTCCCAGCTCTGATGCCGTGCACATCACAGTGTGATCATTAAGTGTGATTACAGCATTTTTTGACCTATTTAAAAGTGTCTGGCTGTGAAATTCCAAAGATTCTAATTTAAGCTATAAACCAGATTATTAATGTGCCGCCGCTTACACATTTCATGGCTCATTTCCTGATTACAGCACTTTTGAACGTGGTGTAGGCTGTTCCAATACATGTGCATAAACATCCTACACCATGTTCAGCCTGGTCACCTGGCTCAGGGATCACGTTCCTCAGCTTAAAAACAAACAGAAGGGAAAGCCACAAGTGCAGGAAGTTGGGATGTTCCACATGGGTGCTGTTGAAAGGCCCTGATGCTTTCTGCAGGGCTGGAGCTCAGGACAGGGTGTAGGAATGGGATCATGCAGGGGTGTGGAATGGGCAAGGAATGTCTTCAGACAGTCCCTGCTGTGCCCTGTGGGCTGGAGAAGGTCCCTGGAAGCATCAGGGATCCATGGCTGTCCCTGGAGTGCTGCCTGGAGACTTCAGCTGCCCTGAAACTGGAACACAGACAAGATGCTGAGTGCAGTCAGTGATCTGCAGAGAGAAAAGATGACTCTGGAGATCTGCAATGTTTTCCATCACTTTGTTCAAATCTGTCAACTTGTTCATGGAACTGAAACTCTGCAGGGCCTCCTTATCTGGGTGCAGAAAGAGTTACATGGGTCACGTATGGTTCAGCCATTAGGATGAGCCAGCATAGAATAATTCACCAGGGTTACAGGGGAAACTGCAAGCAGTGGGTCCAATAGAGAAATTCAGGTAGGAAGATCAAGAGCAGGTGAAAGTGTTGTAGGAAATATCCTGTGAGGCACTTCCATGCAGCTGCATTGAGTCTTCTCCTGCTGAGGCCATAAAGGAAAGCTTGTCTTGCTGTGTTTTGTAGGATTAATTACGTGCTGAAAACTGCACCTGGAGATTTCTCTCTGAGCTGGGAACATGTGTAAAGCTAGGTGTGTGCCTGGCTGAGTTTGGTGCTTTGTTCCAGAAGGGCTGAACCTGGTGCTACGTGAGCTGCCAGATATGGATATCTCCTCTGTGGGAGATTAGCAGTGATTTTATACAAGTTTGGGGTGCAGGATGAAAGCAAGGTCTGGAGCAGGTGTGCTGCTCTGTATCAGGGGTGGGATTTGTGCTTCTGCTCCTGGCATGTGCACACACTAAACAGCATTTCAGTGTGTATTGATTCAGAACTTTATGAAGGCAGAGTTGCTGCCATTTGTTACTCAGTTGCTGGAGCTGACTTGGATCCTTTGGATCCTTCTGTCTTTCTCCCAACTGGAAGGTTGGTAGCAGGGCTGAGCCCTGGTGGAAGGTATCATTGCACAGTGTACACAGCTGGGAGAGCAGCAGCTTGTCGTTTGCAGTTGTCTTACTTCTTAATGTGGTGTAGTAAATTATAAATGTACACAAACACCTACGGAGTGTTTCATTCATGAGCTGCCAGACTGCAGTGTGCTTTTTGAAAGTGCTGGTTTGGGGGTTGTTTTTGTTTTGTGAGATAATTTCATTATCTGATACCAGGCATTTCCTAAAAGTAAATGGATCACATGAGGACTCTGTGTCCATTAGCAATTCTGCTAATAAAAATTTGGGTTTTTTTTTTTCATTCCATAAAAGACCTTCTGTACCACAGCCTTTTTATGCTTTATGGCAGTTATTAGCTGTTACCAGGTCATTTTAGGAAGGTCATTATTTGCTAATGGGCGTGCTGTGGGGCTTAGAAGCATATGCCACAACATCCTGTAGGTCAACAGAAGTATTTGAAAGTATAGATTGTTAGGAAAATGTGCAGGAGGATTGTATAAATAGGGATGGTTACAGGGATGGCATTTCTCACATGCCTCTCTTGTGGGCTGCAGCAGTGCTAACAGCGATCCCATCTGTGAATTAAAGCAAGGATCTTCTGAAGTGAAACCACAAATGACAGCAGAATTAGGATTAAAGGGCGGTCAGTACTGATGGCAAGCCCAACATAACATAGAAGCCAGGCTGAGGTTAGGAGAATGTGCCCATCTAATAAGCAGCTTAACTTGGTGTATTACTGTGAAATAGAAAGAACCATGGAATATGTGATGTGAATAGTAGGCTGGATTTCCCTGTCACTTTGTATTTATGTTCCTGGAGCTGCCCTGGGCTCGCCAGGGTAACTTCTGAATTGCACCCAAGGGAATGAGAGGGGAATTTCCACTGCTCAACACCTTTCTTTCTCATCTGGAAACTGTACTGTAATTTCTTTGGTTTAGCCCTAGATTTGAGGTTTTCATATCAGATGAAATGTGTGCTAAATATCTTATCACTAGCTTAATTGGTCCAAATGTTTTATTTTTCCAGTTCAGCTGCTAAGTGATACAGCTTGGTCCAACTTGGTTGAAGGAAAGGGGCATTGTTCCTTTCTCACTAATAGCAGTGGAATCGGGTCATTAAAGGCCAATTCCAGGAGAGATATTAGCAAATACTAAGGCTTGATCCACAGCTCTATGCAGTCAATAAATCAGCAACTGCTGTCTACACAATAGCAGGTCTAGCAGGGTTTGAGTGTCTTTGAGATGGAGAGCCCTCGTCTTGAGTATTGCTTAAGTTTCCTGAAATCAGTTAAATTGAGATAAAGCCAATGACTTCGTCATGTCTCTTGGAGCTGCTCAAAATTTATGTTCCTCACTGAGAATAGACTCTGCTCTGCTGTGGGTTGGAAAAAGTGGAAACTTTTTCCCTTGTACTGTAAATAGCCTGCTGAATATTTGTATTCTAAAGGTGTTCAACCAGCCACTGAAACTGTATTTCCAAATTGCCTTAAAACACTTCCTGATGGTTTCTTTGACAGGTTTTACCTTTTGTAGGCTTTTACATGTGTGAAGTTTCCTTTTAAGATTGTTGTGTCTCCCTTCCCTCCTGTCAGAATTCTTCTTTACAGCCACATCCCAGGGGTATGTTGAGGAAAGAGAAGCCTGATGGTACCAGGCTGTGTGTTTGGGTGTTCCAGCAAAGGAAACTGGAGGTTCTCTCCTGCACACCTTCCATCCTGGTGTTTTGACAAGCCCCATTTAAAAGCTCTCACAGCGAGTGATTTTTATGAGCACATGTGGAGGGGAATGTGCAAAGTGCTTGGGATGGCAGGGGCTGGGAGAAGCATGACAACTGCTTTGTGAAAGCTGATCTGTGTTGGGAGGAACAAATGGTGCATTGAGATGACAAATGGAGCAGCAGAGGTGCAGCTGGGCAGCTCCACAGCGGGGGCACCGCCAGGCAGCTCCCTGGAAGGAGTTTGTAGTCGATAGAAACAATTTCCTATTAGCTTTGAGCTTTCTGATGAATTAATGATATAATTCTCATTGATTTAATTAAATCAGATTCCAGGGGCTTGATTTGCAGAGTTTTCTGGTGGTAGTTTTATAACTAGGTGGGCAAATAAATGGCCTTGATTTTCTTGCTGGCTGGGTGGGGTGTCTGGTGGTAATTACTGCATTTATCAAAGTGTCCTTCCATGCTGGAGATGGGTTGGTTTCCACTTGTGATAGCTAGAAACAGGGACAGGGAGATTCTGGGACTCGTCCAGTGGCTGATGGGTGACGTGTCAGAGCTCAAGAGTGAAGTGCTGGCACCCTAAAATCCCGACTGGTCCCACGAGTTGTGCATGGCTCATCCTTGGGCCACACGGTGCCTTTGTCCTTCCTGGGGAGGGCAAACAAACCCCTGGCACAGACCTGGCACTGCCCCTGCCCAGGGCACTGCTGCTGGCACCCATTAAAGCTCCAGTGCTTCGGCACCGTCCCAGCTTGGCTTCTCACCTGGTGAGACAACTTGCAATGTCACATTGCTCTGATTGGTGTTGGTTTCTCTCACATGAGTTTGAATGTGTGTTGGCTTTTGTCAGGAGATCAGGAAGGAATTAAAGCTGCATTCTACTTAATTGTTCCTCAACTGTTCAATCGTGACAAAATTGCTCCACCTCAACTAATAAAATAACACTTAAGAAGACTTAATTATAGCAAATGCCTGAATTTTATTTTTATATATATATATTATTTCTACTAATTATTGTGTTGAGTAACAAGTTTAATAAGACCAGCTTGTAAGATGAATGACAATAAAAACGGGAAGAAGAGAATGCTTGGGTTTTTTCCTGGACAGGAACTGGTGGAATTTGTACCCATGGGTTAGACTTGCAAAGCCTCCAACCCTCCTCTCTTGGTATTTTTTTCCTAAAAACAAAGATGCTGTCAGCACAAGTCACCACGTCTTGGAGAGGGTCGTTTACCTTCCATAAATAATAATAAAGGCCTGTATAAATACTCCCCATATGCTGCTGCTGGATTGTTTTAGTGAAATATGTCAGTGTTTGTGATGTGTGCAGCCCCATGTTTGATGGCACCGCTTGAAAAATGAAAGACATTCCTGTGAGTTATTTGGGAGACAGTGACAAACATATTTGGGCAAGCAGGGTCCTGAAGGGAGTGTTTCCAGGGTTCTGAAGGGAGCATTTCCAGGCTCCCAGCAGAGGCAGAGTGTGTGACAAAGCATCCTCAGTTCTGGGGCAGTTTTAGCCCAAGTGCTGCTGGAAGGATGGATGGCTGTGGGGCTCTCCAGTTTGCTGGGATTTCCCAATGTGACCTGTGGGACCAAGTGCTTACAGGCACCAAGGAGATGGCCATGAAGATCTTTTCTGCATAACTTCCAGATATCTGAAAGCAGGGTGGTTGTTTTGGTTTTTGTTTTTTTTTTTTTCTTTGACAGTTTATGTGCTGTTGGGTCTCTACTATACCTTGGCCGTGTTTTACTGAGCTTCTTGGATAATCTGTGTGTTGCCAGGACATGCTGCAGAGCTCAGCAGACAGAGCAGAATCCAAGGCTGGGGTCAGCCTCTAGAGCAGTGTAGATTTCCACCTGACTGGAGCAGGTTGCAACCCTGTACATCTGGTGCCCCATTCTGCTGGGTGCAGATGTTTGCATTGGTGACCAGAGTTGTTTTTTTGAGCCAGAAGAGCAGGGGTGCTCAGGGACAAGCTGGGTTTGGATTTGGGCAGCCAAGGACAATGTTACCCCAGCCATCCCTCCTGCTGGAGCTGTTGTGCTCTGCCTTCCCCATCCAATACAAAGGGACAACTGATAGCAAAGAGCAAGCAAGAAGCAGCTTTTGCCTGCATCTTTTTATGATTTTATCTAGTCCCTGAGCCTTCACTGTATTATCTCCTTAAATCTCTGTGCCTGACACTTCTGTTTTAGCACAGTTGAATGTATTGCTGTCCTGGGCTGTAAAAGAAAGCGTGTGCTGCAAGCTTCCATTGGATTCCTGGGAGGCTTTGGAGTAAATCTCCCAACGTGCAGCTGCCTGCTTCAATTCCTCCTTTTCATGTAGCTCCTTTTTTAGCAGTGAACTATTGCAAGGATAAGTTGCTATATGCAAATTTGAGATTAAGCCTCTTGTGTTTCCAGCATTTTCTGTCTGGGTTGCCCAAAGAGCGGTTGCAGGTTCCCAGCTTTGGGCTCTGGCTGTGCCAATGCCCCAGCTGAGGGCTGGGGGTGCTGCTGCATTCGAGGCTCAGGTTCCTGGGACAGTGAGTGACAGCATTGATAAAACCCAGGCTGGGTGATTTGTACTGCAGGCAGCAGCAGCACAAGGTGGGGGCTCTTTTGGTTAATGAATATTGAACCTCTCCTGTCTAACAGCACGTTGTGTCGTGCTCTGCAAATGAGCATCTCTGCAAGAGGCTGAGCTGCAGGCAGGGGGGGCTGCTTGGGAATTCATTAATTCCTGTCTGGGTGAGGAGTCTGCTCCAAACAGGGCTCTGCTGGTCACCCAACAGTTGGTGCAGTGCAAGATGACTTTTTCTTTTTTCAGTTGTTCAGTTCTAATTATTTTCCTCTTAAAAATCTTTACTCAGAGTTGGACACTTTTCTCTGGATGCTTTTCTCTGGATGCTTCTCTCTAGCTGCCCACATTGCATTTTCTACATGACAATGTCCTCAAAGAATTGATGTTATAAATTTGTGCACTCGGCAGTCCCCAAATTCAGCTCTGTTTGTGGCAGGAGTTCCAAAGGGCAAATGCATCTCAGAAGCATTGTGACTGTTGCATGAAATGGTAATTGTAATGCATGGAAGATCAGCTGCTGATTTATTTTTATTAGTGCAGATGAAAATTACTATGATGGTTCAAGTAGGGCGTAAAATGATATCTTTCATCTCATTCCAGTAGGAATATTAACTTCACGTTTTGTATTTCTTTTCTTTCCCAAACCACTGAAAAATGCTTAGTATGTGACTTGAGTGTCTGTCCTATCATGTTTACGTAGGAAGGTTTCTCTTTTTTTTTTCCATGCTCATAATAGGAAAAAGTGTATTTTGATTTGTTGTTTTTTACGTAGTATAGAAGTTCCAGTTCCTTTGATCCGAAAAGGCTCAGTTTTTAATGTGCATTTATCCCCCATAGACACATTAGGGAACACTTTTCCAAACAGATCACTGCAGGTGAACTTCAATTTAAAATCCACCTGGAGTCCAACATTTGCTGTCAGCAGGAACACCTGGGCAGCCATGGCTTGTGGGATGGACACTTTCTACTCTTGGTTTCCTACAGGTGAGAACCAATTTGTTCCTGGAGACTCCATAGATACACAAGTAGTTCCCTGGAAGGCTGACTGTGAGCTGAGGCTCTGAGCAATGTCTGTGTGCCTGAGTCTCCACTTGTGGAGCTTCCCCAGCTGTCTTGGCAGGAGCTGCAGGGAGGAAAAGCCCTTTGGAGACCTCAGCTGTGTCCTGTCTGTGGCAGCTCCATTTGCTGCCCACATCCATGCCTGGGGTGGCTGGCAGCACGAAAGCAGCCCTGGAAATGGAAAGCAGTGTTCTTTCCTGCTGCCATTCACCTGGAGAGGTGATGGGCACAGTGTCCCACTGCTCTACACCCCTGCATGCTGGACAGCCCAGGTCAGTCTGTGAGTTAAATTAACTGATGGCACTGGCTGTGCCAAACATCCCTGGAGAAAGAGTGATGATTGTGCCAGCATGACTCAGTACTCCTGCTCTCAGCTACCAAACCAGAGCTGTCAATAACTAAGGGTTTTCAACCCTAGATAAGTTAACAAAAACATGGTTGTGGACAAGCCAGGACTTCATACCAGCGTGTGAAGACGTGAATGTGTTTTTCTGTCACATTGTCCTGTCTCTGAGTGCTGCTGGAAGAGCATTAGGTAGCAGTGGTGTTTCAGGGGGGTTAATTGCTAGTCTAAATGGCATTGTGGGGAAAATTGTAAAAGGCCTTGAAGAGAATATTAAAGGATTCAAGTATTGCTTAAAGCATTAACAGAAGATGCACATGTAGGTGTGTGCATGCATGTGTGTAATTGACAAAGCAAAGCCTTTGAATTGGAAATCATTGGTACAGAAATACAGTTAAGGGCTTAGAATGGACTTAGTTCAAACAGCCATAGGGAGAAGTCAGCATTAAATGATGTATGGCAAGGCATTCACTTCTTTATCAATTTATTGATTGTACTGAAGGTGGAGTGTGTGCAGAGATGGGTCTTCTGGTAGGAAAGGAAAATAAATTTTAGGAAATGGGAAAAATCACTGAAAGTGCTGTGAGATGTTCTTAATACATCTTTGTAAAAGTCTGGAGAGGGTCCCTGTGAGTTTTGCTCTGTGTTCCAGAAGTTAAAGATTGTCCTCTGTCTGGGAAAAGCTTTGCACAGGTGAAGAAATCGGTGTGGTCTAAGACTCCACAGGTGTAAGAGAAAGAAAGTAATGATATGAAAATATTTATGGTGACAAGAAATTGTACACTGCTGAAGTGACACTTCTGCTGTGAATAATTTTCCATAATGAAAGTCAAGAGCTGGGCATCCTGGTGAGTTGACTTTGACTCTTTGTAGTGAGAGTGCTCAGAGTTGTTCCTGAGGTGGCCAGATTGGTGCTTATTATTCCATAGAACAACTCAAATAGTCTTTTATCAGTAGCACAGAGTCTGCTGAGGGTTATGATCAGCTGGCCTGGGGAGTGAGCACCTGGAGTTGTGTGGTCAGGGTGCTGTCTGTCCCAAATGCCTTACCTGCCTTGGAGCCCTCTGAGTGTCCCCTCATCTGTGCTGAGCACTCTGTGGCTGTAAAGCTTTTTGGGGAGGAATTTGGGGGAAGTGGCTTTGGGAGAGTTACAGATTGAGCTGGGCAGAAACCTGGTAACCCACTCTGCACTTGGGACTGGTCTGTCTGCTGTTCACCTTGTTAGTGGAGCCCCTGCCCTCTCCCAGCAGGTTTAGGGTATCTGTGATGGAAAGCTGCCCTGCTGTGTGCTCCAGAGTGAAGTGGGAGCAGGTATCCATTGGTGGGCTCCAGCACGTCTGTTTGCTCAAGCCGTGCACTCAGCCCTTGCTGTTGGTGCCCAAGGCCACTGAGGATTTCTGCCCAGTGCTGGGGATGCTGAGCCTGTGCTGTCCATACCCTGCAGGGAGAGCACTGCAGAAATGCTGTTAACCCCCTCCAAACCAGCTCACACAGTGGCCCCCAGGTGCTGAGAGTGTGAGATGTGATATCTGTGCAGTGATGGGGCCACTTCACTGCTTTATACTGCAGAGCATAAACCTGCCCCAAGAGCCTTCTGCTCACAGGAGGCAGCTCATCCCTGTCTCCTGAGCTTTTGTAATGCCAACAGGCTGAGCTACTGTGGGGTTGGTTTTTTTTTTACTACTAAATGCTAAATCTTGGAATGTACCAGCTCCTGTAGGAGGTATTGGTATTTTTAAGGATTGCTTGGTTTCCGCTTGCAAATACACAGCTTGTATTCCTGGATGAAGATATTCTTGGAATACTTCAGTGTGAACCCTCCAGTGGGCAATCTTTTATTCCAGAATAATGGGCCTTTGTCCAATTTAACATAATGTACTCTGGAAGTGGAAGCCTGTAGTTTGTTGTGCAGGAAATGCACTCATTTACCAAATCTCATTAATTAACTGGCACCTATTTAAGGGAAGTCTCTTGTCTCATGTGGTGTTTAAAACCTCATCTATCATAAAAGCAGCTCTTTAGATTTTTTTATTTCATCTTCAATTTTATAAATTATTCCTTCTGCATATTCAAAATACTTTTTCTGCTGTTTCTTGTTATGAAAAAGGGACCTCAGCCTTGAGAATTACAGTTTAAGCTGCTCAGAGCTGTGTGGCAGCCCTGTGCTTGCTGCCAGAAGCTGGGACTGTGCTCAGGACACTGCGTCTCTGCCGTTCCACATCATCTTCTACGTGATGGAAAACTAAAGTAGCTGGGTTTTTATTCTGTGTAGCCCCCACCACTTGTGAAAGGTGCAGGATTAATCTTCTGGCTGCCAATCCACAGAGCTTTGCCCACAGCAGAGACATCCAGCAGTGCCTGCACTGCACCAACTGTGTCAGACAAACCTCGCTGTGTTTCCTCAGTGGGCTCTGTAGAAATAACTGTGCAGATGCTTCTCCTCAGCCACCTCGTCTTTGCTCCTTCCCTTGCTTCACTTTGTCATTTCCAGGTCACTTCCCTTGCCTTTGTCAGCATGTTTAGCCTTGCTCCGTGTAGGCACTGCCCCCAGGAGCACTGTCATGCATACCAAATCCTCGTCTGGGGCCACGGTGTGGAGTGGCCCATCCACTTGGGAGTGAAATACAGCCATGGGGAAGAGCAGGCAAGCTGCTGACCTTCTGGAGGTCAGCCCTGGGCAGCCACACAGGCCCCTTGTCCTGTCATCCCAGAATCAGGGTGCCAGGGTGGCCCTTGTGCAGGTGGGTGCACTGCTCCTGCCACCCCTGGCTGCTCTGACTTATCTTCAGTGGTGCCTGAGCCAATCTATTTCAGTAATGCAATTATTCACATTGAGCTTAATCAATGAGCCACAGAGCAATCTACCGGTGGCTCCAATCAGTGGAATTACTCAGAAGGATCAAGATGAGCTGCTCTTTCTGAAAATGAAGCTGTCTTTCACACAGAAATGAGTTCAAGGGAGCCCTGTTCTTTATGCAGGGCATGCTCAGAGTACCTGTTCATGGGAGTCCTTGCCTTGCTGTAATGTAGGAGTAGGGGTCTGTGCATGTGTGGGAGGATGGGGATTCCAAAGCAGAAGGGCCAGGGTGATAACCTTACAAGAGAATGGGAATTCAGGGCTGCAGAGAGCCCTGCAGTTTGCTGAGTGCCTGCCAGCAGCACCAGTGCAGAGGATAAGGGATGGTTTCAGTGGGGCCCAGCTGAGTGTCTCAAGGACAGTGTGGCACAGCCCAGGCTGTGATCACAGCCTGAGGTGGGAATCTGTGCAGCTGTCCAGCTGTGAGCTGCTGTGGCTGGTGCCTGCTGGCATGAGCCTGCTGTCTGTCCCCATGCAGATAAATGTTCCTTATTCCTGCAGCACCAGGCACTGAGCACTCTGCATGTGGGCAGCTCCTGCCTCTCTCACATGTGCTCGTCCTTCCACATGACAAGGGCACCAGGAGGATTTCGGGGAGTGGGGAGGGTTTGGTGTGTGCTCTGTGCTTGGCAGGGTTTGCCCAGGCCCAGCTGAACGAGGGGAGGCCAAATGTGCCCCCCTGTGTGAGCGTGCCTGGGCTCAGCTGTGGGAGCAATCCCGCAGATTGTGAGCCCCGTGCTGGGATTTTTATGGGCACATCTCTGCTTGCCCTGGTGCTGTGTGTTCCTCTGCAAGCCTGCCTGTGTCTGCTGGCTAGATCCAAAATCCAACAGTGCTGTCTCCTCCCCCACATGTGCTGGATGCCTCTTGCTCACTGAGAGCGTGGCTTGAAGGTTTTACCCTGCCCATGAACTGATGCCCAAAGGGAATCTCCTCCCTCCCCTTGGCTCATGTTTGCAGCTGTGGCACTGACAGCACCAGGCTCCCTGGGCTCACTCTGTGGGCAGTGTTTGCTTTTGCTAAGGAGCAGGGCAGTCCTTGGAGGGGTTTTTTACCCTCAGTGTTTTCATTCTCTGCTAGATCAGCAGATTGAACAGCCCCATCCCACTCTCTGCCAGCTGCAAGGAAAGCAACAGGCAGCAGAGCAGGATCTCTGTTGCACTCTCTGCAGTCACACCACATCATGTTTAACATCCAAATGCTGTCTTGCCTACTTCTTACCTTGGATGTGACTGCAAGTGGAAACCGCTGAGCTTTTATATGATTAATTTTGAGTTATGAGTATAAAAATGCAGCCACAAATAGCAGTTTGGCTCTATAAAGCTAAAATGTTGGGTGCATGTAGTGATTGTTTATTGTCAGACTCTTAATCTGGCTGGGGTAAGGAGAAGTTGATGATGAGATCCAAATACTTCCATGCTTTCAGACACCTCAGTTCCCAAGTTGGAGATTAGCCCTAAATATTCTTGGTGATCCTTCCCAAAGTGCCTCCTCCCAAGGGGCATAACGCTCCCTGCCCATCACTGGGCCTTCAGCTCAAGTTCTTGAGCTCAGTTCCTGTCCCTGGTCATCCCATCCCTGCAGAGCTAAAGGGGAAACAAATCTGAAGGCATTTTGAATTGCCAGAGCCATTTGTATCTTGTGTATTTGAAATCTAACTGGGGAGGAGGGTTTGTTCTACACTACATTCCTGTTATTTTATGGTACTGATTTGGGTGTTTGGACAGTTTTCATGCTTTATTTGTAATCTTCTCCACAGATGTTTATGTGATACCGAAAACCTAGCCTAGGATTCCTGCTGCTCAGTAGAAATTAAAGCATAATTGAAAAACATCCAATTGGATCCAGTTTTTCAACTCAGTTCAGATCCCTGATTAGGGAACCCAAAATGTGGATGAGAAAGCCAAAGTGCACCAATGTCTCCAAGACACCAGGCTGTCTCTGAGCACGTCTCTGGCATTGCTCTTTCCCTTGATTTATAGTTTTAAGCATGGTAACATTGCGATACGTGTTGGCAAAATGGAACTTCTCATGGCAGCCTCTGCAGGCTTCAGGCATCAGTTCAGCAAAACCCAGAGCCATCTGAGCAGCTCTATCTCTGCTGGATGGGACATTTATATGTTTACTAAATTTTGAGCACATGAGTAGCTTTGTTGGCTGTTGAATGTTGAAGCACACATTTAAATGATTTACTGACCTGGGGCCTACATGCAGATGTGAATATTAAAAATTAAAATTAAAGCATCCAGTCCAGATTGTGAATCTGAAATACGTATTTTCAAGGCAGCCTTGAGGATTTAAGCAAACATTTCCCATTAAGTTTAATGGAAGGTACATGCCTTAACTCCTATAGACTGCTTTGAAAACATCGAGGGTTGCAGTGTGAAGCCCTAAATGCTGGATGTCTTTGCACTGCAGGTTCTCAGCTCTGAGGATCTTGTAGCATCTCCTGGTCACTGTTTTGCACCAGGACTCTCACTGTCCTTGTCACACTCTGTTGCCAGCCCTTGCGATTTTATCTTTAGCTTCATGGTACTTAGTTAGTTTTATCTTAAAATAACAATTCCTCATCCTGATCCATGCAGTTTCAGTTTCTAGTCCTATTTCTACTTAGCATGTGTGGCAGGGGGTGATGAACATTTACAGCTTTTAAATTCCTGAGGGAAGCACTTGAAACACTTGACAGCATTAACCATAGGCACTCTTATGGTTGGGGAATAGGAATTTGATAGACTTGTGCATGTTTTTAAATCTCAAGGCTTTAACATCAGTCTGCTGACCTGTTGCATTGCTGGGGGAGCATTTGGTGCCAGCCTGGCACCTGCAGCTTCACAGCCTCCCACTTGGGCATCAGCCAGACACGAGCACTGGGAGATTGGGTCTGTCCTGATGTGTTTCTAGCATGAAGCCCAGCTGGATGGCTCTCCTGCCTCTCTTTCTGCAAAGCACTTACACTTGTCCCAGCTTCTCACATTTCTCAGTGCTCTGCCTTCTTTATAGTGGTGCTCCAGGGACTCCAGATTGGTGCAGCAAATGTAATTTCTGTGTGCTATTTGTAGAGCTGCTTTGGTTTTTTGGAGGTAAAACTGTTTTCCTTCAACTCTGCCTTTTGTTCCTAGGCACGGTGCTTGAGGCAGAGCGTTTCATTAAAGATTTATGTAAAGCAGGGGCTGGTCTCTGAAGCAGGAGAATGAAGCTGTGCCTCAGAATGCTAATGCAGAGCTGGAGCAGTTTGAGATGTGCATAATGCAGCAGTGGTTGGCATGGGCTGATGTCTCATCCAGGAGAGGGAAACTTGCACCAGGTTGATGTTTGCCACCCTGTAACTTGGAGGATCATTCACATCTCAGTGTAGATGAGGGAACAGAAACATCCTGCAGACAGGCCCTGCTGGGAGCCCTGAGAGGACACGGGCTGGGAGGAGTGGAGGGGATTTGGCTCCAGAGCAGCCACTGCACTGAGCTCTGTTTGTTGGAAGGAAACCACAACCTTGTGATTTGTTCTCTCTCTGCCCAATCCTCCCTTTTGCGGCTGGCATGAGCAGAATGTAGAGGTGAAGCTCAGCTCTTGTTTCCTTCACTGAAGTCTCTCTGATAACTCCTGCAGTGACTGAAATGTGGAGAGTGTCCTTTCTTCTGTGCCTGGTTCCCCAGTGGTAGGGAATCCAGGGAGTCTGCCAAGCATTGTGCAAATTTCCAAGTGCACCCAGAAGCACTGGTGTGAGTGGCTCCACTGAGTGCCTGGCAGCTGCTGCTGGAACCCTGCCTTGTGGGACAGCACGTGTGTTCCTGCAGGGCTGGCAGCAGGGACTGTCCCATCCCCATCCCCAGCACTTGTGCAGAGCCAAGCAGCCTCTGTCTGCCAGCATCACCCAGATATCTCAGAGCATGTGGAGCTTCCCCTGGGCCCCACAGTTGTGCACAGGAACCCACAGCACCCTTGGACAGCTGTTTACTGCTCATGGCAGGTGCAGCTCCTGCTCCCCACTGTGCAGGCAAGGCTTCTCCCTGTCAGGAGGCACCCAGAGCTCCCAGGGCCTTGGCAGCCTCCAGCCATGCATTAATGTAGTGCTGAGCTGGTTCTCTGGGTGGAAAGGCACGACAGGAAGTGGGGCTTGTATTCATGGAAATGTAATTATGTATGTTGTGTAAACTAACTAGTAAAAGTAATTCTGGAGCTCATAACAGGATGAGATTTGAATACTTATTAATGAAAACAATGGTGGTTGATGTGTAGGTTGGAATAAACATCTTTATCCAATAGGAAAGGCTGTGTTGTCCCATCCTCCTTTATTGCTCTGGCAGCTGAAAATGACCTTCCTGCAGGCCTTGTGTAGGAGGCTTTGGCAAGGGTGGTTCTGGATTGTCTCTGCTGTGTGGAGATCCTGCAAGTTACAGGATAAAAGACTGGATGGAACAAGCTTGCCTGCACAGGCAGTGCCCTTCCAGCCAGTCTCCTGAAGATAGGATCTCTAAATCCCTTCAAAGTCATTCATGGAGAGCCATGATAACGTGGAAATCTCCTGGGCTGTCTCCTTGTGCCAGCAGCTCCAGCTGGGCTCACAGGCCAGGCTGCTGCACTGAGGGTGTGAGAAGCAAATGCTGCTGGAGGACTCTGGGCATGCAGAGGGTGCTGGTGGTGAACAGCCTTGTGGAGGGATGAACAGGATAGGGTTTGACTTGAGGCTGAAATTTCAGCCAGAGCAGCTCAATTGAAACAGCTCAAGTTGAGAAGCCCAAAGGTGTGGTTGCAGATGGTCCTTGTGGTGTTAGCCCCCAACTTACAGAAGCTGTGTGAAACAGTTGCACTGCCTGTGTCAGACCCAGGGCTGATTGTTTTCACTAATTTCACCATGTACCTGAATTAATACAGCCGACTGTGACACTCTCATTTGCAGCTTGTTTTGAGGTAAGGCTGTCGCAAATTGGAAAGTCCAGTCCCAGTCCTCGTCACATCAATCATCTGCATGGAGGACACAGCCAAGTGTGTATTTTAATAAGAACACACCTAGAGAAACACCTGGGGGTTTTTGCTCTGCATTTGCCCGAGGCAGGCAATGCCAGCTGATAGCTTTAATGACGGGAAAGTTCTGAGAAACTTGAGTTATTCTGGTACAAATCAACTTGGTTGCAATTGTGAGTAGAGCTAAAGATTGGCCAATGTTGTTAATACTAAGCAAGGGATCGTTTTCTATTTCTCCTAAACTGTGGAATACGAATTGAAAACCACCCCAAATCTATTTCTTCATTTTTGTGGTCTCCATTTCTGGGTAGTCCCTGTGATGTAGGACAGCTGAATGTCACCTGGCTTACCTGTTGTGTCTTCAGCAATGAATGCAGGCAGCCATCAGCTTCCTGTGACTTTCAGCATCTCTGCAAACAAGCACTGGAAGTGGCTTTGCTGATGTCCAGACAATGTCAGATCTAGAAATAACAGGCTGGCCGTGTCAAGTTGTTGTTTCCCAGCAGCTTTGGAGGACAGGGTATACTTGAAATAAATCTATCAGGTAGGATTTCAAATTGGCCAGGGCTGTAAGTTTATTGAGCTTATTTATGATGTGGCACCTAGGAAATGAAATGGAGAAATGTCAAGTGCTTTCAACACACAGTTTAATGCCCCCTCCCCCTTGCTTGGAAGCTCTGCCTTGGCTTCATGCCGGAAGCAAATTATTGTAATAAAACACATTCACATTCTAGGTGCTAAATGGAATTTACCCAATAATTAAAACTAGAAATAAAGTAAATTCATTCATCATCTTCATTCCCGGCATAGCTGACATTCTTACCGCTATATATGGTATAAAAATGTGCACCTTGGGTTTTTTAGCTGTTCATGGTGTAATGACCAAATCCATCTGTGAGAGTCTTGGAAATTGAAGCTGAAGCAAAACCACACAAAAGCTGGATCTGAGCAGTTCCCATAAAGGATGTTTCCACTGTCTCTTCTCTTGAATTTGGACTTTGGCCCGGGCTGAAGCCCATCTTCCTTCCAGACTGATGGTTGTTGCCATTGTACAAAGGCAGAGCAGCCTCAAGTTCCTCGGCTGAGTAACCATCTGTCTGCCCTCCCACACAGACACCTGAAGATGAGATAATGTTGAAAAGAAAACAAATTAAGTAATTTTAAAGCCTCAAATGCATCTTTCTGCAACCTTTAAAATTTCCAATGTATTTTTTAATGTGTTAATAGGAGAGATATGTTCTTAGAGGTTTAAGTTTGCTTGTTACATTAGAATTATGCATTCGGTTTGATAGAGTTGTTTCATAATTGTGCAAAAGGTCTGTGCAAATGCACAAATGAGCTGGATTCAGTCCTGAGGGCCAGCAGCCCTTCTGCAAACCTGGGATGAGTGACTTGAGCCCTGCAGTCTGCTTTGCAAGTTATGTCTCTTTGTGCAGTCTTACTGAGTAAAGCCTTAGTAAGCAGTCAAATAATCCAGGACAAGCAGCACAACTGAGCGCAGCAATTTCTTTTCAGAGGAGTGCCTGCTAATATTAGGATAAACCTACACAAAATGGAAAAATTAAAGACAACTTTGAAATGAATCCTGAATGCAGCTAGAGGGATCTTGGATTAAAAACCTCTTGTGTGCTGCTTTATGAACAAACAACTTCATCCGTGATAGATTGTGAGCCCTGAGCATACATAACAAGGCAATTAAGAGAAAGCACAGTCAATGGAATAATATTGCATTATCTTTTTGTTTCACATAAGTCCTGTATCTCCTTTCCACTGCCAGTTTGCTGTAAATTGCACCTTGTCATTAATAGGATTATCGATAACTCTGCCAAACAGAGCTTCTGCAGAATTTAGTGTTTGCTAAAATGCCTCCTTCACCATTTAAAAGTGTTACTAATATGCTTTAGACATAAATCTTGTACTGTTAATACCCTAGGTTACAGCCTACAAGATCCACAGCAGAGCTCTGTGGATCACTAAAGCTGGAAGACACGGGCCCACTCCTGCTGTGGGATGTGGTGTGTCCAGCTGCTGGATTTTTTTTAAGTCTGTTTTTAAAGCTTAAAAGTGAATTTTCCCTTCCCCCATGGGGCAAATTCAGGGGTGAATTCCATCCTGGATAAATTGTCTTGTGCCACAATCAAATGTTCACCAGACAAGTGGATTTTCCTTTGCTTTGACCCTCTCCTGCAGCTTCCTTGGAGGTGCAGGTGTTGCAGGTGCTGTTGGTGGTGGCTCTGTGCTGGCCTTGGTCATAGGGACATGGTGATACTCAGGTTCAAGGTCTGATGGCCTCTGGGTCAGCTGAAGGATGTGGGTTCATGTTCAGCAACACAAACTCTCAATCTCCTGCCAGCAAGGCTGTCAGCAGTGGGGCTGCATGTCACACATGTCCCACATCTCACACACTGTCACTCTTCTGGGACCCAGGGTGCATGACTGCAGGGCATGGGCTCATTTGGGGATAAAAGACAGAATTGTGGCTGGAACTTTGTCCAAATCACTTTTCTTTGCAGGTAGCGTCACGTTCTGCAGTTTGGGTCTGGGTTTCAGCCAGCAGCTTCTGCTCTTGGTCATCCTGTCCTGTGTGGGGCATCTTTGTGGCACCTGTAGTGTGGCTGTGCAGGGAAAGGGTTGGTGGCACTGGGTCTCCTCTGCCCTCTGACAGCTCCCCACATCCTCTCTGCCTGATGTGGTCCCTGCTGAGGGGGATTCCAAAGCAGGGCTAGCAAGCAAATGTGCCATTGCCCATCACTGCAGTTTATTAGGATGAGTTATGTTACAGGATTATCCTGGACCACTTTGCTCCTGCTGCAAAGTGCTTTATTACTGACAGGTCTGAAAGCTGTAGAGGATTTGTAGAAATGAAAATAAATTCTTTCCCATCTGTGGTAAGAGGCAGAGATCGTCTATCACTGCTTTTGGTGTCCCACCTCCAGCTTCAATCCAGGTTGTTGTGTGGACCATGAGCTCATTCAGGTGATCATTGCTGCATCCATGTGCCCTGTCTCTGTGTAGTATTCTCTAGTGCACAGTCCAGCCCAGGCTGAAATAACACAATTGGATTTAATCATTATTTGATGGAGGTGTGTGGTATCAATCTGACATTGTAACATGATACAGACATGCTGTGGTACCATCCTGATGTTTTCAGGACAGTGACCAAATTCAGGCCAAGCAAAGATGGTGCAGAGCAATTCCTTGAGATTTTCATTACCAGTGTGGTGATGTTCAGATACTGTTGAAGTCTGTGGCCTGCGTGGAGTAGAGCAGTAACCACTACATGCTCCTGCAGTCCCTTCTCTGGCCTGTGTAAAGCAAAGATTGAGATCTCCTGCTCAGTCATTTAGAAGATGGTTGTTCTCTCAAAGCAGCAGTTTGTCAGACTGTAATTTTAAAATTACATTGTGTTTTTCTAGGACTTGGCAGAACTTTTCCAAGACTTTCAAAATAGTACTCCAGAAAAGCTCATTCCTGGTGCAATTAAAAATGAAAAGAAGGAGGAAGAGTGGTTTGAAATGAACTGTTTGTTTGGGAGCTGGGTTTTTGTTTCGGTTTTTTCTAAGAGAATGGTGCCTGAAACTCTTGCTTTTGAAGATGTATTCCCACGCTGAGTCACATGCAAGGTTCCTGCAGAACAGCCTGGCTGGTGTTTCAGAGGTCGATATTTGTTGACTATTTCAGTGATGCTGCCAGTGCACAGCAGTGATGTCTCACAGGGGAGGGCTGCAGGCGTGCCCTGAGATAAATTGATTCAAAAGGTAGGCACTGCCTCTTGGCTGCTTTAATTTTCCTCCTGCCAGGTTCCCTGTGCTGGTGTGATTGCAGCACACACCAGGCTGGAGTTGCCATCTTTCACTGGGTGACAAGGACAAACATTTCTGCCTTCAGAGAGGATGAAGGTTTCTCTATTGTGTGTCACAGTGTCTGGGGAGCGTGTAGCTGCATGTCACCTGTGACAAACGCAGCTTTAGAAATAAGTCTGCTGTGGGTTAAGAGCCTCCATCTGGAGGTTATGTGGCTGTTATGCCACTAAATGTCACTTTAACTTACAGAGTCTCACTCCAGCCTTATTTCTCAGTGCTTTGCTTGGTGAGCGCGTGGTTTTGCTGCTGCTCCTCATGAAGTGCATAACTCAGTGTGAGTAAAGACACCCATCCGAAACCATAATGTACAACTACATTAAGCCCCATTAGTTAGGAGTCAGACTGGTGACAAATGAGGGTAAAATGGCCATTTCATTGCTGCATCTGTCTCTTCTCTGTGTGAGTGTTTAATTCCTTGAACAAAGGGTGGGGAATTAAGAGACACCTGTGATAGGTTTGGTGCCACTTTGAGCCAGCCCAAGTCTGGGAGAGCAATCTTATTTTCATCACCTCTGTGAGTCACCACAAAAAGTGCCAGCTCAGGTTTGATTGCTGAGATTGCATTGTTGCTGAAGTGTGAGACGTGGTGGAGTAGAAGGAACACAACGTGGTGTTTAGCTGCAAGACTGAGCTCAAGATGCTGACAATTTGAAAAAGCTCGGTTTTGATTTGGTGTGCCAAACAAATTTACTGTCGGAAGAACACGCCGGCCACGCCGTGATGTCATTTGCACTTTACAGATGGTGCCTGCAGCTCAGCAGAAGGCTTGGTCTGAATACAAAGACCTCTTCAGGGTTCTTCTAGGTCTCCTGGTTGGAAGAAGGCCAGTACTGATGTGATACTGAAATGCAGGTAGTGAAACTACTCATCCGGTAAGATGCGTGCCTGAACTCACTTGCAAATCAAAAGTGTCATTGAACTGCCTAGAGAAGGTGAAAATTATCAAAGATTTGGAGATGTGAGAGAGAAGGAAAAAAATATGAGGATTCTACAGAGGATGGAGACGTGGTGCTGGACCAAACTCTTTCTTTGTGGAAGGGTCGCTTGGAACTTGGAAGCTCCTGGAGGTTTTTGTAGAAATGAGTGTTGAATAATGATGGACTGAGCTCCACAATAACCTCTTGACTCTGGCTTCTCATGGTGTGTGGTGTGGCAGTGAAGTGGAATGAAGAGCTGGTGTAACATGAAAAGCTTTAAAAGAGGAGGATTTGGGGATTTTGAAACTGAGTTCTCACAGAGAAGTCACTCAGCTGGCAAAATGGACTACAGCCCTGAAAAATGGTGGTGGATTGTACCATATGTGAGATGGAACTTTTTTTGCCCCCAGGTAATTGTGGTGGCCATGTAGCTGCTCACTATGTTAATACAGATTTTAAACAATAAAGCAATTATGTATTTATGAATGGCAGGCACACACTAAAAATGCCCTGGACAGTCAAGAAGAATGTTGGTCATTAGTGTGGTAAAAGATGGATAATAGGCTAAATCACTTAATTTCCCACACATTTCCGGATTTGGCCAGTGGGAAAAATTTCACTGAAACGATCACAAAATGGAGTGAGATAATCTTGGCCAATATCCTCCTTTTTGACAAAACAGATTCTAATAATAATATCCTGCATTTGATCACTTATCCCAGTGAAAGGCTTTCCGTGGTCCTTCGTTTTCACAGTGTTTAATAGACTGTAGCAGTGCTGCCAACCAGCCTGGAGCAGGGAGGGAAGGAAGGAGAGCTTTGTGCTGGCCTTGGCAGGAAGGTCAGGGCACAGATCTGGCCAAAGTGCAGTGGCATTTGCAGGGACCAGCTGGGAGCTTTATTAAATGTGTGAGATGGAAGTGAATGGGAGCATTGGTGTGAAGGGAGGATCTTCACAGACACTTCTCTTTAGAAGATAGTTCTTGGAAAAAATGCTTGTAACAATATGGAGGGAATTCAGATGTGAGTGAATTACTTCTGTTTCCCAAAGGGAATTCCTTCTATTTCCCAAAGGGAAATAGTCCTCCCATGCCAGGACTGATGGGGACTCTTGGCCCCACTGAGATACACAGAGCTCTCCAGGTGAGGGGATGTGACTGCAGTGTGCACTGCTGAGCAGATAAATAGCAATGCATTTCTGCTTTTGGACACTGCAGCTTCTCTGGAGTTTAATCTGCTAAAACTCTTTGAAGGACTTAAATATGCAGAGCTCTGTCAAAAACTGAGTTATGTCTTGCCCTGTTCATGTAGCTCAGTGTGGTGTTTTCAAGCAATCTCTGAGTTGCTGGGTTGATTTTTTTTTTCCACTGACTATTAAAAGGCACCCGCTTCTACCATGTTGTTTTAAAGCTTGAGTATTTCAATTTTGTGGATATTTTAAGCTGGCATCCTTGAAATCCCCAAGCAACCAGCCTGTTCCTCTGAGTCCCAGGCACGTCTTCTGAAAACACTGTAAATGCCATAAGAAGCGATTTCACTGCACGGCTGCCCAGAGCAGACATATTGATGTTATTTAGCTTCCCTTGCCAGGCTGAGTGTTAGGATTGGGTTTTCACATGCGAGGCAGCTATCAGCTTTACTGATAGCCATATTTTCATAAGCTGCATTTGGCTGTCACACCTTCTCCTGTAATTTCTTGATATGCAAACAAGTCTCAGTTATATATGCTCCTGGCATATAAACTGATATCCCTGAAGAGTTCCTGATTATCCTTCCATTAACTTTTACTCTCCTCTGTCTCCCTTGGGGAGGTAACAAGTAGTCTTTCCTCCATCATGGATTTCCAGCTGGTTACCTTCCTGCTTCCCTCCTAAATAGATTCTTTCAGTAGGGAAGTACAGTCTGTGAAATTTCAGTGCCATCTAAAAGTACAGCAGGGACTGCTGAAATGGGAATTGGAAAATTTGAAATTTTACTGGATCTGAAAGTGCCCTCCCAAAGAACAGAATAACCATCACTCTGTCTAAATGCAGAGTTGTGAAGCCTGGAGCAGGGGCTTTGCTGTTTGTTGTGGTGTTTCAGCTCCTCAGCTGTACTGCTGGAAACTTTAATGGAGGTTTGTGTGAGGCTCTGCCATTCTTACATTTTCTGGTCTAATTAGTGTCATTTACAAACATTCACCCCCCTGGTTTCACTCAGCACTGCACACTTCACAACATTCCTCCCTTCCACAGTTTTCTCTTTATGGAGTTCACATTGGTTTTTAATCAGGTTCCCATACCCTGTGTCCATCATAGCTGCAGCTGGGACATCCTAGCAAAGCATTCAGCAATGAAATCTTCACTTGTGCTTGTCCATCCTCCTGCAAACTCATTGTGTGAGTACACCTGACTCCTGTTCCCAAAGATAGGTCCATGGAGGATGTGTTGTACTGGGAACCCACCCATGCAGGTTTTGGCACATGCTGCTGGCTTGGCCCCTAATCTCTATGATTATTTAAGTTCTGAGTGTTCTTAAAACAGTCCTTGCAGCCACTCTGTGCTATGCCATATTCCTACTTGGATTATATCCTGTTGATAAAGAGCTGTGTGTATTTTCTTGTTACTGCCTTAAACTCAGCATAAAGCAGGATTCTTGTCAATATTCTTTTTTTTCAGCAGGATGCTGGCTCAGCTTCTTTAGAGTTATTCAAATTGAAATAATTGTTTCGTTGAATAAACATTCCAAGACAAGCTGCACATTTCTGCTTTTGGTATTAGCACTCTTAGAAAGTTTGCAAATACCAGAGACTGGGTTTTTAAATGTGATCTCTAACCTCATTGCTGTAAATATTGATGTGAGCCTTCAGTTGTATTTGGGGAACAAAGGTGACTCCCCTTACCCACATGAGCAGAAGCATCCTTGTGGAATACTCACACTGATTTCAAGAGCTTTTTGAGGCCACAGAACAGAATTAAGATGGCAAAAATATGGCCCCAGCTATGAGCTGCTGCCAGGCCTAATTTGAGCTTGTGATTCATCCAATTTCCCATGCGGAGTGGAAAGTCAAGGGTTTTCTTCAATTGCAGGTATAAATCTACAGGCTTGAGAGATTACAGGTGACATTAGACTCTTCCTTTTGCAAATATTCCGTGTTTGCATATCTGTAGATGCATAGTTTACCAGAAATTCCCCTGTGGAATTTAAAGTCCTGTGTCTGTCTGTGCAGGTCTGGAGCCTGAGAAGATTAAGTAAGGGTGAGACATTTAGCCACAGGGTAACAACTCTGGTGTGCATTTAAATTTTGTATCAGCCAGTTTGTTATATTATTAAAATAGTGCAATTTCATAACAGTGAGAGTTGCTGCTATTAAAACATCACTGTTGCTTAAACAAGATGCAAAATGAAGGAATGTAGCTTTTACATGTTGGGTGCTATCTGTAGACACAAATTGGGATTTTCACTGTCCCTGTGCAGCATATCCTTTTCCAAGCATTCCAGAGGGGTGTCTATGTCCCCATTTGGGCTGCCCAAACCTTAGGCAAGCTGCTGCCCTGCAGTCTGGAGGCTGAGAGGAAGAAAACCCATGTGAGTTGTTTGGGGCTTCTCAGAGCACCAAAATAATGAGTGATTAAAGCTCTGTGCCTTCTGATGGGTCACATATCTTTCTGATCTACAGGATTTGCACCCTTGACACCAACTTTTGAGGAGCACTTCCAAAAAGTATGGAATGAATGTAGATTATGTGGGAAATATCTCAGTAGTGTGCTCACACAGCTCGAGTCAGCACAGTCTCCCACTGTTAACTGGACATGTCCCTTATGGAAATTGGCTTTGTAGCCCACATTTCAACTGCTGAAGAGTTATGAGGTCAGCAAGTGCAGTTCAGAATTTAGCTAGTTTTGTGTATATCTTGGACCATGTTCACCCCTGGGTTTTATAGCACAAAAATCAGTGGAATGATGCCAAGGAAAAAATTCATCCCCTAATATTTAGAATCAGCTCCTCTGACAGGAGTGTATTTCACTGAGCTCCCTGCCATAGCTCTGAGAGTTCTGGTGCTGGTTCCTGAGAGTTGTTATTTCTGCTTGGGCACTGAGAATCACTAATAAGAGCAGGTTTTGGATGGATATTAAATCTCATGCTTCAGGGTACAAAGTGTTGTCCTAACTCAGGAGCAGAAAGAGGCAGCTGTAGTGGGTAAAATGTTCCATTTCTGCCCCTGCAGTGCTCCTGCCTGTCTAAGATGCCCCCAGTGGTGGTGGCCAGTGTGAGAGGCAGGTGGGAGGGCTGGATGGACCACAGGCAATCCCCATGTTTCTCTGAGAGCAGATTGTTGGTCCCAAAGCCAGGGCATCACATTGCTGGTGCTTTGATGGGAAGCTAAGAACTGATGTCTGCAGTCCTTTTTAATGACAGACTTCTAGCAGTGATCACAGAATTGTCTTGCAGAGTTAATTTCGGCTAATGAGCAATTAGTCAGCTCAGCAGTGACTCTCCCTTGCCCTGGCCCCTGGGGAAGGGGTGCTCAGGGCTCAGCTTGGTGCTTCCCTGGGCTGTTGGGAGCCCCAGCATGTGAGCCCAGCACCCTCACCTGCGCTGCTGCTTGGGCTGCAGCTCAGATTTCCTTCTACTGAAGCAGGGGGATTTATTTTCCAGCTACAGACTTGCAGTGTTATCCTAAATGTCAGCAGTCTCTTCTTTCCTTTTTTTTTTTTCTTTTTCAAATACTTAATGCAGCCAGAGAAAATCTGTCAGCCAAAGACTCCCGGCCTGCCCAACTGCAGGCTGAACTTGTATGGGTTTGAGCACATTCCAGTGTGAATGTGTTTGAATTTGGGGCAGCCAGGGATGCTGTGCTGCTGCCTGGGCTGCCTCGGGTCAGGCTGCAGCAGCGGGTGTGGGATGGGAGAGGCACAGATGGTGCTGCAGAAGGGGAAATCCAGAAGCTCACGAGCTCATTTCTTTTCGGGAGACGTGTCCATATGTCACCCATGGAGGATGAGAGCCTGCTCATCAGTCTGGAGCACTCTGAGGCTGCTGGGATGGAATAACCTGAGTCTGTGTCTGTGCTGGCCATGCTGAGGGAGCCCCTGTGCTCTGCCACCCTCCCTGCCCCAATATCTGAGTGTTTAGTGCCTCTCCAGGGCTGAGGGGGCTGTGCTAGGGAGCCTGCATGGCTGGATCCATCACTGACAGGCAGGCTCAGCCCTGACCTCTCCGTTTTCCTGCCCACAGCTCCTGCAGGTGAGCTGAGGCTCGGGGATGTGAGCACCATAAATCAGGAGCTTGGTTGTCTGTCCCCTCTCTCAGCCAGGCACTGCACACTGGGGCACAGAGATGCTCCACACAAAGGATGCCTTGCAGCTGGACATAAATCTCAGGGATGCCTCCAGACCTGGGTAATTGGCACAAATGTCACTTAAAATTTTGCTCCTAATCTGCTAACTGAGCATTGCTTGAACACACTGTAATGAACAGTGCTGATAAAATGACATTGGTGACAGTCAGAGCTTGTGCTGCTCATCAGTGTGTTGATGTTTTCTGAGATAAAAATGAGACCCTCTTCCATTTAATATTTTAGCAAATTTGGGGAAGAAAGTAGGTCACAGAAATGTTGTCCCACTCAAACTGGAGCAGTGGTAAGGAAGTTACTTGAATTTCTGTATTTACATATTGAGGAGGAGGGGTGCACTTTCATGAATGTCTCTATATAGCTGCATTTACGTACGTAACACCCAAAACACATCATTATGCATTCATATTCACGTGGTGTCTATCTGAGGATGTCTGTGTATGTATAAAAATATGATTTCTAGGTTTTTAAACCTCCCTGACAGATTCCAGGAGACCAATTTCTAAATGTATGCCAAGATTTTTGACTGAGACAGGTAGCAGTAGGTGCTAATAAAGGAAAGAACTGCAAGTAAAATGTTGTGACATCCACCTCTCTGAACAACCTGCAGAGCTCTGGCAGAATCATCAAACCGAGCTGAGAGTAATCAGCAGGGACTGATAAAGCTGCTCTTGTAATTATTTGTTTGATATACAGCTTTCCTTCTTCCTTCTGCATAAATAGCAGAATTGCTTTGCTTAGTGTGGGAGGATTTTTATTCCTGTCAGGGCTTGTTCTCACCAACATGTCATGAGAGGAGGACTGAGATCTGCATTTTTGTTTTATTTACGGGCTTTCCATTGTAATTCTGACAGCATGCACTGGAGACAGCATTCATTTAGCTGGGGAGAGGCAGCCTTGCTCCTGCAAAGCTGTTGGTGTTGCAGGGCCAGGCTCTGCCATGCTGCTTTTGAGCCTCTCTGATTCCTTAGATTCTGGCAGAAGCTGCTCCTGGGAGGAGGTGGCTGCTGAGGTCTGAAGGCAGTCAGGATGTCATGCTCAGGTATTTGGATTTAAATACAATTTCCACACTGGCTCTCTTGATTTTAGGTGTGAGTTTGATGATGCCACAGCCCAGGCTGCCCAACAAAACCACACAGCCCTGCAGCTGAAAAGTGTTAGTTATCCTTAAATAACTTCCTCTCCTCGCCACTTGCAGTGCTGAAGGAAGAAGACCCAAGCATTGACTGATTTCCAGGCAGTCCCAGTGGTGGCCTGTCAGTGATGGCTGAGCTGAGCCAAAAGGCTCCTGTTGATGTCAGTGGTTTCTGGGAATGCTGCCTGTGTGGTTTTGTTCCGGGATTTCCCTCTCTGTCCATGCCTGGTTGAGCTCTGACTCCACTCTGGGGAAAGTTTGCAATTTAGTGTTTAACAAAAGGTACAATAAATCATTCCCACCCTAAGCACTCTCATTTTCCTTTCCCCATTTATCTTCTATTTAGCCCCTTTCTTACTTAAAAAAGGGAGGAAAATTATAACGGATAATTTCTGGGCTGATAAAGAAAGGATAACTTTTACTTTAAAAAAAATTCTATGCACCAGAATAGTTTTTTATTGTCTGAGGGCTTTACCAAGATACCAGGAACTCTGGAGGAAGGGGAGGCGTAAGGGGAGAGAGAGCAGAAAATAGATTTCCTAGCCTAAAGAGAGAAATCCAGACTGCTGCCTTTGGCATGCATTTGAATATTGTCAAGGGCATCTGGAATATGTTGATAGCCTTCTCCTTCTAATAACTCTAAAAATCTGCTAATGATGAGGCACAGATTTGCCATGGGCTGTGTCTGCTGTGCACACCCAGCACTGGGAAGGGTCTGAGGCATCAGAGGCTGTGCTGCTCTCCTGGCAGGGTCAGCACCAGCTCCCTGCTACTCAGGAGAAATACTTCAGACTTGAACCAGATTAATGAAAAGAGAAATTGCTCTGAGACTAAGGAAAAAAGCTTTACACCCATTGCAGTGCTGTGGGGGGTTGTTCTTGAGCGATTACAGCTCATCCTTTCAATGCCTTATGATTCCAGGCAATGATGGCATTTTAAGATAAATAAAGTGTTCATGGCTCTGCTTGTTATTGAAGGGATTTTATTATTGCTGATGTTACATGAAAAAGAAAGTTATTAAAAAAATGTGGCACTAACAAATTGAAGCCCCCAGGGAACTGTTGCCTGAATGGGATTTTGATTGGAGTTCAATTTAATTGGCCATAAATCTTCCCTTTTCTGATTTACATTCTACTTCAGCCCAGTCTACCAAATTCATGATAATCAGGTTTTCATTTTTCTCTATTGAGCAAAATACTCTGACATGAGCACAAACAGAAATATTCCTTCAGCAAGGTGACCTTGTTCTTGCTTGCACCGTGCTGGTAATTGATTTAATGCCTCCTTACCTGTAAATTGGGCCTCTTTCTGAGGCATGTCCGTCAGGTTTCGAGGTAATTGGTTAGCATGGTTGTTTTTCTGACTGCAAGATATTTCTCATGAACCTCTAGTACAAGATCATTTTTCTGACATGATGGAATGGATTCAGCAGGCAGACATACACTGGCTCTGCTGCAGCTTTGAGTGCACCTATGTGCATTTCTTGGGGAATTACAGAAGATCTTGTTCTAGCCTGGAGTAAATCTGTGGAGTTGGAGAGCCCAGTAATTTCTGTGGAGTTCAATTTTGCAGAAGAAAAAGAAGAAAAGTTTTCCAGGCCCCCTGAGGCTCCTGGCCCACATCCCCTGCCCTGAGTGTTGTTTACCACAACACATCATGGAGCTCTCCTGTCCTGTCCTGTCCTCTCTGCTGCTCAGCTCCCCTTCCTCTACCCAAGGCTGCTCCCTGTGACAGCTGCTTTAGGTTTGTGAGGAGTTTTCCTTCCCCTCCTCTCTGAGAAAGCTTCACTGGGTGAACTCTTTAGGGAAGTGATACGTGTGGGTGGATGAGTAAGAGGTGAGAACCAGGTGGGATCAAAGGAAACAAAGTTGTCATCTAATTCTGATTAGATATCCAAAGCCATACATTCACTTGCTGCTCTTGCAGCCTCATTCATGGGAATCTCAGTGAAGTCCTCAGCTGCAGCAAGGAGTGGGTAGGAAAGGGGAGGGAACCTGCATTGAGATGTAATCATCATTATTGAGATTGGAGAATATTGCAGTTAAATGTTTTTCTCCACTGTTCTTATCCCTTGTGCTTCCTTTGTGTTTCTAACTCATGTAGAGACTTCATTATATTGCTCATTTAACCACTTCCAGCAGTACTGGGATTGACAGGTTGAGTTTTCAGCAATCTCAGAACTTCATGGGCTGTAAATTGAATGTTTTAGGGCCTGGTGAAAAGGTGATAAGAAAGTTACATCTGCTCCCACTTTCCTAATTACATCATCATCAAATACATTGAGTTTGTTAGTGCCAGGTACTCTTGCTGAAATAGGTTTCTAACCATGGCCTTGGCAACTGGAAGCAATTACTTTGCAGTGGTTTTCCTTTTGTATTCTGAAACACCAGCATTCTTTTCTCTTCTTTCCTCTGCTTCCCTCCCTACAAAAGCAGAAGAGAAAAATCTGAATTTTAACTTGTTATGATTATCTCCCGCATATTTTTTTTTGTCAGCAAAGATGAATAGCTGGAAAATTACTGAAAGTAATGTAAAGAAAAATGAGCATCTGCTACTGCAGTTTCTGCTGAGCTCAGTGGTGTTTGGGGCTTGTGTGACAGCAGTGGGCAGGTACTGAGGCTGTTGAGACCTCAGTGTGGCTTGTGCTGTTCTGACAGGGGCTGGGGACAGGGGTTGTTCCCCATGTGGTTGGTGATGGCTGGGTAGTAGATCTGGCTACTAAAACTGATCAAGATGTTTTTCCAAAATGTTTTATTGCCATCTTCCTTTAGTTATGGTTTGGTGATTGTTTGATCAGAAAAGGCTTCTGCAGGATTGAGATGGGATGGGAGATGTCTCCTATCTTGATTCCCAACTCACTCTGGATTAGGTATGTTTGTTAAAGTCTGTGCCTTGCCAAATGAATGCTTCACTTGGGTCTTCTATACCCTTGGTGTGTCCCCTGCCCCCTGAATGCTGACGTGCTCGAGTGACACTGGAGTGGCACTTGCTAGAGTGGCACTGGAGCCTCCCTCATGGCACAGATGAGCCTCCACACCTCCCCTTACCACCCTCTCTAGCTCCTGCAGTTCTGCTGGGAGATTGTCAGAACCCTGTGCCTTTCATCCCTGGAGTGGGAAGGCTTTTATTTATTTGGTTAATCCAGAAGTTAAGTGGGTGGGAAGGAAGATAAGTCGGCAGCCCCGTTCCCTTCGTCACATGGTACCAACTCTTGTTTCCCCTTGAGAGAGGCACAGCAGATGGAAGGCAGAGATGAAATGAAGATCAAAAGTAAACAGTGCGATTAGGTTTTTGATAAAGGATAAAACACTTATCACATCAAAGGCGCTGAAAACCACATTAAATGTTTCCTGAACATTTCGTGTCCACGTAAGCATTAACTGCACTTGCCATGGGGACACTTGTATCAGCCAGTGGTGGAGCTGGGGGATGCTGAGGGGTATTTACCCTCGTGGCTGTGCTGCAGGTCACCTGCCTGGCCCAGGGAGGCAGAGCTGCAGCTGCAGCCATCCTCTGGCACCTTGGAGCTCTCCTGCTGCAGATCAGTGCATGCTTAGGACACCTTTGAGCTCCTCAGTCTTCCAGGTCTGGGCACTTCTCCACAGTTTCCATCAGGTTTTCCACAGATTTCAAGGCACTTGCAGATGTAGACAGAATTTGTGCGTAATTTTTGTCCCAAGCGCTGGTGATCCTTTGGTTCCATGCTTTAGCTCAGTGAATCAAGTCCTGAAATATTTTGTGTAAGCAGCATCATTTGTAATGAGAAGTGTCTTTTTTTATCACTGTGTTGAAATACTGGATGGTGCTGGCTGGTGGAGAAAGATAAAAAGGTGAATGTTGCCATTATTTTTAAAATGGTGGTGTGATTGCTCTGGCCACTGCTGGTGGATATAACATTTTAGTAAAATTAACACAAAATGTTACCAGCCCAGCCCAGCAGCATTTGGTGTTCCTTTTTCCAGGTAGTGCTGAGTCCAATGTGCCTTTGCTTCCAATTTATCACCTTGTTTTCCTGTAGGCAAGGAAGGAGGCCCATGCCCTGCCTTCTGCCCCATGGGAGGTTCTGTGTAACAGAGACAGTCCCAGAAACAGTCTGCCCCTGGATTTTCTTTTTGGATTTTTTAGCCAGTGCAGAGACATTTTTCTATCTCCTGGTGTCAGCCCTTCAGAGCACAGACGTAGTTTAAATGCTGTGTGTGTGCAGCCACATGTATCATCAGTCATTTTGCGTGTTGGGGGTGGAAGTTTGCCCTTCACTAACATCTCACCATCTCACTTCCTCCAGAGCACCATTTATCAACTGAAATTGGCATCAGATTTGCTTCTGAAATGAGAGGAACAGCAAAACATTGTGTGTTGAATTGGATGAAAGTTCATGGAAGCACCTGCTGAATCACATGCTTAAATCTCATTGACTTCAGGTTAAGTCCAAGAGGTTTTCAAGTGAGGTTTTGAGTCATTTTTACCACATTTGAGCTGTTGTTTCTAGGAAAAGCAGAAAAACCTTTTTTTAGCCAAGTTAGACTTCTTTACAAATATGTAATATTCTGGACTCAATTTTGCCAGGGTTTATATTAAAAAGCTCAGAAATGGGACAATACTTGAATGGAAATGTCAACCTCTTGCACTCATCAGTCCAAGCTCCCACTTGAGGCAGGGCTTGAATTTTGCTCAGAGTCTTGTCTAGTTGGGTTTTGAAGACCTCCCAGGGTGGAAATTGAACATCCTTTCCAGGCCCCTCTTCCACAGTGCTCAGGGGATGATTTTCTTTTTCTCTTCAGCCGGAATTTCTCTGCTGCAGCCTGGCAGTGCTGCCTCTCACCCTGTCCCTGCCCTTCAGCGGAGGGGCTGCCTCTGCCTGTGCTGCCTTTTCCATCATCCAAAGAGCTCAATGAGACAAATCTCCTTGGTTGTTTGCTTGTTTGTTTTCCTCCCAGTGCTTCCCTTGTTTCTGTGTTCTGTGAGTGACTGACAGCAGAACCTTGTCTGTGTATTTGGGCTCTTTCAAAGAAAGATCTTGTTTCTATTTAGTACTCTTGAAAAGAGAACTCTGGAAATGTATGAACAGAAAAAGGAATTAGGCAGTGAAGTCCCTGTCCTGAATTCATGTCTACCAAATGCTAATGTTAGTTATTTTTGAGCTTAGTAGTGCAAGAGGCTTTTATCCTTTGTACAGCTGGCCTCATCCTGCTGTGAATGTAACTTAAAAGAGAGAAAAAGGCATCTGTTAAAACCTTCAAGTTTTCTTTGGTGGCAAGTAAGGTGGCAATCATGCACCATCTCAGGTATGACACAGGCCTTGCCTGAAAACTTGAGGTTACTCAGGAACTTCATAATAAATAAGTCAAATTTAATTTCTTGACAATACCCAAGACAGATGTTTCAGTGACAGTTGTACAGCTGTTTTATTTCCTTTTTAAAAATGTACTTTTTCTTAAAAAGCATTACCATGTATTTCAGCAAGATTTCTCATTTAATAATATGCAGAAGTTCAGGCAATATCCTGTTTAGATGGTTTCTATATGATAATAAAAATGGCATTGACAGTGAGAGATTTCACTGAATAAATCATTAGTTGTGAGTTCTGTTTTATGCTGCAGCCAGGATGTGTCCTGTAAGTTCACAGCTGTTCTAACTTTTTCTTTTCCTCATCTAGACAGCTGTATGTCCATGAGATTTATTTCTTGATCTATGTGGACATGAAATCCTTCTTGGGATTATTGCCATAGAAACAAGCCATAACATAGAGAGTGTTAGAAGTAACAAATGGGATTTGGCAGTCCTTCCCATTTACTGCACAGAGTCTGAGCTATGTGCCACAAAAAGCAGCAATTACTTGCTCTCACAGCTTTATTAACAGGCACATCTGCACATTCATTAGAACTGGATGCTTCAACTTCCATCCTGCCTGGGATAGCATTTACATGTTCTGGTCCTTAAACTAAAATCCAACATCCAGTTTATTTTCCAGTCAGGGCAGGAATTGGTCAGGTTTGACATTTTGGTTCCTTTCTGTTGGTTGCAAATCCCAGAGGCAGCCTGTGTGAGGCTCCCAGGAGGAGATAAGGGATGGAGCTGCTGGCTCCAGGGGACGCTCCCTCCTTTGAAGGATGAAGTCACCCAAGTTCTGCTTGTAAAGCCTGATCTCCCACGGATGGGACTCAGCTCCCAGCCTCTCCCAGGCTCACAGCAGTGATTCCCTGCTCCTTGGTGGCCCTGAGCGGGGGGAGCAGATGGGCTGTGCCAGGCAGGGAAGGGTTTTTGCAGGAGAGACCTCACCAAGCTGTACCTGGAGCTGAGGCTGAGCTGCCTGGGTCACAGCACAGCTGCTGATATCCATGGGGGAGAAAGGCAAACTCCAAATTCTAAGCCAAATCCATGGGTCAGCTTTGGAAAAACGGTATGGGATAGTAAAGAAGCAGAAAAGGAGAGGGACCAGAATACAGAAAAGGGCAGAGGAATGTGTTAAAGCCCAAGGTGAGTGTGCTGGCTGTGTGTGCTGAGCCCTGGCAGTGCTGTCACCTGGCCCTTCTGCCATGGGAGATCTCTGCTGGCCCAGCAGGGCTCAGGGTGCAGATCTTGCTTGGCTCTGCTGCTCCTCTCTTATCTCTTTCCTATCCTCCCTTTTATGAGGTAAAATCAAACATGAAAACAAACAGTCATGTCACAGAGGGGTCCCTTGCTCTGGGTGATGCATTTGCAGACCTGGAAGCGAGCACACACTGTTCTTTTCCCATCCATGCCCTATAATGCTGCCTCTAGCTGAGAGGAGCAGCTTCCAGGGGGGATTTCAGAGGCAGCTGGAGATGCTTTAAAGCTCTCAGGGCAAAATCTCTCATCCCTCTGCAGCAATTCAAAAACAAAACAATTTTGCTCAACAGAGGAACATTCAAAGCTGATTGTAAGCCTCAAAATCAAGATGAAACCTAGAATGCAACCTGAAAAACCCAGATAACTGAAATATAGGGATTTGAATGTGGGCTGTGTGCTCAGAGTCTGCCTGGCCTCCTTTTCAGAAGTGCTGAGGACTGAGCAGCTCCAGTGAAAGCGATGAGTGCTCAGGACTTCTTTGAAACATTTATTTAGTACCTAAGTATAGATCTAGGACTGACTAACTTTGGGCTCCAAATATAGCTCAGGTGTCTGCCTTCTCACTCTCCCTCATTTCTCTTTTCCTTGCTATTTAATCTCTTCATCAGCTCCCACATTCTCTGTTTCCTCCAACTCCCTTCACTGTTCCATCCTCCCCCAGCTGACTCCTGCTCCCGTCTCCTCACTCACTGTGACACCTCTGCTGTCCCATAGCAGCCACAGGGCTGCAATCCCAAGCAAGCTCAGGGTGGCACCCCTTTTCTCTCCCTCACACCCTAAATTCTCCCTGCCTTGTTCTCAGTGGGGCAGAGGTTCAAACAAACTGCTTCATCCTGTTCAGGAACTGCTGAGGTCTGTCCCAAGTATCTCCCCTCTCCTGTGTGGGCCTGCCCAGAGATCGGTGAAAAGGGAATCATCACAGCCACCCTTGACTGGGGGAGCCCAAAGTAGCTGCCATCACTTTCTGGCCCAAAATCATAAATCAAAATGTTCCATTTTCTGTGTTCTGCCCATGCATCAGCCAGTGTCAGCAATGAGAGAGACACGGAGGTTATCAAGAAGGGATCGTGTTAATTTTGTGCACAGGGAGCTCTCATTAGTGGCTGTGTTGTTCAAATCAGCCAGAAGACAAATGTGGCTGTGGATCTGATGGATTTTGTCCCTGTCTCTCTTGCAGGAAGGCATGCCCCAAACACTGAGTTCTACCAGTATGTTTACCCCATGTGGCTTCAGCCCTCATCTACATTCTTCAAAAGAAGGTGAACAAGGAGGACTGATCTTCCAGGATGGAAACCTTACCTCAGCATCTCTGGATGCTCTAATCCAGCATCTGATACCTACCACTGATTACTACCCTGAAGTAAGCAATTCACAGTATAATAAATGGTTTAATTTTGATGAATTGGGGCAGCATTTTATGCAAAAGTGCAAATGTGTTAAATTTTGAATTAAGAGGGCTCATTTAAAAGCAGCATACAATTAAAGCTTGGTAAATTGATGCATTGCTTTAAATGCTGTTTCACTGCTCTGTAATTGTTCCCATGAAGAAGCAGATCCCAAAGATGATACTGCCTTTAAATAAGAGAACAGGGTTGGGGGGAGCTGTCGTGGTGATGAATTAGTGATGTAGCAGTTGGAGCTTTTCAAAAATAGCAGCGCTTCCCAGAGAGGTTTAGAGAAAAACTGAAGCAAAAAGCTCCCAAGTCTGAACTGGCATTAAATTAGCTGAGCTTCAGTGTCTGCTGAAGTCACCAGGTTTGCCTGTATGTACAGAGCATTCCCTTGGTGATGACAGAGATGCTTCTTCTGGTGGGTTTGTAATTTACCTGTATTGTATTCACAGCTTTACAGTCACTGGACAGCATAATCCAGATCCTAATCATTGCTCCATCAGTAGAAATTAAGTGTTTCCTCACCAAGAGTGTGAGGATCTAAACTGGAAGCAGGTTTATAGTCCTGCAAGCTATTGACTTCACTGGATTTTCAGTGGAATTCAGACATCCTCAGTGGAATTCAGACAGAGTTTGACTGGAAGACTTTTAAGTGCTAATATATCTCCATGGCTTGTATTTCAAAGCACAGAGGAACATTGACTTCTGGGTACTTGAGGAGACTGGGAAAGTTATCAATGCAGAGCAGGCAGCGTGTTTTAAATTACCCGGAGCTCAGTTTCTGATCAGCTAAAAATAAGTAATAAAGAAGCATCTCAATTAAAAAAAAAAAAGGAACAGAAAGGCAATAAAAATAGGTAATGGGCAGATCAGGCTGTGAGATTTTCATTAGGCAGTGCATGATATGTAATATTATACCTGCTGCTTGGGAGCATGGCTGGGGCTGGGGGAAAGGAGATAATTCAGGTGCAAGGATGCAAGGAGGGGTCAGGATGCAACAACTGAGACTTCATGCATGTCTTTTAAATTCACTGCTGGAATAATTTGAATAATCCAAGGATTTATCCAGCAGACCTGCTTCCCACAGCTTCACAGATGTGGAACTGCATATGATATGACTTGGCTGATAGAAATGAAATTTGGGGAGTTAATAAAATAAATGAAATATTGCTGAAAATAGGCTGGGTGATATCTGCAGGGCAATGTCAGCAAGATGTGGCTGATGTGGGGGTGTCTGCAGCTCCCAACCCAGTACAGCACAGAGATTCCTGCCCATTTAGCTGTACTGTCTCCAGCATCCTGGCTGGGCTGTCTCCTGTGCCTGGGCTTGCTCCTGCTTGCTCTCTTCACTGGATGTTTGCCCAGGGTTTAGGCAACCAAGGGCTGGAAGTGGATGCTGTGGAGGAAGGAGATGCTGCTGCTCCTGTGCCCGGTGTAACCAGTTCCAGGGTCAGGAATTGTTGTCTTTTAGTTCATAAAGGTCTTGCCGAGTAAAAATGAAAAAGCTGTCAAGTTCAGACTTTTACAGTCAATATTACCCACTGTGTAGCTGCTTACAGTAGATCTGCTTGTCCTTCTCCTGCAGAAAGCCTATATCTTTACATTCCTGCTGAGTTCCAGACTCTTCATTGAACCCCATGAGCTTTTGTCCCGGGTTTGTCACAAGTGCATCGAGCAGCAGCGGCTGGATGACCCCGTGCTGGACAAGGTTAGTTTATGTTTACAGCAGGAAAAATGTGAGGTGTTGTCAATGGGGAGAGGATTCTGGGGCTCTGCTCTGTGACCCTTGCCTCTCTTTAGATTGAATGAATGTTTCTGATAAAGGATTTGCACTGAGATCCTGCCATTGAGGCATCCTGGTATCCATGGCTGAGAGCAATGCTTCAGGCAGTAGTCACTTCAAATCTTCTTCTAATTTTCCCTTTCCCCCTGTCTCAGTCTTCCCAGGTGACTTTCCTTCTTAACTTCTTTAAGGCTCTGGGGAAGCCTGCAGGATGCAAGGAGGTAGGACATAACCCTCACACACTGTCCAGTGCAGATATCCACACACCACTCTCTCCCATTTTTACTTAATGTCCCTGCCCCTTTGCTTTCTTGCTCCTGGTACAGTGATATGTCCCCTTGGCCTTCCCTGTCACTTTGAGCACCATGTAACAGGGGTCAGGTGCCCAACACCCTCCTGCCCTGTGCCCTCAGAGCACCAATGGGGCACCAGGAATGGGCAGGAGCAGCTCTGGGGCCCTCACAGGTCATCAGAATGAGAAAATCCAAGCTATTCCTGCCTCAGCACTCTCCCCACTTTGCCCCAGGGACTGTGCAGCCTGGTACAATGTATGGGAGCACATGCAATCCCCTGGTAGTGCCACAGACAGTGCAGATGTGATGGGTACCACTGGATGCTGCTCAGGGCTGGATTCTGCCCAAGCTCTCCTTGCTGCATTGGTGAACACTTGGTTGGTGTGTTATCTGGAGCAGGAGATGCACTTTCAGAGCAGGGGAGAGGGACAGAACATGCATTTGTTGGAAATTTCCAGAAATTCTGAAATGGTTTTCAGGATCAGGCTTTCCAGCTTTGAAACTGTGAGTTTGGCATCAAATACTGAGTCACCAACATCTGTGCTTGTTTTTGCACAGGCAGCTGGTTCCATGGGCAGCAGGAGCTCTGCCTTCACTGTGCAGAGCCATTCTGCAGAATGCTCAGCAATCCCAGACTTGGGTTACCCATACAGTCAGTGTTAATAGAAATATCTGTATGGGGTGAACCATACAAAACAAGTTTTCTAAGGTGTGAGGTTCTGTTCTCCAATTCTATGACAGATACAAGTTTAGGAGGATTAAATGTGAGCATTGCAAAGTTTTGCTGCTCATTAAACTTATGAGAAATTAAAAACAATGTCTTATAATGAAGACTTATCTGCCTGAAGTTCATCTGGGTTTTGTAGCAACACTGGGCTGGTGGGACACAGCTGATTTTGTGCTCCTGAAAGTGGGGCTGATTTTGAAACTTTGTACACACACAACCTCCCATCCTATGTCCTGTGACTTACACAAAGTCCTCTCCATCAATTCATAATGCAGTTTACACAGCTGGAGCAAATGTCTCCCCAGACCTTTGTAGTTTCCAATAAAGCTTTCCCTTCAGCAGCCACCTGCTGGTCTTTGAGCCTGAGCTTAATGCTAGCTGACAGAGTTATTTTTAGAGATGTGGTTCATTGAAACCTGTTGTTGGTGGAAAGCTGAAATATGCATTTTGACCACCTTGGTTGAAAAACAAAGAGCCAGGGAGCTTAAGAGTATAATTTTTCTTGATTACAGGGTACACTTCAGCTGCAGTACATGGGGATGCAGAAGAAGGCTGTTTGTTTCAGTCTGTGTTTTCTGTAAATAAAAACGCAGTTTGTTTTTTAACACCATTTCCTTTTCACATAACAGAGGATGAAAGCTTTGGGAGCAGCCACACTGGCTGTCTTTTGAGACAACACTGATGCACCAGGTGTGCCATTCCCTGCATTTCCCTCCTTGCCCCATCCCAACTATTTCTACTGCCACATCCTCAGATAAATCTCCACCAGAAGTGGGCATCAGCTGTATGCTCTGTGAGTGTCCTTGTCCCATCATGACCTTGAGCTCATGTGGGAAGACAGCAACATTACCAGCAGCCCAGGTAAAGTTACAGAAGTGCTGCTGTTCTGTTCATCTTTTTAGTCATTGTGCATCTGCCACTGGTCATGAAGCAGTTTTTTTCATAAGGCCAGAAAGCAAAGGAGCAAAAAACTTCTTTGATGGTCAAGAAATTCAATACAGTTTTTCAGAGAAGGATGAAAATATAGAAGGGTTGTAAGTACAAAAGGGAAGAACAAATGGTTCAAATCAGCAAAAAGGCCAGATGTTTTAAAAAAAGGTATCAAGGTTGCACCAACAAAATGTCCATCCAACAATAAACAGGCCAATTGCATGTGCAGAATACTTAAATCTGCATGTAAAACAGGCAGTTGTGCATGCACCTGAGTTCTGGTACATTTTGCATGCCAAAATGTAATATTTGTGCACCACACTCTGAATGCATGTGTGCAGTTTTTGCAAGTGCAACACAAATGCCTTCTTTGAAAACCTGGCCCCACGTTCAGTGGCACACACAGTGAGAGGCTTTAATGAGTAAATATGTTTCAGTTCCTGTCCATCATTCAATGGTTTGCATTTCAGGCTCGAATCAGGAAATTTGGACCCAAAATCTTACAGTTGCTGACAGAGTGGACAGAGACATTCCCGTATGACTTTCAGGAGGAGCGGATGATTGGCCATCTGAAGGACATGATTCACAGGATAGCTCCATGTGATGAGGTGAGGATGCCTGACTTGAGATGTTCTGCTGAAACATTGAGTTCATTTTCCCACTTGGTTCCTCCTTTTCCTCTTTTTTCTGCAATCTGTTCCATGCCTCTTCCTGGATACTCCCAGACTTTTATTCTGCAATAATCTGTATTATCTTCCCTGAAATCCACACCTCTCTTTAGGTGCTCCTGGAGCAGTGAGCATTGGAATTTATCTCCTGCACATGGAATTGTAGGACAACAGCATTCCCATTTTGTAGAAGGAATATGTGAAGGCATAGCATAGACTGAATGTGCGGGTGACAACTCAAACAGCAGCAGAGCTGTGATCTCCCAAGGTCCAATCATAGAATCACAGACTGCTTTGGGTTGGAAGGGACCTTAAAGACCATCTTGTTCCACATCCCTGCCATGGGCAGGGACACCTTCCTCTAGACCAGGTTGCTTCAAGCCTGTTCGACCTGGCCTTGAACACTTCCAAGGGTGGAGCATCCACAGCTTCTCTGCTTCCAAGTTCTTATATTTAAATACTAATATTAGTGACATGTAGCTTGTCTGGGAGCATGGAGGTGGCAGGAGACAGCAGTGTGTGGCCTGCTGAGCACAGACTCAGGCTGGAGGTCTGTATGGTGCTGGGGTTCAATATGTGAGCTCTGTGTGTGGCACAGTGGGCCGCAGTGAATGAAGCCTCTGGGAGAGGCAAATTCAGGTGGGTGAACCCCGTAAATTAATTCAGAAACATTAAAAAGACCACAAAGTTCATGAAAATAATAAGCAAATAGTACACTGAGAGTCTCTAATTACTGCTAGGTTAACTGTGGGGTGTGGAAAAATTCAGTTCCACTGGCTGCATGAAGGCCTGGCCTCAGGCCACAGAGGGGTGCAGTCCAGCAGAACAACAAGAACTTACCCATGAGGATGAGAGAGAGAAGAGGGGAGAGAGGACAGAAGGAATTAGCAGGGCTGCAGCACAGCAGAAATGAAATTGGGCTCTCCCATGCACATGAAATATGAATGGAAACAGCTGCTCTTGGACTGGGCTGGCAGCAAGTCTGGCACTTCCAGGGAGCTGTAGGCTGGCATGGATTGACTGCCTGGCCTGGGAGAGAAGGGGTAGGACAGGGAAGCTGTGAGACACGGTGGAGGTCAAGGCAACAAAAAAACTCAGAAAGAGCCAAAGTGGCTGTAGTTCCATTAAGCAGAGTAGTAGAATTCCCTCAAGGGAAAGAGGCAATGGACTTGCTCCTGGCCAGCCACAGCAAAAGATGCCTCGCAGCTCTTCAGCATCAGGAGTGAGGGAAACCCGTGCAGACCCTCCAGAACTGTGTCCACAGTTTGTGTCCACCAAAGGGTGGAGAGCAGGGACTTAGCATGTGCTCTTTAACAGCAGTAGTTGCCCTGGTGAAGAATCACAAATGCTATAAATTAACTTTCTGCATGCAAAGCAGGGGTTTGTTTGCCTAGCCTGAGCAGGCAGTGCCCACCTTTGCTCTGGAGCGTGCACAGCTGTGTACAAATCCTTGTGGGTGCCCTGGGGGGCCTCAGACTACATTAGTTTCAAATCACTGTTTCTCAGATATTACTAGGCACTGTAATTGCAAGTGATTATGTCGGAGCAAGATCAATAATTAATTTAAGAAACAGCTCATATCCTCCAAATGCAAATTTCCTTTAAGGGACAGCACAGAACAGTGATGGTGACCATTAGTTTTTTTGGAAGGAACTTGCTCCTATTGTGAACCACAGAAGTTAAAGACTGAAAGATTTGTGATGTCATCCAGTCCATGTAGGTCAGTGCAGGATTTTCCCCTGCAGTGTCTGCTCCTGTTCTTTGTAGAGTCCACTTTCTGAAGGCTGCGATGTGCTTATAAAGGTGTCCATGCTGAGAAGCATTTCTTAGTAAGTGCTGTGATTTGCATTTAGAGTTAGAAATTTTAATTAAAATTTGAGCTCCTAAGCCACCTGCTGAGGCCTGCTGTCTTCAGAGGAACTTTCCTAGTTAAGAACGAAACATTTTCTTTAAATATTAAACAGTAGTGTGCTTCTTTTGACTGTTAATGTGGCAGGGAAGTGAAATTGGTTGATAAGTCCAGCATGCAGCCCCTGTACAGTGGGGGGTCACTTTGTGGCAAGATAATTACCAGCACATTGAAGGTAATGAACAATGTTGTTTTCAGTTAGTGGATGTGGTTTAAAGAAGGCAGGAAAGGCTTTTAGAAAGGCAAAAGCAGGATTTTTAAAAAAATTTTTTAATTTCTCTCTCAATATGCACAGAAAAAGCTTTCTAAGCAAGGGTGCACCCAACTGATTTCCAGTGAGTCTCTTCAAGAGCTCTGATTTCTGTGTAATTGTTTGTGTCCTTTCAGTGCATCTCTTTTTTTTCATTCTTTATTATGTGGTTGGCTTACCTGAGTCTTTCTTTACTGTTGTCTGTATCTATTTTTTGGTGCCATATTCCCTACAAAATGAGGTGAAACTAGATCTCTTGATAAAGATTTATTGAAAGACTTGCTAATATGCATGTCTTTCAAGCAATTTTATGCAGCTTTTTGTCCAAACTATGAAGAATTTGATACTGCATAGACATGGCTGGTCCAAGATTTTTCTTCCAAACTCCTTTTAGAAAGAGGAGCTGTGTTTCCAGCCAAGTCTTTTAGCCCGATGTTTTTTATTGATTAGAAGGTTTGGCTTTCAGTGCTGTCCCCCACTCCCAAAATCTGAGTTTCCCATTTACAAAATAAGTTCACAAAATGCTAGAAATGTCAGATATTTGAGTTTTCAGTAAAAAATCCCACTGTGTTCACAGAGCTTAAAAAGCTGTGTTGAGATTTGCAAACACACCTGGATGTGAAACAGAGCAATATTTAGATGGTGGTCAGTAGTTTGGATCCAGAACAGTCTTTGTTAATCAAAAGTGTGACCATCTGTTGGCATGAGGATTTACATGAAGAAGGCCTTTCCTGGAGCTAGTATACATCAGTAACAGATAAAACCTGAAGGAGTGGGGCTTTCCTCAGTCAATTTTCACTCCACCTTTGGGATTTGATTCCAAACACATTGTGTGTTGTCATTGTCCCTCCTGCCTTCTGGGTACTTCCTTCATTTCAGACTTAACAGCTGTTTTACAGAAAAGAGCCTGACTTATCCTGCTCATCTGGTGCATGTTCTAGCCCAGCTCAAGGGAGCATCTTCCTTAAATTAAAGGAGAGCAGTATGAGTCCAAGAGAGCAGTGTGAAACCTTTTGTTAGAAAAGCTGCACCAAAGTAATGAAGTTTGGCAGAAGTTGAAGCACTTTGGATGTTCTAAAGGTCTCCAGCCTTTCCTACCCTGTCATGAAGACAGAGTAGATGTGAGAAGTTATTCTTCACTGTGAAGTAGGAGGAGGTGCTATCTCCAAGGTGCAGATTGGATTCTGTGCAGCTGAGAAGAACACTGCCTCTGGTTTCTGGTCCCTCGAAATGTGAATCACTGAAAATGTGAATGCTGTCAATGCCTAACACTGAAGACTACCCACAGCCTGCAAAACTCTGAACACAAGGGCTGGATCTAACCATGGGATTACTTCCCAAAAGCTCACTTGAGCTGCATCCAGCTTGGGACACAGGTGTGTGCTGTTCTTTGTGGTGAGGCACAGTCTAGCCAAGGACATTTCCAATTAACGTTACCCTTAAACCCACCCAGTAGTTCTGTTATCTCAGTTTTGTGATGTCTGCATCTGTCAGTCATGAACAGTTGAAGTAATTTCCTTCTGCCCATCCTCCATGGGCAGAGACTCCACTCATTGTCTGTAAAGAGTTGCTCCAGCTCTGAAAACAACCTGGGCAGGTTGGTAATGATGATCCTGCTGAGCACATGGCTGTGCTTGGAATACAATATGAGCTTCCTTCAGTAGCAATTAACATTTGGATATTAAATACTCAAAGCTACACAATGCTCCAGCCACTCCAGCTGGGTAGCAAGCAGCTGCAAGCTCCTTCTGCATTCAGGTCAAAAGGATGGAGAAAATAGCATTAGAAACATTTCTTATTCCTAATAAATAAGAGGTGACAAAGCAGCATTAACAGGTAGAGTTCTCAGCCAAAGTGCAGCTGACATAAAAGATAGGTACCAAAAGCTGCTGTGCTCCAGAAAGCTGCAGAAACTCATGTGGTAGCATTGCCTTTCCTCTGAGCCTGATGTTGGCAGCAATCTGGAATATCAGTGCCAGCCCAACCCACCAGTCCTGCCTGCCTCTCCTCTTGATTGCAGTCTCTGTGTCCAGAGCACAGAATTGTAATTAAGCCAACTGGTTATTCTGAAATAGGCTTGTTGGAAATAAAATGGTAACCTGTTGCTGCCTTAGGAGTATTTTGCAGAAAGGAAAATTCAGCACAAAACCCCACTCCAATGTCAAGTTTTCTGGGTGGCTTATGTTTCTCTCCCTGTCTCTCCAGGCTTACTGGAAAAAGATGAATCAGCTTTTGCAAGCCCTGAATCAGAAGCTTGCAACCCTCAGCCATGGGCAAGAAGGGATCGTCAAGATCAGTACTGCTGTCTCTGATAAGCTGGTTGCCTTTAAAACTAAACCTCCATCAATTCAGAGAGAAATCCTGAGTGTCTGCAGTGACCCTTACACCCTGGCTCAGCAGCTGACACATGTGGAGCTGGTAAGTGGGAATGGTTCCCAACTTCTGCAGCCAGAGATGTTATTTTCAGCCATCAGCTGCTAAGTATTCCAGACATAACCAAAAAATGTCTGCACTGCTGCAGCATATCCCATGCTGTATCAGCACTGCAGCAGGAGGCAGGGTTTGACAGGCTGAGAGATGCTTGGGAAGAAAATTATATATCAGTGTCCCTGTGCAGCTTAGAGCAGGTCACTGTGCTTCAGCTTGCTTATTTGTGAAATGAGAATCTATCCCAGCAAAGTCAAGTCCCAGGAATGTCACTTCTATAAGGTGCTCAGAGCCTCACAAACTCTGCAGGTGCTATTGAAATGGTAATTTATAAATGACCATTTATAAATGGCTGGTCATTTATAAATGACCTTTATAAAAGGCTGGTCATTAAACCTTTTATAAATTTGGAAGAAATTTTAGCAGTTCACACCCATTTCTGCAGATACACAAAGCTGTGTGTTGTCTGATGTGTCTTTCATTCTTCGCTTTGGGATTCTGTGCATGGACATATCAGGGTGTGCAGACACCAATCCCACAAATTCCTGCTGTTCCCCCTTTGCTGGGCTGCAGTCTGCTCCCAAACAGGCTCTTGTGTGAAAAATTGCAGTGCTGGAGGCTTGGTTGTGCTGCACACCCTTCTGCCAGGGTCAGGTGCTCCCCACAGAGCTCCTGGATGTGCACAGAGAACATAAAACATTGCTGCCATCTGCAGACCTCTCCTTGCTCTGGTGCCCTGCTGCCCGCCCTCCTTCCCTCTGCTCAGCATCAGGGGAAGGATGGGAAAACAAAACATGAACTGCACTGTGGATTGGAGTGAGTAGGAGGAAATCAGAAATTCAGATTTCTGATGATAGTTTATATTCTGTTTGTCAAGAAGTGGAATGGATAGTTTTCCGAGCACACAGCTTTGGCTCTCTTTCCTTTATATAACTTAAACCAGAGAGCAGAAGTCCTTTTGCATGGAGTTTTTCCTTGCTTTTGGTTTTTTCCTCTTCCACAGTGCAGCTGTCTTCCAAGGGGAAATTCCCTCTAACTGAGGCATCACTGCCTTTTTAAAAGAGATGCAGCTAGAGATTTTAATTCCACTGTACTGTAATCAATTCTCTCTACTTTCTCTTTCATTGCTATGTCTGATATATCAAGTGCTCTGCACTGAAACTGCCTGATGCTTATTTGTTAGTAAGAATTATTTGATACTTATTTAAAACAGTTATTGATTTGTAAGAGCCCTATACAGTTATCAGTGTTTGCATGAGAGGCCCAGAGAGAAAGCATAGGGCTAGACATTTTCCCTTGACCAGAATTACCATTTATTTTATTGTTGCTTGAGTATTCTAAGTTTGGATTGTAGGAATTACAGAATATCTCCTCTGAAATACGTTTATGGCCTACAACCTACTGAAAATATTTAATTTTTCTAATAAACACATTTAAGGAGAATGAAAAGCCTCCAGCAGGAAGGTCAGTGTGTTGTTAGAGCTGCCACATTTTTTCAGGAGCTGCTGGAGGTGGCCTCTCTTTTACTGAGAGAGATTTGGATACTTTATTTATTCTTGTTTTGCTTAGTGCCTGGGACACTCTCCAGTGTAAGCAAAGCCTTTAATGTCATCCTCAGTGCCTTCCTTCCCCAGTGACCCAGAGCCATCAGCTGAGGGTCAGTGGCAGGAGCCAGGGCAGAGCACTGGCTGGGCTCTGAGCAATGGGATGCTGTGGGGTGCTGTGGGATGCTGTGGGGTGCTGTGGACTCCAGATAAGAGCATTTTCTGCCATTGGAACAGCTGGAGAACAATTTGGCTTTTGAGTGATGCTGGACCACAGCAGGTCTGAGGGAGCACCACACAGAACTGATGTCTGCTGGCTCCCTGTGCATCCAGCACAGTGGAGGGGACTCTTACTGTGGCTTGTCAGTATTTATTCTAATTTTCATCTTTCTGCTGACATAGTTCTAATTGTTGTTATGAATTTTAATGTCCAGTTAGTTGGCTGTGTACCAGCTCAGTGACACCACTCAGAGCTGACAGAAAATGATGCTGTTTTATCAAGAGAAGCAGAAGATATTCTGGGGTGCTTTCTTATTTTTCCCTCTCTCTTCCCACTCCCCTACCCTCAACAGGAAAGACTGAGTCACATTGGACCTGAGGAGTTTGTGCAGGCATTTGTCCATAAGGACCCTCTGGATGGCACCAAGGTATGGTTTGGTTTCTCCGCACACAAAGTGTCTCCTGTGGCCACAGTTTGTGCAGTTGTGATGAGGTCCCCAAGAGCAGGGACACAATCTGACATGGGCCAGGCCACTGGTGGCCTGTGTTGCCACGGCCAGGATGGGAACCTGCTGGCAGAGCTGACACTGGCAGGTCACTGCTGACACACTGGCCACCACCCTGCTGTGCTTTCAGGCTTGTTCCTCCCAAGCTCTTTGAGCGGGACAGATGCTTGTGGCTGTGCACAGCCAGGGAATGTCTGCTGCTCTGGTGGAGGGCTGAAGGCTCTGCGTGTGATGTAATGGCCTCAGTGTGTGCCCAGACACCACAGCCATGAGTCAGTGAGTCATGAATCAACTCCTCTCTCTACACAATAACCCAAAGCACCACAGGGAACGGAGTGCCTGATCAGGGCTTCATCCAAAGGCTGTGAAAGCCACTTGGAGTCTTTTCATGATTCCACTGAGGTTTGAAGTAACATTTTAGTGAGTGCCTCAATAAGGAAAGAGGCTTCCTAGCTGGAGAGGGAGAGTCAGAGATTTCACATGCTGTCTGAAAAGAAAGGATGGAAAATTCTTGCCCTGAACTGTGTATACATTCCCACTGAGATCATCAATGGCTGAATTTCCTCATTGGATCCTCAATGATATCAGGAAGACCTGTAGTGTTTGTAGTGCTGCACAAAGAGCACCAGAATAGCTTGTAATGGTGTAAATAGGGATGGATGGATGGATGGATGGATGGATGGATGGATGGATGGATGGATGGATGGATGGATGGATGGATGAAAAGTGCAACATTGGGCCCTTTCCTTCTTGTCTTGGACTTGTGGAGATTCTGCAGTTTGTTTTAGCATGAGGGAAATAGGCAGAGATGGAGTTCCAGGCATTCTGGGCATTGATCACATTCCTTAAAAAGGAGCTCAAAGGCAGCAAATGTGTGTCAGAAACACAAGTACCAAACCAGCCACAGTGAGATTTGGAGCTTTTCTACATGTTTTATGTGGTTGATTTAGCAAAGCTTCTGTGCCAAGATATAGCCCAGGGGGAGAGCATTGCACACACAATCACAAAATAGTTTAGGTTGGAAAAGACCTTCAAGATCATTGACTCCAACCCTTAACTCAGCACTGCCAAGGCCACCACCATACCATGTCCCCTGGTGCCACATCCATACATTTTTTGAACATTTCCAGGGATGATGATTCCATCACTTTCCTGGACAGCCTGTTCCAATGCCCAACCCTTTCAATGAAGAAATTTCTCCTAATATCTAATCTAAACCTCTTCTGGCACAACTTGAGGGCATTTCCTTTTGTCCTGCTGCTTGTTACTTGGGAGGAGAGACCAGCTCTACAACGTCCCTCCATGGAGCTGTGCAGAGCAAGGTTCCCCCTCTTTGTCTCCAAGCTGAGCTCCCTCAGCTGCTGCTCCTCAGATTTGTGCCCCATTCCCTTCCCCAGCTCCTCTGCCCTTCTCTGGACACATCTTGGGACAAAGTAGCACAAACCTTATGTGGAGTCATATTCCCTGACCCATGGAGAACATCCCTGTCAGACACAGGGAGTTGGCTCAGGTCTGAATTCCCTCCAGCTGGAGATCATATTAAACAGCTTTCTTGCGTGAGGGCTTCAAAAGGCTTCGCTTATGAATGTTTATCAAGCATTCTGAGCTGCAGATGGAAGATGCTTGGGAGGTGCTAAATATTGCTGCCATTTATAAAGCTTAACCTTTAAAAAGCTGTCTGTCTCCACTTCACTGTTGCACATTTTTCACAAGTTTTGCGTTATTAGCTCTAGCTCTTACACCCTGGCACAGGACAGCAGTTCTGAGATGGAAATACCATTTTCAGAACAAAACCTGGGGTTTGTGTACTTTTTGCTGTAATAGGAAACCAGAAACAGAGCACATGAAAAGCAGCTGTTATGGTTAGACTGGGGCTGATGTGGGTTTCCTTTGGGTTTTTGATATTTACATGCTGCTTGCTAACATTTACTTTTGAGATGCTTTAAAAATACACTTTTATTGTGTTTGTAGTCTATTCATAAAGTGGTTCAGAATTTCAGTCCTGGTAGGCTTTGCTCCTCCATAGCATGGCACTGTGATTTCTGTTCCTAAACACATCTGTATACAGAATCACAGGTGAATATTTTCTTACTTTGAGTTACCTTGGGAATCATATTAAACCACATTTCCAAAGGGGTTCTTAGTCACTGATCTACCTTAGATAATATGGGTGATCCCATTGGCATTATTGGATCTTTGCTTATGCATTATGATTTTCCTCTTAGTGGCATGTGTTTATGGTACCTCTGGGAAATGATGGTCCTAATAAAACAAAATCAGTATTCTCTGGTACCCTCTAGTGGATGTTCCTGAATGTTCAGACAAATCTCTTGAACTTGAGAGCTGTGTGTCCTAGATGGATTGTCTAAGAGTTTAAAGCTGGGCAAAGCACTTGAATTCTTACAATCCCAAACAACATTTTCAGACTGTGTGAACTGCCCTATCACTCCTCTGAAGTCAAATTTTCTGTTGATGACAAAGGAAGTGGAAAAATTCAGCCAAGTATCTGCTCACATAGCCTGTATCAGTTATGAGAATTTATGTTCAGTTTTATATAAATAAGTGAAAAATATGCTTCTTGTAATGGCTCTTATCAGTGAAGTGCCTCTGGCATAGGAGTGACCTGTTCAAACACAGCCATCCAGGCAGAGCTGGATGCTATTTTTCTGAAACCTTACTAAGGAAAATAGTGGGGTTTTTCCACAAAAAAAATCAACCAGAACTGTTTTCTCTTGTTTATCTCTTGTACACTTCACTAAATTCTGTTCCCTCCCCTCCAGAAAAGGGCTGTGGGGGATTTTATTTACTGAGGTGGAGGAAATCCTGGAATCAAAGGCACAAACTGAGCCTGCTGTGGAAGATTGTGCCTGTCTTATTTTGTCTGCACGTCCTTGTTGATGTCAGAATCCTGCAATGCCTCAGCTGTTTGTATCCCAGTGAACAAGGGCCAGTGCAGTCTCTCAGGGAACACTTGCTGCAGGCAAAATGGGGCTGTTTTCTGGACACCAGTGTGAATTGTACAATGTGACACACACAGGATTTTTAAAAGGGACCCTTTAAATGAATAGTCTTCCATGAGTAAGAGAGAGATGTGGCCAGCAATTACCTTTGTGCAGTATTTATCTTAGTGATCAGGTCACTGACTGGAACACAGTTATATTTTCTGTGCTTTTTTCCCCCCAGACTTGTTTCAGTGAGCAGAAGAAGACAAGTAACCTTGAGGCCTATGTGAAATGGTTCAATAGACTCTGCTACCTGGTAGCAACAGAAATTTGCATGGTAAGTTACAAGTATGTGCCATGTTTTACTACATACCTGAAGAACCACTCTGAGATTTTATATTAATAAGCAATCCTGGAGATTTATTTCTTATGACCCAGCTAAGCATCTGATGGTAAGTTTTAGTAGCGTTGCACTTGCAGAAGAGACCTGATAAATGACAAACATATTGCAAAACAGAGGTGGTGGCACACAGGGGAATGCACTGTTCTCTTGATGTAGTAGGAGCACAGTGTGGAATAATGAACCCTGCAGGGAAAAAGAGAGGAAAAAAATGCCTTGAGTTATCCTGTGAGATTTCAGCCAGCAAAGATTCTAGCAGAGCCCTATTTGTTATCTGTCATCCCAAAGATCTGCTGTGTGTGTGAATTCCCACTGCACAGCTCTCTGTCCTGCTGCCCATTAGTGTGGCTGTGGCTGTTGTTTCTTAACTTGTAGTGGTTTTAGTTTGCTTAACTCGGTCCCATCAAAATGAAATTCATGCTTTTCTCTTTGGAAAGGGAATGAAAGGGAGGAATACTAATAGTTGAAAGAGCCTAGATAGCCTGTGACACATAAGAATTGCCATTTGAAGATCATCTTTGGAATCACAAGTTAGGGTGATTCCAGTCGAATTGATATGTGTATTTAAAATGCTTTCATTTGGTGTGGCCTATTTCTAAAGGGACAGGAGAGGGGAAAGGGATTAATGCAATGAAACAAGGTTTTTCTGAGACAAAGATGCTGCTGTTACAGGGGTGTGAAATCCTGCCCTTGGAGAAGTCTGTGCTGATGAACCCATGCACTGAGACAGTCACTGGGGCTGGGAATTGCTGTGAATTTCTTCTGTGTCACTGCAGTGAAAGCTTTGATTTCAGAGGCTGCCAGTCACCAGCATCCCCTGGATTGCTGGAACAGAATTAGGGCCAGTGACTGAAAGCAGATGGCCCAGGCTGTGCATGAAGCCACACTATGCATGGAACAAATGCTTAGGATGACCTCCAATTCTGCATATGCTCATTACAGAGACTCATTTATTTTAATTTACAGCCTGCAAAAAAGAAACAGCGAGCACAAGTCATCGAATTCTTCATCGACGTTGCCCGAGAGTGCTTTAACATAGGGAATTTTAATTCACTGATGGCAATCATTTGTAAGTACAGCTTCTAACCAGGTCCTCCATCAGCTGTCACAGCTGAAAAAGCAAACCCAGCTCTTATCAATGGCTCTGTTTTTTTCTCTCTCACTCATAGCTGGAATGAATATGAGTCCAGTTTCCAGGCTAAAGAAGACTTGGTCAAAAGTGAAAACAGCCAAATTTTTCATTCTGGAGGTAAAAAAAAATTGAATTCCTGATGCACTGCTTTAATTATATTCAGGATATTTTTGTTTGGGAATTTTACATTTTTATCCAGATGTGAGATGTTTGGAGACATATTTCACAGGCAGAGAGCCTGATTCTAAGCTGAAATATGCTAGGGGTAGTGAGGAGGGTGTAAAGCTGATGATATATAAAGGGAATTCAGAGTACTCAAATAAATAAAAGGAATTAAAATAACCCCAAAGTATGAACCTATATGCACACCACAGTGCTTCTACTGATACATGTTTTGTTTGGCCATGGGCACAATGCTGATGCAAAGCTCCCAACCTATACCTTGGAGGTTGAGTGAAGACCCCACAATATTTTTCATTGAGAATTCCAGGATTTGGCACACACAGAATGTGTAGTGCTCATTCTTCACATAAAAGCTCAGTAAGCTGTCAGTAGAAATATCAAAGGTATAAACAGCCATGGACTGTAGACCTCTCATTGCATCCTTGGGGCTCTGCAGGCATGTGGATTTTGAAATGTACATTTTGAAGATGGAGGCTCTTCTCTGCTCATGGTTTGCTACAACTGAGTGTAAAATTGTCTTTAGAGGGCCCAGGCTATTTTCTAACCAGCTGTGTTGTTTTGTGCATGTAGCACCAGATGGACCCTACTGGAAACTTCTACAACTACCGGACAGCGCTGCGTGGGGCTGCCCACAGGTCCCTCACCGCTCACAGCAACAGGGAGAAGGTGGGTGTGAGCACAGCCCATCCCTCCCAGGGCTGGGGATAGGGTTTGCAGGGAAACTCTGACAAAGGGAAAAATGATGAGGAGGGCTCCATCTTATCAGAAGGCTAATTAATTACTTTATTATACTATATTATTCTATACTATGTTACACTATATTTCATTACATCTAAACTGAATCTGCCAAGCACTCAACTGCACACAATTGCAGCATCTCGTGACTGTCAGCTGACAGTCCTGACACACACACCTGGATTCAAGTGGTCAGTGAATCAAAACACACCAGAATCCAATTATCAATTCCCTTCAGGTAAACAATCTTTTACGATGCATTCTTCCACTTGTGAACAAACACAGGTGCCATAAATGAGATAAGAATTATTTTTTCTTTCTCTGAGGTTCAGAGAACGTGAAACCCAGAAATATTCTTGGGAAGAATTGTGCATTGCTTTTCTCTGTGAAGAGAAATGTGGTGACAGTGGGGTGCATTTCTGCTGGGAGTCAGTGGCTCCAACAATTAATGCAGGTGCTCTCCTCCCTTCCATGGGTCACTGGTGCAAGGCCTGTGTGCTTCAAGATGCAACCAGAAATCTAAAATGTGGGGGGAAAAAAGTGATTGAAAGAGTCTGGATAGGATCAGAGCAAGTCCTTGTGGACTTGCTGTCAGACATTGGGAGGGTTAGAGAGGGCAGGGCACACACCATGGAGAATTTTGCTGCAAGTGTCTCTACATCCCTGGAAAATTCACACTTAGATTGATAAATCTGATGGAACAGGCATTCCAGACTGAAAAGACTTTTATTTTGGTGATGGAGCAGGAGCCTAGCAGAGGCAGGTGGAGCTGTGCTTTGTTAAACTGTGCCCCAGGCTCTGGCACAGAAGCCCCCATTGTGAGATGTGTGAGGTGAGATGGAGAGCAAAGGGCACAGCAGTGGAGGCGAGGTGGATCTCCATTTACATTAGGAAAAGATGAAGTCCTGCAAGGGAGTCTAGTCTAAATCCATTGCAGCAAATTTGGGGTGATATTCTGTCCTGGTGAATTTTCATTTCATGTGGTTGTCGCTGCCATCTCAGTGAGCAAGAACTGAAGTGTTTTATCAAATGTTCATGGCAGATGTGGAGCTTTCTGACATGTCACTGATGCTGCAAAAATCAGATTGACAAGGTGTTAGAGTGTAGGATCCTCCTGGTTTGTGCCCCAGTATGTTTCTTGTAAATTTTCTTATTCCTTCATTCAATTATTTATTTTTTGGTATGTGAAAAAAGGTGTGTGTTTTACACTGCAATTGCCCATAGTCATAAATGGGTAATCTCTGCACTAAGCATGGCAGAGCTAAAGTAGATGCTGCATGAACAAGCACAGTATGGAATTTAGTATTCATTCACTAGAGGAGCCCAGCCAGATGCTAATCTCACACCCCTGTAAATTTGATGTAAATCTGCTGAAGCTAATGGAATCTCACAGCATTTACAGTGAAATGAGATCAGCATCTGGTGGCAGGCTGACTCAGCTGCAATGGGAGTGCACTGAAAAGCACTTCTCTATGCAAAGGAGGGATCATTTGGATGTGTGTGACTGGAAAAGCAATTCTTTCAACTCTCACACACTGCAGTAAGGACCTGTCAGTCTGAGATGCTTTTGCAGTTTAGCTCTTCTGCAGCCATCATAGATATTCAAACCAGTTGCTTTATTGTTTGACTTAATTTCCTGTGAAGTTAGCAATCTCTGTCATATCTCTACCCCCAGATGGTTAATACTGATGGCAGAGAGGTTATTAGGCTGAAAGGAATCTATTTTACATCAGAAAAAGCCCATATTCTGTTTTCCTCGTGTAGACAACATCAGTTGAGGGAAATGCTCCAGGATATGATTTGGTAGCTGCTCATACTGGGTATTTTACAGTGTCAAATACAGCAGATCATGTAATGCTTTCTGTAGGATTAAGGAATTTTGTTTCTTTTTATAAGCAAGACCATAATTTATTTGTTTTAATGAACTTGAACACATCCAAAAAAACATGATGACTTCTTTTTGATAGATGGTACATTGTTTCTTGGCAAACTCATAGCAAAGCTCACTCTGAAGAAAATTTTTATCTTCAAACTGAATTGTGCTTGCAGAGGGTGTACTGGTTAGTAAGCAAGTCTGGTTTTGTCTGTGCAGTCAAATGACCTGTGACAGCTCCAAAATGAAGTCATTCCACTGGGAAACTCTGCATTGTACTCATGGCATAGCTCTGGCTTTGAAATGTTGGGAGTGTGTACAGCACAGCACTGTGTGTTGCTGCTGCCTGATACTGTGGAGCAAGAACAAGTCAGATCTCATTAACTGTCTTCTTTCTGCAGGAGGCAATTGTCCTTCAGCATGTGGGTGGGTTGGATGGCATGGAAGTGGGATAAAAATGGAGAGAAATATGAGTTTCTGGCACCAACCCAGGTTTTATGCTAGCAAAGTGCCTGGAATGAAGCCAGTGTTAGAGTATAATTGTGACCACTTTTGTTGTTTATCCTACAGAAATTTGGAAAGCAAAACATACAGGGTAATATATTTTTATTGGGAAAATAAATGGTGACCAAAATACAGCAATTCCATGGAAATGTGTAGAGAATTGGTATCCTTGGTTATGTCTTTTAGCACCTTTTGGATGGGATGAGAATGAGCTCTGCCATGTTCTGAGCTGACTGGGGGCTCTGTAGCTGTATTACCCTGGCATCCAGCCCACATTTGTGTACCTTTCCTCTCAGCAAGGCTTTTCCTTCATGTTTAGTACCACTAATGGTGCTGACCTTTCTCCCAGGCAGTGGAGCAGACAGAACAAGCTCACATCTGCCTGCAAAAAAAAAAAATGTAGACAGAATCTGGCAGTGATTTCTAGCTGGGGATCAGTGTCTGGCTCCAAGTCTCTGTATATTCCCACCTTTTGAGACCACACTGGTTACAGAGTCATCATCATTTTTGGTAGAAAACAAACAACACAGAGTGAGTTGTATTCTTTACTCCAGGTTGATGATCTAGTTTGGGTAATATGAAAATAAATCCTGAAATACATTTAGCTCAGTTTGACTAGAAATTGTTCCACCTGATCTTAATAGGAGGGCTCAGCATTTTGGGAGGATAAGGCTGTGCTTTGTTTTCATTCCTGAGTTTTATCAGTGGAATGTATCAAGATAAGTATCCAGTGGCTCTTGGGGCATCAGTCCAGGCTTTTTTATGGCTGTTTGCAGTGACATTACAGAGTTTATCTGTGTCTGTCCCATGAGAAAGCCAGCAGAATGCAGATCTTTAAAATTTAGCTAGAACAGAAATTGGCTTCCATTTTCACAACACCCAGTGGCAGTAGCTTGTGGACTCCTTGCCTCAGTGTTTTCACTTCTATGGCTTGTTCACCCTCACTGGAGCATCACAGCACTGTAGTATTCCATGTAGACTGGAAAATAACAGCTGCCAATCCTGTTCTGGGTCCATTTCCTATCCTGTTACAGCTGATGTACAGCATGAGGTGGAATAACATTAATGAGATGGAATAACATTAAATACTTAACTAAAGGATTGCTCTCTTGGCTGTTCTTGCTTATAATGAGGGCTCTTTAGCTTTGGTGCTGCTTAACAAGCTCCAGCTCAGTTAATATACAAACAGACCAGTGGAAACATCTGGGCACTGCCATGCAGTGTGTTTGCATTTGTGTTCATGGTGGTTACGTTTGTATTTGATGGTTTAAAAGACAGACACTGCTGCCACAGGAAAATGCTCACAGTGGCAGCTGCTGACCTTCAGCTCAAACCCCCCAGGCAGCCTTTTGCTGTCCCAGTGTCACTGCTGGAGAGGGGGGCAGTCTCAGGTTTGACTGTCAGCTTTCGTGGACTGGTCCTTTGTGTTATCTTTCTTTTCCCTTTGAGCTGTGAGACAAAGGACCCTGAGAGAGTCTGCTTCACTCTGCATTTCTGCTGAGGTTGAGGATGCACTTCAGGAGTGCTACTGCTGCTTCCTGCTGTAGAACATCTGGCATAAAATTTATTTATTAACCCTGCTTGTAATTCCATCAATTTCAAGAGTCCTACCCAGACTTCTTTTATAGCAGACTCTGATGGGATAGGTGGAAAGCTTGGGTCACTGCTAAATGCCACTCTGCCCTGGATGATGGACAGGGCTAGTTTTGGGAACTACAGTGGTCTCTCTGGCTACTGTTAGCAGTTTCCTGTCAACCAGCTTAATATTTTCAATCCTGTTGTCTGCAGGTTAATTTGGAGAAGCAGGCTGTACTAATCAGGCACCAGGAAGGAAATTACATGCCTCAAGAGGTAGCTGTGCATGGAGCTGTTGAAAATGAAGGAGCTCCTGATTAACTGTTTGTAGACAAGTCCTTGCTCACCAAATTTTAGGCTGTCTTTCCTTGTCCTTGGTTCTTTGGTTCCCACCTGTGTTTAAATAGATCAATTTTTGTGTTCAACATCTCTGCTTTTAAGGACACAACAGGAAAGGGAAGAGTCCTGCAGTGTTATTTTGCTCTTTGCTGTCTGATGTTGTCATCAGACAGTGATGTTGTTGATAATAAACGGGGCTTTTAGCACTTTGTTAGTCATGTTATTGTGCTCAGTGAACATTGTGTTCAGTTCACTTTCATCTCAGCATACTCTCTTCTGGTGGCTGAAGGTCTCTCTAGACACTGCTGCCCTTTTGCTGGCCTGTAGCTGTACTGCTTTTCAAGTGCACAGCACACTGAAAAGTTAATACTTCTTTATTCTCATCTCTCCCAATTGAGTTGTTCTTTCATGCAGAGAAAATACTGAACTGAAAAGATAATGGTATTGTCATTTCTCTCCACAGATTGTGATCCCCTTCTTCAGCCTATTGATCAAAGACATTTACTTTTTGAATGAGGGATGTGCTAATCGCCTTCCAAATGGACACGTCAACTTCGAAGTAAGATCTGAAAAATGTTTTTACCTATCCCTTTCTGATAGCTGAGGGACTATCTGAGACTATTAGCCTGCGATTTTCAGGGCAGACCATCAAACACTCAATATGAGGTAATATTGCTGTATCTGAGTGGAATGATTTTATGTTTACAGAAATTCCTGGAACTGGCTAAGCAAGTAGGAGAATTCATAACATGGAAACAAGTGGAGTGTCCATTTGAGCAAGACCCTAACATCATCCACTACTTGCACACTGCTCCCATTTTTACTGAAGATGGTAAGACTCTGTACAATCATTCATCACTGAAAAGGTCTCTCTTCATCACTGCTAATTAACACCCTGATCCATGCTTTGGTGATGTCTCTCTGTCCCAGCTGTTTCCTGTCTTTCCTGCCAAACAGCTTGTTTATGCCCAGTCTATCAATATGTTTTTGCAAACACAGCCTTCTAGCACATGAAGCTGCTGCCTGATGGCTTTTCTCTTGTCTCTAGCTTCTCCATAAGGCACTGTCTAGGAAGCTGCCATTGTGGCCTTATTTTTTTAATCATGAATTGAGGCCACACAGGCCTGTCATGGGCTCCTGTGAATGTCAGCTGTCCCTTAGCCACTCATTGTGTGATTGATGGAACCAGAGCTAATCTCTCTCACAAACCAATGCTGTCATCTCTTCAGCAAACACAGCTCAGGGCCATGGAGCCCAGCTGACCTCCTCCTCCACAGCAATGACATGTTATGTACAGAAAAGAATTTTTAAGAAAATGCTTTCTATTCATTTCAGCTGTAGCTATGAAAGCCCTGTTCTGAAATTATTTCTCTTGTCTTTTTATGCATTTCTGTCCTCGTCAGTTTGGTATCAGCATGTCAGTATGTGTCACTTCATACTGGTTTGTGTCAGCTGCCTCTCTATACATTGTCACACGCAGAATTGTCTGTAGCAACCTTCCCAGAAGCTATTCTGGTGATGGGTTTATTTCTTCTTCATTCCATAGGCAGTTTTCTGTACTAATCCAAGGTAATCAGACAGCTTTTATTTCATAGACTACTTCAGAAAGCAAAGCACTGCTTCTAAAATTCTGCCTAAATCTTAAGAATGACTGCCAAAATACAATAATTAATATGATTAAACTAATATGTATCAAAAGGAGATAGAATGCAGGCATTTTTTCTTGTTTTAGGCTCTGAAGGGACAGAAAATGAAAGTCAGGGTTTTCAGACTACTGGACTAAAAAAAGAGTGACCTCAACCCACTAATTGTATGTAGATTTTCTCTCTCATGTCCTCCCTATATTCATGCTGCTTTTGTGAAATAGCCTTTGCAGAAGCCACAGGAAACCTCCCCCCTTACCCAGGGGCAGTGCAGAGTAGGAGGAACTGCCCTGAATGAAAGGTGGGAAGAGATCTGAGGGAGATTCAGCAGTGAAATGCAGCTGTACTGTGCTTGTCACTATGTGGAGGAATGGTCAACACTTGAATATTAAAAGACAATGCATTTGTAGCACAGACTTCAATGGTGAGATGGTTCCAGCAGTAAAGAAAAAAAGCATCATCAAACAGTCAAATGAGGAAATGTGTGTGAACACAAATTACAGCCTGGGATTCTGTGACGACAGTGATATTATTGCACTGCCAGAGGAGACTCTACAATCTAGACTCATTTTGGTGTCATAAAATACATCCTACAGTGTAAAGATTTGCAGAGGGAACAAAAAAACAGATTTATTTTCTTCCTCTGCATTCCTGCTCTGGTTTCTGTAACTCACTCTTACCTTGACAGTATTGTGTATGCATTTAAGGTACCATGTTCCCATAAGCTTTAAAAAGATTAAGGAACATGAAGTTGTGTTATGTGATGAGAATATCCTTAGTTTTTGAAAGCTTATGTGTTTATGTGTCAGCTCTCACCGTGTCTTTTTTAAAGTTCATGTAACTCTTGAGTAGTAGTGCTGTGATGGAGGAAATGGGCCCAGATCTCTGTATGCAAAACCAGAGACCATTCAGCTGCTTAATATTGTAGTGAGAAGGTGATGCTAACATATTTTAACTCTGGGCTCCTTTACTGTTTCATCGAAATTAACTAACAGCTTTGAAAGGTAGACCTGTGAGCTAATAAATATCAGTGTCCCACTGATCACCAGCTACCCGAGGGACCATGAAGTTTTACAGTTTCTCTTTCTATATGGTACAAAAGGATGTACAAGAATGCAGAGGGATGGGGGCTCCTGATGCTAAATAACACATATTTACTGATTCCAGGTTTGTATCTGGCTTCCTATGAAAGTGAAAGTCCGGAGAACCAGACAGAAAAGGACAGGTGGAAATCCTTAAGGTAAACTCACATTTTATCAGCTCATTTCTAAAATACCTCCAAACAGCTGCTCTGATACTTTGTGAAATCTTGTGAAGTGCAGGTGTTTAAGCTGTAACCCCTGAGTGAGGTCTCTTGCATTTAAAACTAATTTGCAGAGCTAAGGCTGCAGTGATAAAAGCTCATTTTAATCTCAAATTATCCTCCCTGTAAAGAATACCCTCAGCTTCCTCTACCCATGCTCAAGCCTGATGCAGATGAAGAATGCTCCAACAGAACTGGACCTTCCAACAGTTTCCAACTCTTCTAAGAGATGTGAAATGGTTTGATATAAATGAGAATATGAAGAGAGTGATTAAAACAACCCAAACCTTTACACTTGATATTTTAAAAAACTGTCCTTATGTTTTACTTTTACAGATCCACCATTTTAGGAAAGACTTGAAGATTGAGAGATTATTGCAGTAGGTCAAGGAAAAGAAATCCGCAAACATTTTGCACTACTGATTCCAAAGATGCCTGTTTGGGATTTAGACAATTTCTTTTGTTTGAGTTTTTTTGTTGGGTTTTTTGACTGCCTAACATAATGGATGAACTGGATTCATCCACTGAAATCAACAGAACTGTGTGCACAACGATGCTTTTCTAACTATGAGACAGAGAGAGGAAGGACAAACAGACTATTTGTGGCTGTGCCCAAACTGCATCAGGATCACTGTAATTTTGCCTCTGAAGGAAAATGCAAGAAAACCAGAGCAGGGAGAATCATGGTACTGCAACAGAGAATGGAAAAGTATAAAAAAGGAAAGCAAAAATACACGAGAGTATTTCAGAAGCAGGTGCTTCAGACAGCAGTTCTTTAAACCTTTGAGGATTGTAAAATTAAATCAAAGACAGACAACAGCAATCTGGTTAATTGCTGAATGAAGAAAAACAAGAACTTAACCTTGCATCAGCATTCCCCCAGCCTTGTTGAACAAAGCACTGACTGCTGCAGGTTGGAGCGTGCAGGGATGAGGACTGACACTGCTCACACACACGTCTGTCACACATAGGCCACGTCAGCATGGGGACATTGTCCTGAGCCCATGGGTTTTTACAGAACAGCCTGGAGTGTGACTCTTGCTTAGTTCACCTTCCCACCGCTGTTGTTGCTTTCCTTACTGTGAATCTGGGCCGGGCTAAGGAGGGCACAGAGGGTTGATGGTGCTGCTTGAAGAAACCCCCACCACTCCTGAGGTTGAATGAAGAAGCAAATGACTCTGGATTCAACTTACCTCTATTTAATGTATGTAGTGTATTCCCTAAAGTTATTGATGCTGAGTTGCATCTTTTAAGGGGTTTTATCACACTCAAAGAGAAAAGGTACTGCATAACCATTTCTATGGGGTTCCAATTAACACAGTACTGTTTATTTTGTAACATGATACTTAGGAGGATGGGGGTTAATTGCTCCGAACTTGGGGACTACATGGTATGCTTTAAGGAGACAAAGGGTTTCAGACTGGAATGAATGCACTAAAGAATTTGTCATTCATGAGCAGATAACCATTTTTGTCTTTTTTAATTTTAGGATGTAAAATTCACAGTTTCCTTACAGATAACATGAAATAGGGACAATGTCTTGTGTTTAAAGCTGTACAATAGTCAAGGTGCTACTGTAATAGATATATTAAATGATAATGAACTATATTAGATTCAAAACTAAGCCCTAACAGTAGACTTATTGTTTGTGTGTGGAAGGAATATTCCTAACTGCCCCAGAAAATATCTCAAAAAGCTCAAATGAAACCTAAAAGCCACATCATACTGAACTTTGCATTTTTATTACTGACTTGGTGCTACCTTTTCAGATATTTCAGTCCTTCTCTCCCTACAACAGAAGGATGTAACCCTTTTTTTGAAATCAGTAATAATTTTATTTCAGCACAGAGTGATTCCAAGTGGCTATGGTGTTTTGAAAAATTAGGGTAATCACAAAACCTGGCTGTGTTGGCCTATTCAGCCAGAAAACTGGAACTGTTCCTGCCCTCTGCCAGGCTCAAAGCTGTCCATGCCTGAGTGAGCTGCTGACCTAGGGGCATGGGCAGGCTGGTGTTTGAGGGCAGCAGCCTGGGAATGCCCTGTGTGGTGCACTCCAGGTTGGATGTGTCTGCAGAGCAGTTCTGTGCTGGGTTATGGGAGCTCAGTCTGGCTCACTGAATCCACTTGGTTTGCTGAGCTGAGCAGGATGAATTCTTCTGGATTTGCAAACAGGGCTTGAGGCAGAACTTCAGGTCTCCTTTTCCTGTAGATCAGCACATGAATTCAGATGGGGGGATATAAAACTCTAATGTGTTTATTCCAGCTTTGTATGGAAGAACTAAGGATGTAAGGATGGTACAGCATCACTGCAGCCATGGAATGATGACTGTTCTGCTGATACTGTGAATCTGCTGTTTGTTAATTTTTGTACATGAGCTGAGAGCAGTACAGAGGAACTATACACATATAGCTGTTCCTTCAGGCAGAACCATTTCCAAAATGAAGCCATTAAAAGCCTGTTAAATTTCAGATGAATCCAGAGCAATAACCATAAACGTATCTACAACAATGCTAATGTTTAAATGTGTTTCCTAAATGATATTTTTTTCTTCCAATCTGCATATTTTTAACAGGCACAGTGTGACTTCATAGTGGAAATATGGGGGTTTTGCTTATCTGAAACCCAGGGCAGATGGATGGGCCCTTTCTTAAAACCTGCTTTTTAAAATTTAAGTCCTCACTCCTTTTCTAATGAGCCACTAGAGGTTGGTACAGATGAGATTAAAACCTGTGACAATTAATATGATTTCTCAATATAATTCCTTATATTTTGGGGCACCTTCCATGAATTTGGGCAATTTTGCAAGTACAAGTTAAATTAGATCTCCTAAAGTTTATCAGTGTTGCAAACTAAACCACTTTTGTAGTCCAAAACTTTCAGACCTCAGTGCTTAAAATGGAAGCATAAAGGTCAGATCTAGGTGGGTATTAAGGGCTTAGTGGGAGTGTCAGAAGCACTAAATTATTCTTAAGCCTTTATGTAGTCACACATTTAAAAGGTCTTTTTTCAGAGGTGCTAAACATCCTCATCTCTTGGGGTGTAGTGAAGCAATTATTGCTTTGTAGAGGTGCATGGCACATTAATCTGTAGTGTTTGATCTCCAGAGACATTCACTTCTCTTTGCAAAATGTCTCGGAGATGAGAGTGCAAAACAAAATGAGTTTAAAAAACGGACTTCAGGAGACATGGCTTGTCTTCACAGAATTTTGTAGCTGAATCCTTTTTAAACAGAAACAATGTAAGCCTTAAGTTGCAGCAGTCAGTGGCATTTCTAATCGACCTGTGTGTGGCCTAACCAGGGTGAACGGCTCCTGGCAGGAGTGGGGTTAGAGCCTTGCTTCACCAACAAGCACCAGTACAGCTGAAAACAAAGAATGACAACTTGGGCAATAAATTTCTTCTAAAAATGTATCAATATTACATGAAAATTAGAACATATACATGTCCAGTAATCTATTTTTCTTGCTATAAAGGCATAAAGAACTTCTGCCATGCTAAAAAGAAAGGATCACTTCCCACCAAGCACTAAACCACTCTAAGGTGTGCAGTCATTAGACCAACATCTAGACAAGTTACTTGTAGTAGTGTTGTGGCTTTCTAATTCTGTTTCTTTGAGTGGATTCACTCCCTGGCAGCTGCTTGAACTAATGCTACACAGAGAACAGAGCAAAGAGAGAGAACAGACCTATAGGTCTGCTCTGTTGGTATCAAACCCTAAGCTGGTAAGATGTGAATATGACACAGTCTTGCAGAAGCATTAACTTAGTTTCTGGTATACAGCAGTATTTTAAAAGACCCAAATACATGAAATCACTTCTGCACCTCCTCCAGTGGAATCAGAATGATAGCAAAAGTCCCATTTTTCCATGTCTTGAGTGTGCCATCCTGCAATGCAGGGATAGGTGTAAAGCTCAGTGGAAAGCAAGGAGGGAATCGTGTGCCTTCAGCTTGTGTGAAGTCAGTAGATGAACTTGCTCAATGCCTTTTGAAAGACACTTAATTGTATACAGTGTTGCCCTCAATTTCCCATCCACATCGATCACATTACCAAATCAAAGGTGCATGGATATAGGGCAGCTGGGCACAACTAAATTTTCAGGGCAGAAGCTCAAAATGAGTCAAGCACTCAAGCATCCTGTGCCCCAGAGTACCCCAATTAGACTTCATTGTTCCCCCTCTTAGGCAATGAACACAATCCTGTTGTACATCTCTGGAAGCTCCCCATGTGCATAGAGCAACCTGTGATCTCATCTTCTGCTGAGATGTCACTTTAAAAAAGTGTGGACAGCTGCTAAAGCACTTCAAATAAGAAACAATTTAAATGTAGAGATATTTTTCTGAGCTCAAGAACATTTCATGATGTGGTCAGTGGTGATAAGATAATCACTCACTTAAAATTAAGCTGTCCCTTCCTGATATCTTGGTTATTTCATCATGTTTTATTGCAATAGTCTAATGCACCTTTTTTTTAAGCACATGAGCACTGGTTTGCACATGACTTTAAATCCAGTTTAGAACAGAGCTCAGATCGCTGAATATGTAATTGGAATTATCAACTGAAAAGAAATGCTAGTAGAAAAAATAGTTATGTGTATCAATGTAAAAATGTTACAGTGTTAACAGTCTCTGGCCTAGCAATGGCTGCGTTCCATGGAATGAGACTGATTCCAAGCACAGCAATGTGCCAGAGGAAAAACTCCAATTAATTTTGATGGGCTTTGGAGCAGTCCTGCAATTATTAACTGGAGTTTTTAGTTATTCATAGGTATTAAATTGTATTGCCAGCTGGTGTAGTCTCTGTGCCAGGTGCAACTCTCAGAGGGGAGATGCACTTAATAGTCAAAGTCCAGCCTTAGCAAAAGTTTTCTTTGACATTGTTGAACTTTCAACAGAAAATTCAAGGACTAAATCTGATCCAATGAATTAATTCATGTCTGAGTGCAAAATTTTACTTTCTGGCTTTAAGAACCTTTTTCTCTTTTTATACTGGTAGAAATTAGCCATAATGTCTCAAATTACTCTCTCACTGGAAATTAAACCCTCTTTGATTGTGAACTGATTATCTCCATTGTTGTAGTTACAGAATGGGGTTAGGGAGCGACAAGGAAACAAGGAAGAGCCCCTTTGTTACTGCTCACACTCAGCTGTGGGCCAAAGCTGTCCTTTCTTTTGTCCTATGTAACACCACCTGTGGAGTGGAATTCCCTCTGTAGGTGGTGCAGGGCATTCCTGAAGTGTGGGTACCCAGCTCTGGCATGGCAGCACGGGCACCACCAGGGGATGATCTCAAAGCTCAGTGCACATCCACAGCTGAGCCTGCACTCTGCTTTCCTGGGACACAGCCCTTTTGGAGGAGAGAAAGTTCTTGGAAGTTCACCTGAGGCAAAGCCCACTATGCTTCCTTACCCACCCAACAGAATGATTATGAGAAAATTCTTTAAACTAAAAGAAGTTTTCTCTAGTGGACTGAAAACAGTGAAGAATTTGTTACTTAGTTGACAGAGATTTTAAGATCTAAGAAAATAACTATTTTTAAAATTATGATAAATACTTTGATGGTTATTAACTTTCATATTTCACTGCATGGTGGCAAAGTGGAACTAAATATCTTCTATTAATATCAATGGCAGCTAGGCAGGTGAAGGCAGGAGAGAATAGTGAAATACTGGTGCAGAAAATGTTACCAATAATTTTGGTTTAATATTGGCTAGAGTGTGTCCCTTCCCCTGAAACCACTGTCCCCTGCTCTGTAGAACAGCTGAACCAGTTACCTTGTTAGATGGAACAGATCTGAAGTTTAATCTGCTTTGTATTAATTTCTTTTACAATTCTTTCTGCATATTTTCAGATAGGCAAAAAATACGAAGTACACTAAAGCTGATGCCCATACAAGGCATCACATGCTGCATTGTTACATTATGCCAGTGTGGCTAGGGAGCAGATAGCTTGTATGGCTGGTCTTTCATACACTCTGCACGGGTGCACGACACTGAACCTCAGGCAGCAGCCTCAGCCGCAGAAAGAAGATGAGAAAGAGTCAGTCCTGCCGAGCTCCCTGCCCTGCTCCACGGCCAGCACACGCTGGAGTGCTGTAAATTCAGAGTGGCACTTCTCCCTTGATGCCTTTCCCTCCACAGAAGTGGTATTTTGCTTCATAAACAGCTCTTGCAAAATGCCAAAGGAACATTTTTCTAGCTCTCTGCCATACAAAGGCTCTGTATTCATACTCCACATCTGTCATAACAGAATAAGAGTCCTTCTCTCTTTTCATCCCCATGGCCTTAAAACTGCCAACCCAGATTAATATTGCAGTGTAGCAATGTTCCCAGGCCTCCTAGAATGCAGAAGACTTAGGAGTTCAGAGCTCAGGAGTCCTGCAAGTTAAATGTTTGTAAAGGAACCTTCCTTCTAAAAGGTGCAAAGCTCCGTCTGATGGAATTTTGAACAGAAAATTACATATTCCAGCTACCTTTCAGAGCAACATAACTTCCTCAGTGACTTATTACCGGTCAGTACTATATCACCACTTTCATTATTGAATTATGCTTCTAAAATTCCAGACTTTTTGAAATGAATATATGATGGGTTTTGATGATTGGTCTGTGGGCAAACAGAATAGAGAAAATGGGGGCTGTAGTTTAGGCTGTTGACATCATCTGTGTTTCTTTAGCAGCCCAAGCTGGGTTATCATTTACTGTCTGTCCTTGCCTTGAACCAGAAGGAATTGTTCCAATATAATTGTCCAAATTATTAAAACTTAGTGAAAGATGCACATGCAGAGCTATTAAAATCAAGTGTTTCAAAGTCTGATTCTTACAAAGGTACAAGTACTTCCCTTGGGGGTTTGTCTGTAAAAACATCATTACTAGTAGACAACATAGATGGAAAACAAATTATCCTCTGGCTTCCAGAACTCTAAATGAGCATTCATAAGCTTATAAAGGTGAAAGATCAGATTTTAAGAGTGACTATCAACAATTTAAACTAAACTCCAAGAACATAGTATTTTAAAACTATTAGAATTATACTATTTTGTCACAGGCCTAAAAGCACAGGGTAAAAATGGGTAAGCAGAACTATCTTTATTTTCAGACTGAGAAATTCAAAGGTTGCAGGACAGGCCCAGGGCTACCTGGGAAGCATGTCCTTTCAAAAAATTACCCAAAAAGATACCCAAATTTTAGTTTTACATTTCTTCTGGTGTTAATCCTTTTTACAGCTGTGCTTAGATAAATGGGAACTAAATTATCACTTTAGGTTTTAAAAATAATCAAGCTAAGAAATAAATATGACTTAAAAGAGTGGTATGTATTAATCATGTGAGTGATAGCAATGAGGAACTGTGCTTTTCTTGTATTTTTCATTAAATTAAAAAATTCATGTTGTGATCAGCATTTTCAGGTCAAATTAAAATCTCTCTACCATAGAATCAAAAATTAGAATCATTTAGGTTCTAATTTTCCTTAAAGGAAAGGACCTTTAAGATCATCAAGTCCAACTTTTAACCCATCCATAATACTCAAACCATGTAGCTTTGTTAGAAATTCCCAGGATACCAACACTTTATTAATTGCACAGGCAGGAAACAGTAAAGTTACTTGAAAGTGGCTGTTATGATTTTGTGACTGTACATAGATCTTGCAAAATGTTATTGGTAATATGCATCCTGTAGCCCACATAAACACTGCGAGAATAGCATGGTCATTGTTACGCTTTATAGCTGTTGTGGAAAATGTCTTAACCTGCATTCATGATGATAGTGCCCATCCTACTCCCATGCCTTTTTATACAGTTGTGGTAAGATTGTTATGAAATCCTTTTGTCAGTCATGTTCCAGCTAACTTACCTATGTATAGAATTTATATATTAAACCCCCCCTAATTTATACTGTGTTTTAACAGTTTGCCTGAACTGTCTATGGTTTCTAAATTTTGTAATGTGAGTGTCAAATAAGAATAATAATTAAAAAAAAGGTTTGTCTGTGTGGATTTTTTTTTCTTTGGTTTTATACATAGTAAAGATTTCTACAGGATAGGCTGTGAAGAAACTCACATTGCTTTGAAGGAGATGTCCCTGACTCTGCAAAACAATTAATGAATATGTGTGTGGGATGAAACCTGTGGTTTCTGCTCTTTCTCATTTCCACTTTACTACTTCTCTCCCTATCCTCACACATGCAGTTCAAGCATGTGCACTGCAAGGAAAGGAGACAGATTCACAGTTCCCATTATAAAGTATTTTCCCAAATAGGAGTTGTAGAATAGAAACTTCATAATAATAGGAGGAAAAAGCTGAGACTGGGTCTGAGTGTTTTTAGTTTGTTTCTATAAAACTCTGTGGTACAACTGATGTTTAAATGTATTCTTTTAATATTTGTTTTGCTGATGGTAATACAAATAATAAACTGAGAGGTGCTACTGAGATGAGGGCCCCATTTCAGTAACAATGTACAGCAAGATACATCGTTGGTTCAAACAGCTTAAAATTCTTTTAAATAAAGAAGAAAGAGGCTCAGAGGTGAAACTTGTGTAGACAGAAGTGGTGGAGTTCCCTTGATGTAACATTTGGCACCTGCATCACAATGGTTCTGTGAGTAACTGCTGTTCAGCACAGCTGGTCCTGCCTGCTGTCACCGAGGGAGAATGGCTGGATGTGAGTGGTGGCACGGGCTCCAAAGCTGCAGAAGTGGATGTGCAACCTCCTTCCTCAGCAGTGCTCTTACAGTGCCAGAGCTCCTCCTGCCAAAAGGAACTGTTGAGTCATCTGGCTGAATTTCCTGTAAACTGTGGCTTATCCAGCCTTCCCCATGTGAAGCCCCCAATTCTCTATTAGGCTAAAACATTTCAATCCTCAGGAGGCCCAGCTGTGCCACAGAGAGTGAGAGAAGTGCAAGCTTCAACCACCCCTGGGAGCTTTTCAGTTAAAGGGAGTGATCAGCTCAGCTCAGCCCAAGGTAAGCCCAGCTGGTCCCTGTGTCACCAAAGTGAAACCCAGCCTGCCCAGTGCAGGGAACCCGCCCTGCTCAGTGAATCCCAGCCTGCTCAATGCAGGGAACCCTCCCTGCTCAGTGAATCCCAGCCTGCCCAGTGCAGGGAACCCTCCCTGCTCAGTGAATCCCAGCCTGCCCAGTGCAGGGAACTCTCCCTGCTCAGTGAATCCCAGCCTGCCCAATGCAGGGAACCCTCCCTGCTCAGTGAATCCCAGCCTGCCCCGTGCAGGGAACCCTCCCTGCTCAGTGAATCCCAGCCTGCCCAGTGCAGGGAACCCTCCCTGCTCAGTGAATCCCAGCCTGCCCAATGCAGGGAACTCTCCCTGCACTGGGTGAGCTGCCAGGGCTCGGTGTCCCCATTGTCCTCAGCTCAGGACACGCTCAGGGCAGCACAGCCCGTTCCAGTCTGCCACTGGCCACAACTCAGGTATTACCTGGCCACAACTTCTCCCCACCAGGGAATGAACACGAGTGCCCAGGCTTACACACAGTTTCTGGGTCACTGCCTTTCTAAGAAAAATTCTAAGAACTCCTAAAGAAGGAAAATGTGTCCTTAAGCCATAACCATACCTTGTTCTTTTTTTACCTGGCTGAGTATATTTGCATTTTTTCTATTCTACTGAGTAATCTAAAAAAAAGAATCTATTTTAAAATTTTCCTTTATAAAAATAAACTCTCATGGAATGGAAATGCAGCTGTCAGTGGGTTCTCACTTTGCCTTTCTGCTGATCCACACATCCAAGCTCCTATTATCTCTTTGAATTTACATATGCCACAACAATCTGTGACACTGGCTCCCTTGATCAGTAGTTACAGTGATTTGTGGAATGAATAATATATTTTTGCCTGATGTATCTTCGAAATTCTTGTGGTGGTTTTTCTATCCCCATTCAGTTCAGTCCCTTATAAAGAGACAGTATTGTCATAACTCCGTCCCTGAGCTCCCAAGCAAAGACCCAGCTACTCCCACACAGTCGGGGAACCTAAGAAAATCTCTGTCAGTGTAAAAAACAAACCATGGAACTGCAGAAATCCATAAACAACTAAAGACAGAGCACAAATACTAATCAGCCATTTTCTGACACCAGAGGAAGGAAAAACAAAACCAATACATCTCTAATTAAAAGAAAGCAAGCACAGCCCTGGAAGTACTGAAAGTCAGGAATTTTTGGCTCTGCCTCTGAGTTTTTCTGAGGCTTTGGGGAAGGCAGACAACCCTTGCTTTACATTTTGTATCCAAACAATGAGAAAACTCAATAAGATCTATATCTCCTGAAGAGCTGCTGTGAGGATGGATCACCTCCTGTGGCAAGACATTTGAAAGAGGAACCTTACAAAATTGCATTTTGAAACAAATGGTTTGAATGTATCTTTTCATACAGTCACAAATGTGTCCCAGCAGCACAGTAACACTGAATTGTAATGTACTCTGCTGTACAGAGCAATCTAAAACATAGTTGCATTGTGTGTTGCTCACTCCACAAGCTGTGCACACATTTGGCATTGCAAGTCTAATTAAAGAAGGATATCTCTCACATAAACAAAAGTAAATACCATAAGGGCTGACAGCACAAGTGGCTGTAACTGCACTCAAATGAATTTCCTGAATTTTGTAAAGACTGAATTTCTCTAGTTTGATTCTTCATTGTTCTTCACTTCATCCCTGACTTAAAAATGGCCATTTCTAGAGGGACTGTCACTTTGTGCTACCTAGCCTGGTCATAGGCAGCAAAGTTCTCCTGATTTTATCCTTCTGTGAGACACCACCTAAACTCCAGCTGACATTCCTCCAGTGCTGTGTCTCCACTGCCACCTCCTGAACAGGAAGGAAAATTAACTTCTTCCAATCCTGCTTTTCTTTTGAATGTCTGCAGAGGTGTTTTGAAAGTGCTTTGTTCAGCACACAGAGCAGGAGCTGAAACCGCTTTGCAATCTGTCTAGAGAGGCTACATTCTATAAAGCCATTATAAAGCTTTTACTTCAGAGAGAAATTTCTTTGTGTATCTTTGATATGAAGGTAATTTAACATTTATACACTGCTTTTCTTCTTCAAAAAGCTCCAATTATTCACTTCTGACAGGTTTATTCCTCTTTCAACTGTCAGCTGAAAGCCTCTGACTGAAACCAGTAAATTTTTACAGCTCCCATTCATTCTGTTTTCACAATGCACAATAGTTATTTCTACCTTTTCTATTCCCAGCTGAAGGTCCTTATTCCTAACAAGAGAGAACCAAAATATCCTAGAACCAAAATTTTCCTGCTTCCAAAGGTAGTTAGTTCTGAGAGTCTCTTCTGCATTAATTCCCTTTTTCCCACTAAATGTGATTTCCCAAAATTGTCCCTGAACTACTATACTGTGTTAGAGACCCTGTCATTCATTTATAAGGGGAGAGGAAATCAGCAAAGTAAAACCCAGTAAAAACTTAGAAGAGGCAGCAAGGCAAGAAAGGCAGATCCTGTCACATCCCATTTTCTCTGCCTGCCAAGAATACCAGCCACAGGCTTGTCATCAGCCTTCCAGCAAGAAACTTTCCATAAAATCCAGATGATCTTCCTAGACACACCTCTTGGATTAAGAAATTAGAGAAAAATTGTAATTATGTGGTACAGTTGGTTAATATCAGGTACATGGATAGTTTCTGCCTCTTCACAGGTGGATGTTCACTCTCTGCAAATTTAATTTCATGTTTCTATCTCTTTTCTGCTGCTTGCAGTCTGAGAGAATTCCTCAGTATCAGTGGATGTTGGGAAAACTCTTAATGCTTGGCAGATATTACTAGTTTTTATAAATAATAACCAATCATTTAGGTGCTAAATGAGAAACAGTGAAGCAATGGCACCAAAGCCATACTTAGCAATAACAAATTTGGTATACAACATGAATTATGAGGTTAAAAGATTTTTTAAAATACAGAGGACAACAAACAGGTGTCAATGCTCTGTATCTTAGTTTCTTTTCTTAAAAAAAAAGAAAGAAACAAGAAAAAAACCCAAGAAGAGGAACAGGATTTCCACTCTAGTGCAAACCAGGTTTAAATGGTCATCTTACTCTTATTGGCAAATGAATTTAAATGACAATTTTAAAACCCCAAATGCTCTTATTGTAGAACTATATTGCAGAACAAATAACTAATGTTATTTGGGACTAACATTAATAGCACAATGGCACTCATTAAATTATAAGTACATTATACCATAGCTATTCTGGATTTTGCTTCAGCTGCAAAACCTTGCTGTATGACAGGTAACACTTGCTAAAATTATTCTGGGGAAGTGCCTATAAGTCCAGGAATTTTTCAATTTACCCATTAACCTTCAGAGACTGCTATTTTCCCCAGACTGCTATATTCCTCCAAGTAGGGAAAGAAAAAAAAATCCAAAGCAACGATAAGTAGAATTTTCAGTTCACCTAAAAATTACTATTTCGACTTTTCCCTATTTTGGGGGGTGCTTTTCTTTACTTTGCAACAATCTCTTTGGGTTTATTGAGTTCTGCAGGATGAGGGCAGGAGGGGTTGGTGATGCCGAGTTTCCCGGAGCAGTCCAGCGCTAACCCCGCGCTCCCTCAGGCCCAGGACGCGGGGTTGCCCCTGCCCGGCCGTGACTCAGCCGGGTCCGCCATCCCACATCCCACACTGAGTCACGGCCGAGGGGGCACTGCCGGCCTGCAGGCTCCAGCACATAAAATATTTTATTGCGTTTTTACCGCTTTTACACACAAACGCTTCGCACAGAGGACTGTGAACCTGAAGCCAGGCCTAACTGCGGGATCACCAAACTGCTTAAACGCTGCGTTTGGCGAGTTCATTAGAAGGAATTAATTGGCGGTTGTGGCTACTTGGTGATTTCTGCACTACTACACGCGTTTGATGAGGAGAGATCTGGAGTTGCCTCTGAACTCGCCCTCCATGCTTGAACTCCTCCATGAGGATGGCTTACAAAGATTTGGGCAAAGATGCCCAGCGTGTGGGATGGGGTGGCACAGTGAACACCTTGCTCCCCTCAGAGCTGCCGCCATGGTGGCGGCACCGCCTCAAGGGCGGGGAGCGGGGGCGGAGCCGCTCCTGGGTCTCCCGCCCTGTCGGCCCTTACGCTGTGCGTCTGACGTCAGAGCGCACAGACGCCGCGAGAACGAGGGAGAAGGAGGAAGCTGCCTCTCCGCGCTCGCAGCCGCCATTTTGTCTCTGCGCGCAGGGCGGACACGGAGCTCGCTCGTAATCTGTTCCAGTTGTAAGTGGTGAGGGCCGCCCTTCTTCGTTCTCTTTTCACCTTCGCGTTTTTCCTCTGTCCTTTCTGTTTCCAGGGGGGGCGAAGCAGCGGTGAAAACGGAGGGGAGGCGGGGTGGGGGGTGGGGTGGGAGAGCTGCTTGCGTTGTCTCCGCGGCGCGGGGCGCATCAGGCGCTGCTTCAGGAGGGTTGAGGGGGGAGGAGGATTCTCGGCACAGCAGCTCTGCCGTGGTCTCTGTGGAGGTGCGGAGAGCTGGGGCGGGCGGAGCTGGGCTCTCCCGGCCCGGCCGTGCCTGGCACCCGCCCAGGTGGCGGCGGGGCCCGGCCCTTCCTCCCCCGCCGGCCCCGGAGACCTTGCAGGGGAAGGCGGCCTGGAAACGGGCTCGGTGCCCTGGCTCGGGGTGGCGGGTGTCCCCTCCAGGATCTGCACTATCGGACTTTGGCCATCCCGAAGGAGTTAAGTCTTTGACCTCCTCCGCCTGCCAAGATTTTGAGGAGAGGCATTTGGAAAGTGCTGTGTAGGCAGCTTACCTTACGGCGGGGCTTTCGTGGCCCTCGTGTGCATGGGTCTGTTCTGGAGGGGAATGGCTCCTGCCTGAGCAGCCGTATGGCAAAATGTGGGAGTGAAAACTGCCTGCGATATGGATTAGTTCCACATGCTACAGGAATGCATATGTTCGTGGCAGCTGTCAGTATTACATAAGTGAAGTTCTTCGGCGCATAAAATCAGATAGAGCACCGTAGTTAAAGAATTTTAAGGTGGCTTCTAGCGTAAAATGGACTCAGATCGATTTTGGCAATTTCCTCCTCATTTAAGTTTACTTGGCTCCTTTAGGGACAAAATTTGTAATTTTGGTCTTAATTTCACTAAAGCTATGTGCATTTGATTGTAGTTAAGCAGCAGTTAGTCTTCAAGTATTTTCTCCAGCTTCCTGTGTCAAATATCCATCCCTGCCCCCAAGCCCTGCTCTGCAGGACGATTTAATGGCGATTTTATTTAGATAGTTGTTAATTACAGAGGTGTAGTTCAGCCTGCCTTCCTCCAAGAAGGGAAAGAAAAAAATCCCAAATAAGTAGAATTTTCAGTTCACCAGTAACTGAGTATATGTGTTCAGAGCTCTGCACCTCAAGAGTAACTGCAACCTTAGTGTGCTTCAGAACCTGAGTTATGTAAGATGAAAATACAGGAAAATAGCTTTGGAGCTGTGTAAGAAGAGAGGAAATTAAAGCACGTGAATGAAACACCAAGTCGGTTTAAATTTTTCAGGTGGTTTTGTTAGTCATTTGCTACATTAGTATTTTTTGGTTTTTTTTGGAAACTCACAAGTGAGTAAGATTTTTGTGAATCATGCCTCACCCAAAATATGTACAAGGCACATATTTTGTACAGTTTGTTAATATGGTTTTGATTTTAAAAACATTGTTGCAGATCGCTGTCGTTTTATGAGGGTTTTTTTTTAATTACCACTCTCTCACTGATCTTCTGAAAGTATCAAAAAAGCCCTTTTTTTTCAGAATAGCCCTGATATTTGCATGTTCTGGGAGTTTCCTGCTTAATGCCTTCTCTTTGTATAGAGGCATTGTTCTCTGTAAATTTACACGGATTTGCACAATTTACACATGATTTACAGTCATGATTTTTCTACTCCATTGCTGTCATTGTCTCTAAACCACTGTTCTCACTGTCACTGCTTACTGCAGAAGCTTTTTATTATCTTACATTAATTCATTCTTTGGACTATACTGGAATAGATATAGAAGGTTATCTTACTTTCAAAAAACTCCTGCTGCAGATGAATAAAAAAAACCAGTTGGTTTTGTTACATTCTGTAATTCTACAGCCGTGTTTTACTTTGCCTTTTTTTTTTTCCAGTTGTGCATGTACCTGTTTGAACAAAGAATTCCTGCACCTAACATCCAGCAAGAGAAGCTGGTGGGTTTTGTCTTTGGCACATCAGCTGAACTGTAGCACACCCGCAGTCCTGCATGCTAATAGGGTGCAAAAGTTGTGACTTGGCTCCAGGTGCTCCAAAATTGTGTTAATCCATCACAGTTCACAGTGGTGGATGCTAAAAGTGACTGTGTCCTGGTGTTCTGTAAATAGCTTAGTGAGAGAAGTTTTTAGATTGATTGTGCATTCTTAGTTTTCTGTAGTAACTTTACAATTCAGTAGGAAGACCTAAATCCAGGTTTTCTTGTTAGAGGATGTTTGGAGAGGAAGGCTTCTTCCAACAGGAGGCTCTTTAAGGATACTATTGTGCTTAGTCACTTGAGAGTTGATTTCAAACAGGCTTTAATGACATGTTTGAAGCTATTAAATGAGGATGAGTTGGCCTATTTAGTCTTGATTTGTGTTTCATAACAGCGTTAGTGTTGGGATGAGGGAGCTGGGTCTGCTCGCCAAACCCAAATAATGGGGGGAGGGAGCTGAGGACAAATGGCCCTTTTTAGTTCTGTCATGCTTGATCAAACCACCATTGTTAACTTGTACCTACATGGGTGTTCGTTGATTTTTTAAACAATTATTATTATTATTATTGTATTTTGCAGTGGGAGATGAGGCATTCAAAGCAGTCCCATTGTCCTGAGTGGGACGACAGGAGGAGCTGGGATCAGAGGAAGCACAGCAGCAGCCGCAAGCGCAGGAAGAGGTCCCACAGCAGTGGCCAGGAGAGCAAGCACTATAAACCCAGTCGGGTTTCAGAAAGGTATAACACTCTGAACTGAGTAGTGCAAATGTTTCTTACCATGTCTAAATAAATGTGGTTTCAGGGTAGGAGTTTCTGAATGCCCAGAGTTGTCAGTTCCTTTTGGTGTGGCTCACTTAAGACAAGCCTGATAGGTAGTTGTTAACACAGCACCTGAACCATTAAATAGAAATTGTTGGATAAAAGCAAGTAAATGTTACTAGTTTGTCTCAGATGTGTCAGTTAAATATTGGTATTGAATACAATCAGTATTAAATTTCAAGTGAAAAGGATGTCTTTTAATGTGAACAAAAGGAGGAGAAGGTTTGTTTAATCATTTAATACAGTGGTAAGTATGAATCTCTCTTACTAATTTGCAAGTGATTTGTGTTTTCTCCCACACTGCTTTCACTGGAAAGATGTATTTTCTGTTTTGTCTTGGTTTTTTTTCCCCTTGAAAAGATCCAATGGAATTCTTTTAAAAGCTCATACCCATGCTTATTAAAATGCTGGAAGGAGTAGGTGTGCAGCAGTCAGGGAACTCTGTGCCTCAGCAGCTTTCTTAATGGTCTGTTTTCTGTGCAAAAGATCCTTGTTCCAGATCCTCTGAGGTTTTAATGTTGGTTGCAGAGCACTTAGAACAGTGCTGCTTCTCTCAGTCTCCAGGTTTTATTTAAACCTGGAGCTTTGAAAGCATAGAAGGGATGATTTCTGTATTGAAGGTGGTTTGTCATGTGACTTAAGGTTGTAATGCAGTTGCTCAGTATATTTTAGGAATTGTTTCTCCTTTTTAAGTCTGAGTTTCTTACTATGCAAACTGTGGTCAGATCATACATTGTTCGTGTGGATGGCTGCCATGTATTTGAGACTGACAATGTTGTTAAATTCCGAATAAAGTAACATCAAAAGCTCCACTATTGTTGGGGAGGGAGTCAGTTAAAAAAGATTTATGCTGTAAAGACAGATACTGTGTAACTCAGCTCAGGTCACTTATCTTGTTGGAACCTCAAGTTTTTGAAGTGGAGAACATTCACTTAAAATATATTTTCAGTCATTATTTGGACGATAGAGCCATAAATGAAAGAGACCATCATGACCGGAGATATGTTGAGGAATACAGAAATGACTTCTGTGAAGTGTATGACCACAGGCATTATCACAGAGACTATGAAAAGAGTCACCATCATCACTATAGCAAATCCTCTGGTCGGAGCAGGAAAAGTAGTCATAAAAGGAAGCATAAGAGACATCATTGCTCCAGTCACCAATCGCATTCGGTATGAGTAATTTTTAACTTTATTATTCATGAATTAGTGGTAATAGACTTCTTAAATGAGTGCTAGATCTGCAATTCCTGATCCACGGTACTTTTAAGAAATACATTATTAAAAAAGGATTTGTATTTATTTGAGTCTGTTTGTGGAGCATGTGAATATGTTGTTAGTTGAGATTCTTGGATCGTTGTTGGGAGGGGGGTGGGACCATCAGTACTAGCTGTACACTGGGAATGTAGGTGGTTGGTAGTCACAATCACTGGGGTTGATCTGAAAAATGTTACCTTGAAATTGAAGAAAAGCAGCTGTCCTCTTTTAAAGTACAGTTGTCACTTAGCTTTGCAGCATAGAGAACTCTGTTTTTCCAGGTAAATTGTGAGATGCTATCTGCCCTGTTGCTAAAAGTAATTGAGATGACATGCCTTTTTAACATGAATTAAAAGTATGAATGTGCATGTCTGGTAAATGGATGTGAACAATTTTACACCTAATTCCAGAAAGCTTTGATAGGCCCTGTGCCCAGCTAATGGCATCTAATGTCTTAGGGGACATAAGGTGCTGCTTGCCTTCTTTGAAGGTGCTCTCAGAATTTCTCATGATTGCCATGATGCCCACTGATGCATCTACAGTTCCAGGTGTTTTATACCAGTTTTCTGCAGTAGAACTGCAAGCTGTATTAGATTATATACTGCAAATTAAGGACTTCAGAGTAATTTTTCTCCCCTCTCTAAACATGGGGGAAGTAAAATTGTTTACATGAGTGGATGTTTTAGGAATAGAAACATTTCACCTGACTGAATGCTTAGGTATGTACATAAATACTGGTTTCTGCTATTTGCTAGCAAAGAATTAGAAATAGCAGTGTTGCAGTCTTAATCTGTCTTCAATTAAGCCACTGTTTGAGAGACAAAATTGTGTTGTTTTTTTTTCTGTTGCTTGTATCACTTTAAGTATTTATCTGAAAATCTGTTCCTTGCCATGTTTTTCTTCTGTAACATAAACTGTGCCCTGTGAATTTCTGGGGACTGAATTTGAAATTGCTCCTGCCAACTGTTCGTGGCCTGGTGTGTAACTGAATGCCTGAATATCTCCCCGCTGAATGAATTGCGTATTCTGCCCTGAATTCACTCTGATATATTGATTGGCTGGACGATCTTGGTGCCGTTCCCAGAAGAGTCACCGAAGGAAAAGATCCAGGAGTGTAGAGGATGATGAGGAGGGTCACCTGATCTGTGAAAGTGGAGACGTTCTAAGAGCAAGATGTATAGAACATTTTTCAACACTTTTAAAAAACTTTTCAGAAAAAAATCTGTTTAGAATAGTATGTCAGAGGAGGGGGGCTAAAGAAATCTCATTGCTCTTTTTGTTCTGTTTTTTTTTGTGCTTTTTTGTTTTTTTGCATATCTTCTTTTCTGTAGAATTTAAATACTGTGTTCAAAAAGTTCCAATTAGTAAATGAACTTGAGATTAGAACAAGAGATAGTTTTCTTTGGCTAACTGTTTTTCATGACTCCTGTCCAATAAAATAATGCATTCCGATGCTGAAATTTAAAGTAATTATGCTTTTGTAATGGCACATTTTAAAATCTACATTAATATGTTCATTCTCCTTTAAGTAGTTGTATAATTCTAACTTATGTTTGTTCTTTTTAGATGAAATTGTTGCGACTTTAGGAGAAGGAGCTTTTGGAAAAGTAGTGGAGTGCATAGATCATGATATGTAAGTGTTGGGTTATCTTTATCAGTGGATCTCATGATGAAAGATACTTAGATCAGAAATTAAAGCTGGAGGATGTTTTATTTAAGAGAATGTTGCAGCCCAAATGCCTTTTTTAATGATTGAGAACCTCTTCTTTTGTTTCATTTTTCTGTTTCAATTAAGTACTGCTGCTGTAACTGGAGAATGTGAGAGCAGCTGAGGAGTGCAGAACTAGTTTGGGAGACTTATAAAGGTGGTTCAGTGACATGCTGAGAAAGTAGTTCTGGCTCTTAGTGGAAGCAGTTTCTGGAAAGCAGTCACTTGGAATTGCTTGAGCTCTAAATTGCTATCCTCAGTTTGCATAGTCAAAGTTATCCTTTAAAGTTTTTTTGACTCAACAATAACCTAGTATGGAGTACTTTTTAAATTAAATTATTGCTTCCATGTAAGGGGCATGTCTGGTGAAGGAGAAGAAACTTAACTGTTATTTCCATTATTCTGTATGTTCTAGCAGTTGTTAGAATTCAGACTATTTTAAATGTGTGTTGTATATCATCAGTTTTATGACATAGTTTTAATACTTTTTTCTCAACCTTTGGTTTGTTCGTTCTGTCATTTCATAAGTGAAGTTTGTTCTGGAGTTTGAGGTCATGTTGTGAGGGCAGAGAGTGTTCTGAAGTTAGAATTGAAAGAGCTCTGCAGAGACAAAAATTGTCTAAGAGTGGATGGGACAGAAGGAGCTGTGTCTGTGTTCCATTCAAGTAACAGGCATTCAGTGCAGGGCAGTTTTCACTGCTATAAACTGCTCATAATCCAAACTTCAGAAATTACTCAATTCCCCTGATTCCATAAGAACACTGTTAAAGAGCCAGCACAAGTTGAGCAAGTTGCAGGAAAAAAAAAGCCATCAAATTTTTGTAGTATTTTTGTTCAAATGAAAACTTTGTTAATTTTTTAATCATTCTGCTGGCAGATTCCTAATGTTTATTCTTCAGATGAGATGATAACATTGAGAAGTCATTAATAAAACATGTACTATAAGTATTTGAGAAAGGAAATATCAGGATTACTTTTTTTTTTTTTTAATAAAACCTGTTCTGGTTGAGTGCAGCATGCTTAAATCAAATTCCCCTAATCCAACTCATAATTCTCCATGACCTTTAATCTTCCTGTGTTCCTTTTATTAAAATCAAGCTGCTTTGGGGTTGTGGGTATTTAACAATAATTGATTCAGCTTGCTGTGCTTTACTTTCTTTCCAAGGAGAGGAATGCATGTAGCAGTTAAAATAGTGAAAAATGTTGGTCGGTACCGGGAGGCAGCCCGTTCAGAAATACAGGTGTTGGAACACTTGAACAACATGGATCCAAGCAGCAATTTGTAAGTATGAAATTTGAGTAGTCAGCATACCAAGGGTTTGAGGAAGGTGATTTATTTAATAGATTTTCATTTGTTTTCTTTTTTTCTCTTTTAAGCCGCTGTGTCCAGATGCTGGAGTGGTTTGATCACCATGGCCATGTTTGTATTGTTTTTGAGCTACTGGGGCTCAGTACTTATGACTTTATTAAGGAAAACAGCTTTCTGCCATTTCATATTAATGACATCAGAAACATGGCCTATCAGATTTGCCAGTCTATAAACTGTAAGTAAATTTCAATACTCCTTTCAAATATATGGGTGTCTTTTGGTTTCTCCTTGAATTTAATGTGTAAATTATGGAATACTGTTCTCTTTTTTTTCTTGTAGTTCTACACCATAATAAACTAACTCACACAGATTTAAAGCCTGAAAATATCTTGTTTGTGGAGTCTGATTACATAGTGAAGTACAATGCCAAAATGGTAAGTTTGTTCTTTGTTTCACCCAATTTGAGTTGCACTACTTCTGTCTTCATTGAGACTTCTCTTAAAAAAAGAAATAACAAGTAACTGAAGTTAACTTAAGGTTAACAAAAGAGGAAAGGAATTTTTGTTACTGTGAATGGTCTTTGCTCAGCTGTTTTTTGGGTATTGAGATTGTCATGGTTTGAGCAAAGTGAAAATCACTTTGTTACCCACTCTTCTTTCTTGAAGCATTGAGCTGCACAGGAATTAAAGTATTTGGAGGAAGTGTTTTGTTACACATTCTATGCTGGCTGGTACTTTGAGGATAATGTGATAATGCCTTTTGCCTAAGCATGCTTTTAAAAAGTATTAACAGCACTTTGGTTTCTTGCAGAAACGAGATGAGCGCACTTTAAAAAACACCGACATCAAAGTTGTTGATTTTGGAAGTGCAACTTTTGATGATGAGCATCACAGCACATTGGTGTCTACAAGACATTACAGAGCTCCTGAGGTTATTTTAGGTCAGTAAAAACTCTTGAACCTTCTGAAAGTTCATTGCTGTTCATTCAGATGTCTTTACTTCATAAACTGAAGTAGTTGTCCATGGTTCTGGTAATCAGTCGCCTCTCAGGTGGTGGGGGTAAAATTACTGAGAGTAAACAGCAAAAAAAATAGTCTAAAACCAGAAACAAGCAGCAGGTTTGAGAAGGGCATGGGGAGTGAGTTGGACATCAGTAAATGTGTGGAAATGGACATGTAATTTGTGGGTTACGCATTTTGAGAATATACTAAAAAGTAAAACAAACTTTGCCTTTTTTGCAGCACTGGGATGGTCTCAGCCGTGTGATGTGTGGAGTATTGGTTGTATTCTGATTGAGTATTACCTGGGATTTACAGTGTTTCAGGTGTGTATGTAAGCTTAAATAGAATGTGTTTGTTACAGTCTACTGATTTTAATCTTTTAATGACATGCACTTAACTGTGTAAAAGGCAGAACCCCGTGGGTTTTTAAGGATTATATAGGTGAGATTGGAAAACCAGCATCCATACAGGAAAATGTTACACGTTGGATATCTCCTTCAGAGTATCTAAGATGATCTTTCCTGGCATTTTGAGTGAAGAAGACTGTCATGTTAGTGCTGGAATTAAGAGTAAAGAAAACACTTGTACAATACTTGGTTTATGAACCTTTGTTCAAGGGTCATCCTCACTGTGGAAAGTGTTATATAATCTACATTGCATAATCTGTTTTTAATAATTGAAAGTGGCAAAGTTTAAAGATATTGTGACAGTGCTCTGGCAAAAACTCGTTTGCAGTTTGTTGCTACTAAGTGGCTCGGAGGAGAAAAATGTGCTAAGTGCTTTCATTGCTTTTTCCACACAGACTCATGATAGTAAAGAACACCTGGCAATGATGGAAAGAATACTGGGGCCTCTGCCCACTCACATGATCAAGAAATCCAGGTATGTTCATTGTACAAGTGCTAAGTTGCCTGATATTTTTTCTTACAAGAGAAATTGCAAAGTTGCCATTGTAAGCTGTGAGTTCTTGCAGATCAACAGAGATTCATAGGCAACCTTAATTATTTGACAATAGTCCTTTTTTCTCATTTTGGTATGAATTGTCACTTGGGTATGGATGTTTCTAACTCTTTAAAGCTAAGTTTTGGTATGGTCACCACAACAGTATTAGACATAAATTTTTTCTTTAAACTCTCAGAATGAAGAACATGTTTTCATCTCAATAATTATTGCAAGGAAGAAGAGGGTCCTTGCTTGCTCATACAGCTGTCATTTTCTTTTACTGCCCCTCCACATTCCTCAGACATGTGCTTCAGTGATCTTTCTCTCTTCCTCAAAGATAACTCCTTGCAGCGGGAGTTTCTCACTCCCAGGGCAAGGAGAAAGTGCCAGCACAGGGTGCTCCCCTGACCCCTCTATGTCCAAAGTTTAGAGGAGGTCCTGGGAGTTGATGGTCTGTTTTCTTTCTTACATAAGCTGTCCTCTTGCTATCTCATGTGGATAATTCTGTAACTCATGTTAGAGTAGAATTCCAATAACTCTGGGTTGGACAATATATATGTTTGTTATGGTTGTCCAGTTGATGATAGTGCATTTTGAAAACCAGGAAATAGCTTGGAAGGCATTAATTGCAATAGATTCAAGTAATTTAAAAAATAGCTACTGTGTTCTAATTATTGTGGCAACAGTAATAAAAACCCAGCAGATCTCTGTGAATAAATGCACACTAAAAAAAAATGTTAGCTCCCAGATGCAGAGATACATGCTGGAGCACTTAATGGTGTTTTAAAGCTTCTTGGAAAAGCATCTGCCTGCTGTGTGCAGTGACACCAACTTGCTGTTACTCCCCTTGTGCTGCAGGAAACATTATTTCCACCATGACCAGTTGGACTGGGATGAGCACAGCTCTGCGGGCCGCTATGTCAGGAGACGCTGTAAGCCTCTGAAGGTAGGAGCAGCATTTTTATTGCTCTGCTAGACTGCACTTGGGAAAGCTCTCTCTAAAATACCTCCTGCTTTTTTTCTTTTCAGGAATTCATGCATTGCCAAGACACAGATCATCAAAGTCTGTTTGACCTTGTTCGCAGAATGCTGGAATATGACCCAGCCAAAAGAATTACTCTTGATGAAGCCTTGCAGCATCCTTTTTTTGATCCATTAAATAAATAAATTCAAAGATCTTCTATGCTTCTTCAAGGAGATTTCCTAGACTGTGTCAGTCAGTCAGCAGAGGTTGCATGAAACTTTTGTAAGCTTTAAATTATTTTGTACAGTTAAGTCTGTAAATAATTACATATGTTTTGTATAACTGTTATGTTTACCTTGTTGAGCAGTTGTAGTCTTATGAGTATCAAAGTGAAAAATAAAAGTAATTTTCATTTTTGAAGGCCTGCACCTCTCCTTTTACAGATGATGCTAGTTCACCCTCTGACTGTAGGTGAGGAGTCTGAGCTAGCTGAAAGAGTTCTGGAAACATTCCCTAAAACTTCCTTTTGTTAGTCTTGAAGGAAAGATCCACCTAGTTATTCTGCATGTAACAGTTCCATGGCATGTTGAAACACGCTTGGAAACAGTGTATATCCTAAGTAGGTGGCTTTTGTGGGTCACCTTTTTCCCAGATTTTCTGTTACATGGTGTGCCAGCTAATTAACTCTTGGAAATTTGGTCTGATGCCTTCAGTTTCAAGTATTCATAGCTAATCCTTTTAGTTAAAATCTGTAAAGTAACATTTCCTATTTTCAATATTGTTCCTAGTCATTAAAGATGAACATTTTCATAAGTTTTTAGACTGTCCTGCTGCAGAGAAATACAGTGTGCCACAGAATTGTGGCATATTTAAGCTCTTGCAGTAGTGAGATCATTCTGAAGTCTTCAATGTGTATTTCTGTGGAGCTTTATTTGTAGTTTCTGGTAAATGAAGTGACCTTGGAAACTGAGAAGTGCTGGCATTGAGACTGTACAGGATGGAGGTGGCCGGGTTTTCAATTGTGGTTCCTACTCTGGCACTGAATTGAGAAGAAAATGGTGCAACTTTCCAAGACCCATTAAATGTACTTTGGTACTTTTGGGGTTTCCACATCTCTAAGTTGATGAGTTTTACTCCAACTCCCTTAATCCATTTGACACTCTATGGGTGGCTTGCTGAGTAGTGGGAAGGGAGCCTTCCATGGAGAAGTTCATTCTGACTGTAATAAGCAAGTTTTGGCTATTTATTTTAATCTTGACTTTCCTGCACAAGCCTTTCTTCAAAGGAAGGAAGCTAAATTGTTTTGGCTCCACAGGAGCCCGACTCCAGGTTTTGTGCTTGCTGAGTTAGCCCTAATACACAGTAAGGTTTTCAACTGATGTCGAGGAGGCTTCATTTGCAAGAGGCTCCAGACGTGCATATCTGAGCTGGGAGTAGAATAGGGCTAGGCCAGGCTTTGAAAGCTTATCTTCTGTTACTAGTGCCACCTCCTGGGCTTGATTACAGCTCATCACAGCCACCTCCTTTCCTTGGATGTTGGTGTTGATGACATTGTTTCTGCTTGGCATGGCAGAAAATGTAACAGTCTGTGCCATTCAGGTCAGCTCAGTAGGGCTGAGCAGGACGAGAGTAAATTCCTTCTCCCCACAGTACTTTCCATCCCACAGCCACAGAGGCAAAGCAAGGACTTGGCTGAGTGTATCAGCTGAGCAATGCAAATCAAAGGCAGATGGGGGAGAAAAGTTTATATGCTGCTATAACAATAAAACTGTAACCATAAAACAGTTCTATGGAAATTAGGGAAAGATGGTGTGCTCTTGCTTACAGAGTGCTTCTAGCTGTTGATGTAGGTACTGAAATTTGTTGTGCTTGGGTAAAGGAGATGCAGCTTAGCCCTATTGTAAACCCATCTTTAAATTGACTTCTTCCAGTAAATTTAAAAGCGCTATCAGGATTAATGTGACACCTGCAGCAAGGTGCCAAGGGCTTTTGCAGAGCTTGCAGCATGTACACAAGTGTTGGTTTGCAGGCACACACACGAGCCCAAGGCCCCTGGGCTCCCCAGGGAAGCTCTGTGGGGCTCTGGGCAGCACCCCAGGGCAGGGTCTGGTGCTGCAGGGCTGCCCTCGGTGCCTCTGTCTTCAGTAGGGGATGGATTTTTATGTGCACACACCACCACACCCATTTGTCATCTTCATATTTAAAGTTAGCAATCTTTGCCTGTTTGGATCAAGCTACAGCTGTTAAATAAATAGAAGAGCATTCCCATCTATTTCTGCACTTCAGATTTTCAGCCATTGTACCTTCAAAATACGATCTGTGACTGGGTCAGCCAGGCAGACCAGATTAACAGTGTGCATTTCCATAGTGCAGCAGCCACACTTTTTACTAAACAAAGAGCACAAGAAATAATAAAATTTTAAGTGGACAGCCCAGGCTTCATCACTGAAGTGCAGAGTGTGGGATCTAGGGCCCCAGAAGCTGAGGGAAGAGTTGAGCTCAGGGCTAAACTGCAGGGAAAGGAGTGGATTCCTGGGGCAGGAACTCATCTGCTGCAGGAGTGATCAGCCCTGCCTGTTCCTTCAGTGGGTATCAGGGCTGCCTGGAGGGCTTGGCTCACACAGGACAAGATGCTTTGCACCCGAGCATCTCCCCAAAATGATGGCACTGTGTGTGTTCTCATGGAGCTTGTAAGGAAAGTCTTGTCATGCTCATACAAAGGAGAGGGGGGAAAAGGAGGTAAGAAAGAGGGTCTCACAGAAACACGGAATTTTATCTTCAGGATCTGTAAGAATTCAGGAACTGGTTGTCAGCACATGCTATGGATTTACCTGCTTTAACTGCTTTGGAAGTAGCTACAAGAAGCCTGTATCCTTCTGTGTGTGTGTTTTATTAACAAACGTAATTAGAATCTGACGTTGGTAATGTTACTGGCATTGGTAACGTTACTGACATTGTAGCATTTCCTAACTCTGTCCTAGGCTTCAATCATCTATTCTAGAATTAAGAATTACTGCTCGAAGGGCAGATGTCTGTGTCCAGGGGCCAAAGGGTATAAAAGGGTATAAAAACTGGAGTTTTTGTACCATGTGCTTAGAATATAGGCAGGCATTAAGTTGCAGAAGAATGTTTTATAGGTGGGTTGTGGTGCTCTGTGTAAGAGTATGGAGGAGGGATGACAATGTGGGTGCTCCGAGTTTATGTGTGAGCAGTTTTCTCTAGTTCAAAAGCTCACGAAAGAGAATGGAACACTCCACTGAGATAACAGTGAGTTACAGCGCATGGTGGGGCTCCTCTCGAGCAGATCGCGGTGCAGACGGGCTGTAGGCAGAAGGCACAAAGCTCCCGGCGGGTGACACCTCTCGTCGGTCGCACGCTCCGGGGCAGCCGGGGCCGGGCGCAGCCGCCGCCCGCCCGCTCTCCCGGCGAGGAGAACCCGCTGGAGGGCGCCCGGTCCGCGCCCGCCGCGGGCAGCGCCGCTACCGGCCCCGGAGCGGGGAGCGGAGCGGAGCGGGGCCGGCCCGCCGGCAGCCTGCGCTCCGGAGCGGCTCTGGCAGCGCCCCGCCCGTGCAGCGCGGCCGGGACCCCGAGGGGCGCGGGGATGGGGCCGGGGGGAGCGGTCCCCGCTGGGGGCCGGGCAGCGGGGGTGGGATCTGCTCGGCGTAATCCCCCACGGGGGGCGGCGGGCCGCGCTCGGAGCATCCCCCCTTCCCCAGCGCGGGGGGAGGCGGCGGGGGAGCCGCCACCCCCCGCTTCCTCCGTTTAAGACCCGGGCTGGCGGGGCAGGAGCGCAGGAGAGCGGCCGCTCCGCAGCTCCGGCCCCACGCCCGCGGCGCGCACGGGGCGGCGCTGGATGCGCCGGCGGCGGGAGGCGGGCGGCAGCCGAGCGGGACCCCGCGCAGCGGCGCGGAGCGCGGCGCGATGAGCGCGGGCAGCGGCAGCGGCGCCGCCGGCGCGGCGGGCACCGCCACCTCCGCGCTGTGCCTGCTGCTCTCGCTCACCGCCGTGGCCGTGTGCCTGCTGCTGGGCGCCAAGACGGCCGAGCTGCAGGGCCGGCTGGCCGCGCTGGAGGAGCGGGGCGCCGCCGGGCACGGGCCGCTGCTGGACGCGCTGCAGCCCCGCGTGGAGCAGCTGTTCCGCGAGGTGAGTGAGGGGCGGCTCCGCGGCCCCGCTCCGCCGCGGGGTTGGCTCCGTGTGAGGGTCGGGGAAGGCGCTCCGGTCCCGCTCCGCCGCGGGGTTCGCTCCCTGTGTCACCGGCTCCTCATCCTCTGTGAGAAAACGTACTCCCTTCTTCCAAACTTTCCACTCTTTGCTGCCGTTCCCATGAATCAGGCGTAGGGCGAGGCGTGGCAGATCCCACCTTGATTAGCCCCAGGTGAAGGGCCGGCTGTCGAAGGTTAAAGGACATGCGACTTTCCCCCTTATTCTATTCACTGACACAGGTAACCCGAGTGCTTTAACTATTTGTCTTGGGATTTAATGGACCATAATTTCCTTGTTAGAAATTATGAACATGATCCCCGCTATCTGGACTCTCTGTCACAGACTATTGTGGTCTGGCAGTGCAGAACTGATTTATGGCGGGCAGAGGAGACCCGCCACTTGTTACTTCACTTTCAGTCCTGGGGTTTTCTGAAATTATTCAATAAATATTTCTGTGCTGAACAAATCCGCCTACTTGGAGAACTATTATCCACACTGGTGCCCTTCTCAGTGTCTAACTAAACCAAATTTCTGGGAGAAGTTACACTTTATCCCAGGGTTATCTTTTTCCCGATTCTGGTGTTTAGGTTTGGGGCTTTTTACAGGCAAGGGGGACGTGAAGGGCTCCATCACTCATAGGAAGTGCTTGAAGATCCCGCTGTTGGTTTGCTGGATTTGTATAAACAGTAGTTCGTAAAGTTCAGCAAGATTCAACACGGCTTGTGGGGCTGCTGAAGGGCACCCCTGAGTGATCAGTTCTGACATCTGGGGAAGGTTTTACACTGGGATTTTATTAATGGCCTGACTGCGGTGCAAAACATGCGTTAAAATCATGACAGCCATGAAGCCTCAATCATGCAAAAATGTGTTTGTGTGTGGAGCTCTGTGAAAGCTCTGGGGCTGTGAGCAGGGATGGAGGCAGTGCTGGGGGCATGGGGAGACAATTCCTCATGCTGTGTGTTGCTGTTGGAGCTAGGGAGAGGCTATTGCTGGCACCACCACAACATGTTCTTTTGCCTGGAAACTTGCTTGCGTTGATGTGCCTCGATAAAAGTGAAATGTTAAAATATTTTTGTGAAAACCCTGAATACCAGAGCAGGGGGGGTGCCTGTGAGGCGTAGTCACAGCCTCTAGTTAATGTCTGTTCTCCAGGCAGGAATTAGCCTGCCGGTTGTGGCAGTGGTTCTGTTCCAATTACCCCAATAAATGTGCTTAGCAATGGGAATGGTTTCTGTGGCACTGCCTAAGATCATGTGCAACCTCTTGCTGAGATTTAGTTAAGTGTGGAAAGCTTGTTTTGTACTGGGAATGCTCAGATGGAGTTTGTACAGGGGAAAATAAAGCAAAACCACATAATTGGGTTTCTAATGGAAGAGTGAGCTTGTTGAAACATTTAGTATGACCAAACTCTTGTCAATGCTAAAGCAAATTTTGAATCAAGCAACAAATTTGATGCATCCATAGTAGTAATTGCACTATCTATTAATGGTCATTTTAAATGGACCTCTTAATTTATGGTAAAGTTTCAGAAAGTGTTTCTTGCCCAAACTCTGTTACATAAGACCACTCACTTGTCAAGCAACTGCTGCCCTTTCTGTGCTTGAGAGTTTCTGGAGAGCGAGAGAGTATTTTCATCGTCATGAACATCAACTGATGCCTGGGGTCAGTTTTTTTGTTAAATTCTGTGTTGGTCCTCCTTTGAAGTTTACCACAGTATTTCAGAAGTGAAACCAAAGCTCCATACGCTCTCTGTGCATGACCCAGCATCCTTTGTTCTCTACCACGACCCAAAAACTTTTACTCCATGTACCAGTGGAGGGGTTTGCTGGCATAATTTATGGCAGAGCTGTGCAGAGAGAGCAGCAAATACAACACCAACACACTGGCTCTGCTCCTTTTAGTGCTGTTTGGATGTTTGGCAAGTAAAAGAGGATAGGAAATAATATAGGAAGGGTAAGTGTGTAGTTAAGGTAATGAAAGCCAATTTGGACAAGAAGGATTTAGTTGCTGGCTCTGTGACAGGCATCCATGTAAGTCTGGAGAAATTGCTGATTTGGCTGTGGCAGGACCTTGCCCTGCCCTTGGCTTGTCCTGTTAGTGGGATGTGCTGCAGCTCCTGCTTTGATGCCCTCTGAAACATCGCCAACAGCACGGTCCAGACGTGGCAGCATCTCCACTTGCTCCGTGTCAAAAGCCCCAGCTCCAAGTGTGTAGTTTTCACACTGGAGGGAAAATATTAACAGGAGGATTATGGAAACATCCAGTTGTTGTAAACAAAGCTGAACCATTTTGTTCACAAAGGATTTATTGTCCGCAGTGTCCAGATTAATCAGTTTCATGACAACAACAATTCAATGGGAGAACAGAGGGCTCGCTCCAGGATTCAGATCTCCTCTGCTGCTCCCAGTGATGCCTGCTGAACCAAAAATGTGGGAGAGCTTGCTTTCATTTCCTCGAGCATCTTCATCATCCAAATTACTTTAAAAGTAAACAGATAGAACTTGAGCAACTCTGTAACATTTAGACTGCAGGTGGCTGTCAGAAAAATCTCCTTAGATGTTTTTTTTTTGCCACATTTTCTCAAGGAAAGTGTTTTGCAGAAGGCAGCTGGATTGTTCTGGTATTTATACTTCCCTTAGGACAACTTCTCTGTCAGGTGCTATGAAACCGTGTTGATACTTTCAGGACCTCTTAGTGTCGCATCCAAGTAGATAGAGGAAGCATAGGATTTCAACAACAGATAAAACTATTTAATCCTCAGAATAAAAAGAAAATAACCTAATTCACAGGAAGCCTAATACCTGAATAGTCCACAGTGTTCAAATATTTGAAAAGAGACTGGGTCATCAGTTGTACAATATCAAGTCTTAACACCCTAAACTGAATAAGTACTTTGAATTTTCTGTCTTTGAAATGAAGGAACTCCAGTTATCAGATTATTGGTTTATCTTTTGGCAAGTACTTTAGGTAGGACAGGGCATTCCTGGAGGACTGAGAGAGTGAAGATTGTGGGTGAAGATGAGCTGTTCCCACCCTTGCTGGGCTGTCCCAGGCAGGGAGTATGCCTGAGCTAATGTAGTGTACCTGTCATCAGGCTCATTAACTTGGGCTTGGCAGTGGGCTAAATGCAGGCACGAACAGTCTGGCTGGCTTAGGCAGCAGCCTGAGTGTGCACACATCTGCCTGCAACATGCCACGTAGACACTGCTCTCGTTTCATGAATTTTTATGTGTTCTAGTTCTACCCCATTGATGAGATTTTCACTTTGCGGATGGAAACACTGGGCTTTGGTTAGGCCTGAAGGTGGGTGGGCACTCCAGTCTTGACTGTCCTTTACCTCATCCCTCTGCTAAAGAAACCTCTAACACTCCACAGAGCATGAATTTTGAGTGCAAAATCAACCAAATCAGGTCAAGTTTGAACATAGAACTTGTAAAGGAGCTCAGGATGAATCCTGCCAATGGAGACTTGCTCAAGGGACTTCGGGATGTGCAGGAGGAGTGTCTGCCTGCTCCCTGTGGGGGCTGTAGGCTGCCACTCACTCAGAAACATTTCATATTTCCGTGCTACTGTGGCATGGGACGTTAAACCATTCCCCTCCCTGGCTGGTTTGGATGTTGGCATGCATGCACAGCTTTCAGGTGTGGTGCTCTCTCTAAAGGGCTCTTTTCATCCCTCCAAACAGAAACTCGGCGAGGGCCTGGCGAAGCTGCGCACGGCGCGGGAGGCGCCCCCGGACTGCGTGTGCCCCCCAGGTAGGTGCAGGTACAGCCCGGCCCGGGGCAGCCCACCCTCTGAGCCCCTCTCTCCCGTTTTACATGCTCCTTCCATGGAGGGAAATGTGTTAAGAAGTGTTTTTCCCCAGCCAAAGCGCTCCAGCGTCTCCCAGTGCCTTGCTTTGGCCTGTTTACAGATCAAGGATTTTGAGGTTTGGACAAAAGCGATGTTTGGCTATAAGAATAAAAGAGGGAAGAACTTGACTGGGTTGTGAGCCCTGGGTGTTGGGCCAAAACAATTTAGAAGTAGTAACAAAATCACTGGGGTTTAATGCAAGTGTGATAATTAAAAGCTTCAGCCTCTCTGCCTTTTCGGAGGGCAGGATTTCTTGTGCTGTAGGAAAGCTGTCACCGATTGTTTAAATTTCCTCCCAGAGTTTAATGAACTTCTAAAACCGTCAAAACTTCCTGTTCTGCTGTGGAAGTGCATGCTCCTTGGAAACAATAAACAGCTTAGATTAGTTTGTAAAGGAACCTCATTTACAGAAATGTTCTGTGAAGTGCTCTGCTGTCACACTGAAGGGTGCGAGTGGCTTTGAGCTAGGGCACTTGGAGCCTTTATTTTCTTTTTTCTTTTCACAAAAGTAGTGAAAGATGTGCAGTGCTTTGATTCGGGAGAATTCACAGTGTTACAAGGACTTGCAAGCAGCAGAGAGTTCCATTCTAGTTTTAAAGAAAATAAACAAACACTAAATGCTACATGGGGATGGCAGAATAGGCAAAGGGGCAGGGTCAATTTTCCCTGCCACCCTGGATACAAGTCCTACCGAAAGACACAGTGTTAGTCCATACTCGCAGGACAAAAAAAATTAAAAAAAAACGAACTTTTTTTTTCCTGTGAGATTATGTTTAATCTCAGAAACATTTCACTAATGATGCTCTTAAATGTACTCGCTGCTTTTCTGGTGGAAGGCTCCCTGTGTGCCTCACTGCCTGGTAACAAAACCCACCAGCTGAGAAACAAATCCTGCTTATTTTCAGCTCTTTGCAAAGTGGTCAAATCAGGTTTCTCTCTTGTGGTGCACAGACCCAACAAGTCCACCAGCCTCATGGGACCTGTGGCTGTGTCTTTCTGTGGTCTGGACAAACAGGGCGCTGCTGGTGTGCTTAAGTGGTCAAGAGGCTTTTCCTTTGCTCCTCGGAAAGCAATTGGGATTGAAGAGGCTCCTTTTGTCCAGGGAAGTCCCAGTTCTGTTCCGGGTCACTGAGCTGCTGGTTGCTGTGTTTGGGAGATGGGGGAAGAGAGGAAGGGGAAGGATTTCCCACGTGCTGCTCAACGGCTCGTTACAGTCATTAGGAATGAAACAAAGCGATTTGTGAGCGAGGGAAGGAGAGGTGATTCCTGGTGGGTAGGAAACGTCCCTATCGGTGGCTGCTCCTGGCCACCACTGCAGGGAGCTGACTGGGGATGTGCTGCTGGACGGTCCTGAAGCCTTTTGGCTGTTTTTGAGCAAATCAAAGACATCTTCAGCTGTGTTTCATTCTTTTTCTCATGACAAAGGCTGAAGTGCCTTCTGCTCTGTAGTTAAAGAGCTTGGTCTGGAAACACCTGAGAGCCTGTGGCCCTCACTGGCATTCACTGCTGAGCTACACCAGGTTGCAAACCAGCAGCTGAGCTTCAATTTACCTCTGCACTGAAAAAGCAGCTGAAAGGAAAATTTCCTTGTGGAGGGGATGGGGAGATGCTGCCAGCCCCTCTCCTGCTTCCCATGGGCAGCTGGTGGGTACCCTGAACACCTGGGCTGGGCGGCTTTCCTCTGCCAAAAACCCTTCTAGGCTTAGGAACTCCTCATTACGGCTGGGTTTAGAGCCAGCTGGGGAGGGAGAGCGTCAGGAGGATGCTCTGTGATTGCCATGCAGGCGTGTCCCCTCCTTCAGCGCCTTTTTATAAAAATCACAGCACCGGCTGCCCCACAGAGCCACCGTGGGCAGCGCAGGAGCCAACGCAGGCTCAGGGCTGGGCTCGCTTTAAACAAGCCCTGATTTCTCCTAGAAATGAGTCAGTTTGGGGTTTGTTTGCACTTGAGGGGGTGGCGGTTGTTCTTAGGGCACTGCTTTGATACAATTGACTCGCTACACATCCAAAGCAGTTTTGGAACAAGATGACAACGACCCACTTAAAAGTTAAATGGGGGTCAAGTTATTCTAACTACAGAAATCCTGAATCACTGCTTGTAAAACCAAGACAAAAGACAAACGCCGTTCCCTCCTGGAAGAACCCCCGACCCAAACGGACCCGTTCTGTGCTTTGTGCTCCTGTTGGAGGTCCCGTTTGGCTGTAGGGCACAGCTGGGCTGGCTTTAGGACGGGACCCTGGGGCTTTCCGCGGCTGCGGGGGCCGCTGGCCGGCAGAGGGGGCCCGGCTGTTTCACCAGGGCCACGGAGAGATCGCGATCGGCGAAAGAAACCATAGAAAGGCTCTAAAAATCATCCAGCCCAACTGCCCTGCAGTGAACAGGGACATATCCAGCTAGATTAGGTTTCTCGGAGCCCTATCCAGACCTTGGAAGTAATAACAATTTGAAAAAAAAAAAAAAAGATAATTAAAAGAATATATTTTTTAAAGCTTTAAATAAATTTCTGTCTCCAGTGCTGAGCATGCTGTAAAAAGTTGCCTCTGCAGTTGCTCTGAGCATCTGTGCACTGCTCTGAGTTGACTTGTTTTGCATTATTCATTCAAGCAAGGCGATGCGGGGGAGGATGACAACAACTTGGTGTCACTTTGAGCCCTTTGTGGTTTGGGCATTTTTGTGGCTGAGGGAGAGAAGAGCATCCTTGAGGGGGTTGAGGCAGCTGGACAGAGTGTGGGTCAGGCTTGGGAAGGCTGTGACAGCCTGGTGACCCCACTCTGGGGCCAGACACGGCCCTTGAGTCCCCTCAGCTATTCGGGACGGGGTGGCAGCGGTTGGATGCTGCAGGCACTGGGCAGGGCCAGGACAGCCTGTCCCCATATGTTGTCCTGCAGGGAAACAGCAGCTTAATATTGTGTTATTGTCATTCCCTAAGCCAGGCCTGTAATGCTTTGCAGAGAGGCCCCTTGTCCCCTTGTGTTCAGCTCTTTCTCTGGTGGGATCCTCACAAAGCCTTTGCTGCAGGATGAAACGCAGCAGGTGCAGGAGCACTGGTGTACATGGCATTTGGGACAGCCTGGAGCTGGGTTGAAGGCAGGACTGAAACTTCACACTGGTAAACAATTTGTTTATCAGTTGTGTGGGCTCTGGTTGCCTTCTCACATATATGTTTTTTAAGGATTATTTTTTATTTTTCCCACCTTGTAACTTTAACAGTCCTTTAAAACATCAGGTGCCAAAGACTCTTGTTAAAGGTGGTATTTGCTGTGCCAAAAGTCTTCAAGCTCTGTGAGAACAGGTCCCTCGAGAGCTCAAGGTGCTGGATGCATCGTGCTAGAGCCTGAGAGCAAATGTTTCCTTAAATCCAGCAAAAAAGGGCTTAAACCAGCCCCAGCCCACAGAGCATGCCTTGCCCAGCAGCTGGTCCTTGCTGAATTGTGGACTGAGGGTGTAAAGAGCTCCAGCTCTGCTGGTTGGCTCTTGCACTGCGTATTTCTATGTGTGCATTGTGTTTCCATGTGCCTTTTTATTTAACAGCACCTCTGGAGCTTTAACTCCAAATCTCCTGATGCATTTCCCTGTTTTCATCTCGAGTTCCCGCTGGGACGGTGTCATACGCTTTTGAACGTATGGATTTATTACAAAACAGCGTTAAATGTTCAGTGTAGTAATCTGATGTTCCAGCTAATATGTGACAAATATTTCCCAATAATGGCTTGGCAGCAGCAGGAGTGCAGTGGTGCTGCAGCCGGCAGGACGTGGATTGCTCCATTTCTCTGCAATTCAAACCATCTGTACTGAGGGAGCCGAGCATTTCAAACCCTCTCCACCTCTGCAGACTCAGCAGCTCCCCGGGCTCTCTTGCTTAGATTGTTTATAGAATTTAAAATTTTTTTTTTATTAAGTTTTTAATATTTACCCTAACTTTATACCCAGAGATCAGCATTCTCCAGCTTGTCCTGGGAGGCTGGCATTTTTTGTGATTTCCAGTGACTTCAAATATCTGATTTTTGCTGGTGTAAATGTTGCCTTCAAGTGTCACTTGCTATCAGCCTTCTCCCCGTGTTGTCTCCCCAGGTAATTAGCACAACAGAATTTCCCTAATTGCTGCAGACCAAGGGGGAGAGGGCTCTCCTGGCTTTGTAGTCCTGACAAATGGCAGATGTTTTCCAGGAGGCCAAATGGGATGCACCCAGCCCTGCTAATTCTGGCTCTTTGTTTTGTTCTCTCCATGATAGCAGCTCTGTTATTGCATCTTCAGGGTCTGGGCCTGTAGTGTCACATTTCTGAGTCCTTCAGGGTAGTTCAACAGACACTGAAAAATATCAAATATAAGCAAGTATCAATGTATTTTTTCTTAAATTAGCAGTGATCTCTGCTTTTCTGGGTTGCTTTGCATCTACTGACCTTAAACCTCTGAGCTATTCCTTACACTTACCTAAGATACCCTTTTCTGCTTACTGAAGCCATGAAAAGTCAGTATTTTTCTGTAATTTCTATGATATAGAGTGAGACAAAGAGCTTTACAAAATATTCAATTTTTAAAATGTCTTCTGAATCCCCCTTTGCCTCAGTTTTCTGTACCCTGCCAGTCTCTTCACTTAAGCAGGGTTTGCTTTCTCCATCTGCCTTTGCCCGCAGGAGGCTGGGACATTGGAATCATGGATTAGTGTAAACAGGATTTTTTTTTTTGTACTAAACTTACAAATGCAATCAGAATTCTCTCCTGCACAGAAAAGGCTGTGCCAGGATTTAAAAAAATCAGGCAGAAGCCAAGTGTTAAAGCATCTAAATAACAAAGAACAACTGGCTGGGAAGGACTTCTGGCAAATGGTGCCATTTAAATGCAGGTAATTTCTTTCTGCTTCACGTGTTTTCAAATCTTACTCCTTCAAAAATCCAATCTGCAGACCTTAGCAACTTTTGGAAAAAATGCTCTTTGAGCATAGAAATGACTGCTGGCTACCTTCCATCAGCTCCTTCCTGGCGACCATTCCCCAGTCCCTTTTGGATATTTGTGGAAGGCCCCAGGGACATCTGGAGCTGTGTCTGCACGCCACATGTGCAGGGGCTGCCAGTTCCTCCTCCCAGGAGCTACCTGGGATGGGCACTGCCCCCTTCCATCATCTCACTGCTGGAGAGCAGCTGCCACACAGTGATGGGTCCCCACCTCGTCCTTGGGACCTCAAAGCTTTGGCATCAGGATCCATGAAAACCTTGAGGTCAGGGGTTGTTTTCTCGAGTGGTTGCAATAGATGGATATAAATTAAGGAGAAGGAGTTTTGCTTGGTTTGGCATCTCCTCCCAGCCATGTGGGTGCCAGCCAGCAGCAGGGAAAGGAGCCCAAAGTCCCCCTGGCAAGAGGAATGGCTCTCTGGTGGTCCTGTGGGTGGCTGAGTGCTCTGAGGGGGCTGCTGGAGTGGTGACAGCAGCCAGGTGTGTCATGGGGGGCTCTGCTCACAGTTTTGGCACTGCTCCACAGCCCTGCTGAGGAGCTCATGGTGGTGGGAGCAGGAGGTGTCAGCCAGGTGTGCAGCAAAGGGGAAGAATTTGGGCACTGCTCTCAAACTGACCCAGCAAAGGGGAGGTTTGGCTCTGGGAGTTTGGGCACTGCTCTCAAACTGACCCAGCAAAGGGGAGGTTTGACTCTGGGAGTTTGGGCACTGCTCCCAAACTGACCCAGCAAAGGGGAGGTTTGACTCCAGGAATTTGGGCACTGCTCTCAAACTGACCCAGCAAAGGGGAGGTTTGGCTCTGGGAGTTTGGGCACTGCTCCCAAACTGAGTTCCCCCCATGTGCTGGCATGTGAGGGAGGGCACGTCCCCTGTCCCACAGCCACCCAAACAGCACCACCCCTCATGAGCTGCTGTGGCAGCCAGCAGTGACATTTCACGTCCTGCCGAGGTGGCTCTAAGTGCTGGATGTGGCCAGGGCTCTCTGAGGCAGGAAATAGCACAGGATCAGGGCTATTCCCAGAGCTGACGGCGCCTCTGACACACAGGCAGAGCACGAGCTGGAGGCAGTCTGGCCTCAAAACCACTGAGGCAGGGAAATGGGCTGGAGGCATCTTCAGGGAGGCCAAGGCAGGATTTCTCCTGGTGCTGCTTGCTGCATTTGAACACCAAGGCCTGCGGCAGCCCCCAGCAACATTTGCCTTTAGACCACGTCAGCAAAAAATAATTAAAACTGGTGACATCAATCGGAGAAGGCTTTGAAAATTTATTTTTTCTGAGTCTGCCAAAGTTATTTTGAGTGTAATGAAAACTACAAAAATAAACCTGATGACCATGTCCTCCACAAGAGGCTCTGTGTAACTTTATCTTTGTCTCGACATATGAAGTCATTTACCCAGGCACAGATATTTTTTGCTGCCAACCCCTTCAGTGCTGCCTTTCCAGAGAGAGACTCTGGAGCAGGTTGGTTCATTGTTCATGGACTGACTCACCTGGGATGTTCCTGTTAGTTTCAAGTTGTTTTCCTTCTCTTTCTTGTTCAAATGATGGATCAATGTCATGCAAGTGAGCAGTGACTGGGCTGTGCAGAGCTGATTATTGAAAATAGACAGTGCTGGCAGGGAACCTGCTGTACCTCCATCCCTCTCATCAATCAGCAGTGCTGTCATCTCCTGCCCACCCTGGGTGGAACAGGGTGGGAATGTGTCTCACCCTAGCATGCTTTAGCTTGAGTTTTTCAGTCATGCAGTGTTGATAGAAGCAGGTTTTAGCACAGAAATCTTCTGGGACAGTGAGCTACCAGTGGTGTACTCCTGAAGCAAGAGCCAACTTATTTCTCTGGTAGAAGAAGCTCCAGAATGACATTTAATGACTCACATTGCACAGGAATCAGCATCACCTATAGCTGTGGGCATGTAGGTGACAGCAACCAAAACCAAGCTCCAGCAGAGGGGCTGTATAATAGCTTTTATTCTGCTCTTGCTGCACTGGGTGGGTGCCACATCATTCACAAGCAGGTACCATTAATTACCCTTCCCTCTGGCCAGCCCAGACAGAGGCTGGACAAATAGCCCCATCTGCCTCAGCAGCTTCTTCCCTTGGCTTCCCACTTGAGAAATCCTAGACTCTCTACAAAACTGGTGTCTCCTGATTTCCATGACCAGAAACACTTCTCTTCCCTGGTGCTGTTGGTTTGCTCCTGTTTTGTTGCTCCCAGACATGGTCATTTCATTTGTGTGACTTTGTGGTCTGCAGGGACAGTAGGTGTGGTGCCCTTTAAAGGATCCAAATATAACTCCATCACTCCTGACACTCCAATAAAGGCTGGAGCAGCAAAGGGCTGAGTGGTGCTTAGCTGCCAGCTGGGGTCAAAACATGAGCAAATCTATCAGTACCTTTTTTTGGGTTATTTTACAGACTTCTGGGTTAGACAGTCCCTTTCAGCATTTGTTAAATAGGGTTTTCTTAAAGGAAGGTGTCGTGAGCTCCAGTCCCTGAGCAGGTCTGTCTTGGCATTGCAAATGTGCCCATGCTTTGACCATCACATTGCCATGGGAGGGAGGAAGGTGAACTGGGGAGTGACACCCATAACTGGCTGTAGCTGGGAGTCCTAACAGGATTTTAAGCAGTAATTATGCTGTAGCAGTTGCTCACTGAGGAGTGTGGCTTGCCTGGATTACAGAGGGCAGGGTGTGAATCCAAACAGCAGCCACAAGCGTGGATCACTTACCCTTCCACTGCCACCCAAACAACACAAGCCAAGCCCTGATCACACCAGCTGTGAGATCTGAGAGATCAGGAAACTTTTGTCAGTTATTGTTTGTTACCTTTATTGCAGGAGCTGCCTATCTAGATCAGCAGTAAAATTACTTATCAAGTCTGATACACAGAGCACCTTGCTCCAGGTGAAGGTGCTGTGACACCAGCAGGTTTGTCCCCACATGTGCTAAGGGACAGGCAGTTCTGACCCTGTGATGGGATACTCCTGCACCTCATTTTCCATGAAGCCAAGCTGGCTGTAGAAAATAGCTCCTTTACTGAGCTACTTTAAAAGCAGCCAGAGTGAAGAGTTTGGCCACAGGTTTGTGCATGCATGGCTGTGAGGAGTCTGGAAGCAGCATTGCTGCCCTGCTGTCCTGGCTCCCTTGGCCTGGGGGTGCTGGGTGGGTGGCAGGGAGGCACCTGGTGCCTGTACCTGGCTGGGGATGTGCTGGATGTGCAGGAACCATGGAATGAACCCAAGGGACACCAGTGTGAGTGGCAAGTCCTCGTGGTGACACTGCAAGGAGAAGCAGCTTGAGGAGACAGATCCAGTTGCTGATCTTTTTCACCTTGCACCTGTCCTACCACGATAAACTAGACTGTGAAAAGGCTGGATTTCTTTCTGCTTTTCTAAATCAGACCCAGGAGGCAGCAATTCTCATCACTTCCCTGCATGAGCCCAGGGTAATCCCAGCCAGCAGCCAGCCTGGGGGGAGCAATGGCTCTGCAGGCTGAGCCTGCCCACCCAGCATAGACTGGTGGGGATGAGCACTTGGGCTAATGCAGCTTTACAGGACACACTCACGTGGTTAATGACCTAATTAAGCCTCCACCTGCTCTTTGTTGTCACCATCAGTCAGTTTTATCATGTGGCAGAAGAGGTACTGGTGCCAGGATGCCCCAAACACGTGGCTTTGGCAGCCTGTGCAGCACAATGTGCTTCTTGGGTTTCATCCCTGCAGCAGATGGAGAGAGCTCATGGCCTTGTGTAGGAGTGAGGCACAGAGCTGCTGGAAATGCAGGAATGACAGATCCCCAGTGCCCCCCAGCTTGTGCTGGTTTGCTTTTTAAAATGTGACCATGTGGGGCAAGGAGAAAAAGCTGCACATGCTGGGGGAATTGAGTGTAGCCAGAGGACTGACAGAACAGGGCTGTGGAGAGCCCATCACTGCCTTGAATGCTGATTTGGTGGCAGGAATTCACTTTTTTTCCTACAAATTTGAGCTGGGGATGTGTTTGTGAAAGACCTCCCATTCATCTTGTACCCCATACAGAATCTTGGTTGGGGTAGGGATGTGGGGCTGTGTTGGTTGCAGCTGAAGCTGTTGGTCATGTTTCTGGCTCACATTTAAATTGGGGCCATTTATGTAATTACATATTGAAGGCATTAAAAGAATTTGGCTTCTGCTGAGTGGAGGTTGCCCTTGATGGTTTATTTTTTCACCATGATTGCAATCATGGGAAGGCATGAAGGCCAAGAAAAGCCAGTCTTTACCTGAGGCTGGCTGTGTGACACAAATTACCTTTTAACCCACTTGAGCAGGCCTATGGTAAGAGCCACTGACTTTGGGACTTTGTTCACCTGAAGGTACTTCAGGGAGAGTTTACTGGGACATTTATGCCAAGACAGCTCCAGTGAGGGACTTGGCTTCAGCCCATGTGATATTCTCTGTACTTTGCAAGAAATTCCATGTTTCTCCCTTTGTTTCTGGCTCTCAGTGGCACAACTGTAGATGTTGGCTGTACAAGCAGCAGAGAGGGGCCATGTGCCCCTGGGTGGACTTATCAAATCCTGTGCACCACATAAAAATTTTATCCTTCATGTCCCAGGCTCTTGGGCGGCTTCCCAGCAAGGGTGACATGGTGGAAAGAGAAGTATTCACAAAGAAAAATTAAATAGATTTAATGATGTTCCCAACCATCTGTGTGTTTGTTGTGAGACTTCTGAAAAATACTGGTAGAGATGAGATCTGTTAGTGCAGTACATCTGGAAATGTTTCTTTCTGCTCGAGTTTTTCTAGGTCTTCTCCCCATTTTGTGCTGTCTCTGGGCTGTCCCCATGTGTGCTATTCCAGCCCACTTGGTGCAGGAGGCTCGAGCAGGTTTGTGCTGCTTCACTGCTCAGAGACATTGGAGAACTTGGAGGAGATGTCGAACAGATTTTTCTTTTTCTTTTTTTTTCTTTTCCCCCAGCAGATCTGTCTGGAGGATGAGAACAGTTGGTATTGATATGATCTGCTTCATATTTTGGGAAGTCTTGGCAGTAACTACTACCAAATAATGATGCTTCTGGGGCCCTATTGTGCAAACATTTAAATATGTTCAACCGTGTTGCGCAGAAGCCCTGTCAAGAGACCAACACGCCATCCCAGAGGGACTCCAGGGCATGGCTGATGGCAAAAATGGGCCTTGATAGGGAATTGGAATGTATGTTCCCATTTCTTAAAAGAAATCCTGGCTTTTTGGCTGCTGACAGCTGCTGGTGGTGTGGCTGAAGGCTGCTGGTTGTTTATTGGGGGTGGATGAGAGGGGCAGCATGCTGTGCTGGAGGATGGGGTGGGCATCTGCTGCTGGTGTGGGCAGTGCTGCTCATCTGTGCCATGGGAGCAGGGACTCCTTGTGTTCATTTGATTCTTTTTTCAATTTTTCTCCTAAACTTTGCATCCTCAACCAGAGCTTGTCCACCTCATTTCTGGGGTGATCACTGCATGTGGGTCTGCCCCATCCCTCACCCTGGGCAGGGCAGTGATGCCCTGAACCTGGCCAGAAGCTGCACATGCTTTTCTTTTCTGCTGCATTTTCTCTTTTTTCTTGTTTTTGAATCTATCCATTTTGCAGATCAGGACTGTATAAAAGTGGTTTTATAAATTCCAAAAATACAGTTAAAATCCCCGAGAAGTTCTGTTCAACTCCATTTGGGAGCTTACGTAGACCAGTTGACTTTAAGGATAAAATCTCTGTATTTGAGCTCCTGCATTTTCTATTTTTTTGTTTTATTTTTTTTTTAATCTATCTATTTTGTAGATCAGGACTGTATAAAAGTGGTTTTTATAAATTCCAAAAATATAGTTAAATTCTCCAAGAAGTTCTGTTCAACTCCACTTGGGAACTTATGCAGACCAGCAGACTTTAAGGATAAAAGCTCTGTTTTTGAGCTCCTCGTGTGTTGCTTTAATGTCAATTAAGCCAGACTTCAAGGAGCTCTGCTTCATTTTCAGAGTGACAAGGTTCCCAGTCTTTAAACCATTTCTTCTCAGAGAGGTGAGGTCAGAGTGCATTGGTGCCTGGCAGCATCCCTGGGCTGTGCTGGGGATGATCAGACCCACGAGCTCTGCTCTGTGTGCAGCAGCAGCACAGCCACCCCCTGTCTGCTTCCCTTTGCTTGAGGTGCCACAAAGACACATTCAGGCCCTTTGATAAAAGCCAGGCTTGGCTGCTTTTTACAAACACAAACAAAACAAAACAGAAAAACAGCAGAGGAGAGGTGGCTGGGTTTTGTTAAAGTGGGGACTTGGGATTTAGCAAGAAAAGAAAACCCAAACCTCCACTTCTTTCTGAATTAAGAAGGGAGTCTGAAGTTGCACCCTTCTCCATCTCTCCCACCCTGTCAGGTCAGTGGACATTTCCAGACCCCTTGCTGGGAACATTTCTTCCTCTTCAGCCCCATGGTGGTGTTTATAAGGAAGAAAGAGTTTTATAGAAATACATCTCCCTCCCCTCTATATATATACATATATATATATATCCCTTCCCATATAGAATCCCATAAATATTTATATTTAATGCTTGTTAAGTGGCAAAGCAAAATGCAGTGAAAACCAACAAGTGACAAACATAGTCCCTCTCCTTGGTAACTGAATGCCCACCCTCTCTCACTGGGGTTTATTCTGGGCTTTGCTGATTGCAGGTTTTTGCTCCTCTTTGCTCCAGACTGGCCCTGAATGCCAGCTCAGTGCTGAGAGCTCATCCCAGGGGATTCCACTGGTGGGAATGGGTGAAATTAGGGGAGCCTTGCTTGGTCAGGCTCTGTGTCTGTACAAGCCCCAGGGCTGCCAGGTGCACTTGCAGGTGAGCGGGCACAGCTCTGCTCCTGCTGCCCCACTCAGCACAGCTGTGCCTGTGGGGACTCCTCCCTCCCATGCAGCCTGCTCAGGGGCTGCTCTGAGGCTTTCACTGAGCCTTGGCAGCGTGCATGGGGCTCCAGGCTGGGGGATGCAGCTCTGTGCTCTCTGTGGCTGGGGTAAGTCTTGTGCTCTTCCCTCTTTCTCAATTCTCTGCAAGGTGCAGCAAAGAGACAGTTTGTAAGCATGTTTATACTGCTGTGAGCTGGCATTGCTGGTCAGCCTAGTGATCAGAGCTATGTGCAGGTGACCTGAAAACATCAAAATTCCCCTTTTGAATTGAGGGGCACTGGAGTGAAGCAGACAGGCAGAGGTGTGTGTGTGCATTTATGCACACGTGTGTGTGTGGGAACTTGTGCCAGGTCTGCTGGCTGTGGGTGCCCTCTTGAGAATTCCTTTATGATTTTGTTGTTGGAGATGTGGGGCTGTAGCAGAACTCTCTGTGCAGTCTTTGTTGCAGGAGGTGCAGGGGGGCTTCTGCTCTGACCAGGAGCACAAGTGTGTAATTTTGAAGTTGGTTTTAACTCATCTGCCCTGGCACTGGATGTGTGCTTGGCCATGCTGTGACTGGTGAAGGTGGGAAATGTGCACCTCAAGGAGAAATCCTGTGCAGAAGGGTGAAGTGCTCAGCTTCAAGATGTTAAATCACAGGATGCTATGAGTCGTCCTCACCTTTCTGGCTGTTATTTTTAGTGCTTTTCTTGCATAAGGTACTTCTTTTATGCAGACTGTGCAGCTATCCCAGTGCAATTGAAGGGCAGCAGGGGCTGAGCCTGGTTGCTGGCCCTGGTGAGACACCATTTGGGGTTGTGTGGGAAAGGCAGGTGACATTCTGGGATGTAACCCCAAAAAGGTGACTCCTGGAGATGAAACAATTCATCAGGCAGTGGAGGCAAGGTTAGTAATGACACTAATTGGCTTCTGTCTGTAGGAGTCTTTCCAGCTCAGTTCTGTGACTGCACCATTGTCCTTAGTACTTTTTTCCCTGTGGTGTGTGTTTGTTTTTTTATTTTTGTGGAATGCCTCTGTTGGAGGAGGGTGGAGGCAGACCTTCATGGGTGAAGGAAACATTTTCTTGGGGAGGTGTTACAGAATGCAAAATGAGAGGGACCCCAAGATTCCTCCAAGCAAGCCCTGATTTGAAGAGGGATCTCGCTCTGCTCTGGGCAGCGACTGCTGATGGTTCTGCTGCTCAGGCACACTCAGAAGCTGAGCTGGTGGCTCTTGGTGGAGCTGGGGGAGGCTGATGGGCCCCAGCTTTTGTGGGGTTGGTGCCAAATTCTGCTTTTAGATCTCAGTGCTTGGTAGAATTTAGCAATAGCCTGGCTCAGTGTGGAGTGGGGCCCTGGGTTGGAGCCATTCATCTCCCCTGCTTGGGGCTGTGGCCTGGCCAAGGAGCCACCAACAGCCTGGGGAGAGGGGGCAGCTCAGTTACAGCCTTCATTTGGGTGGGGGGAGAAGAATCCCTCTCATCAGGGCCACTGACTGCGGCTGGTTTCTCTCTTAGGACATCCCTGACAGCACCTGGGATGCTGAATAACAATGCCTGTTACAGGCAATTTGTCCTTATCTGATAGCCTGAGGTGGGAAAGCTGCAAGGAGGAAGATGAAGGGACAGAGGCTCAGCCCAGGACCAGAGGGTTTGATTTCCCTCTCCCAAGTGCCAGCATTTTGATGGGGAGCCAGGAATGCTGTGGGCTGTGAAATGTTTTTGTTTCACTTCATCGGGTTTGTGCAGCCAAGCCCTAATCGAGGCTGTCATTTTCAGAGGGGGGAAATGGGAGCTCTGTGTTTGGAACACCTCTGTGGGACTGCAGCAGGGGAAGGGTCCTGCCTGGCAGCTTAAAGAGCTAAACTTAATGTTTGAGGAAGTTGTTGTTGTTTTTTTTTTGGTTTGTTGGATTTTTTTCTTTTTCTTTGTTTTCCTTCTTAAAAAGTTTGTTTTTTAAGCAACACTGAATTGCTGTTTAGAGTCTGAGTGGCACAAAAAGGGACTGAGCTGAAGCTTTCCAGTGCCAAGCATCACACACAGCTCTGATCAGCTGGACAGCTGCAGCCACAGCTTGCTCCTCTCAGCTCAGCCAGGTGAAAACATATCAGTGATGAACATGATCCCCATCTGCATCTTTCTTAGGGACCTGCCTAGAATATCAACATCACTAATGTGTTATCATTTATGTCTCTAATTTCTGTTCACATGCAACTCTTCAGCTCTCATCTGTGAATAATTCATCTGATATTCAGAATAGCAAAGTGACTTTATTTGTTTGCAGATATTCTTGGAGGAGCCCTCCTTGGTTTACTTGTCTTCCTTACCAGTTTATGTATCTTGACATGTCATTTCCTTCGTGGTCTTCCCCCTCCCCCAAAATGATTTGCATATGAATAATTAAAAACAAAAGGAGGCAAATTCCCATCATAAATGTCTTTCATATTGGGTTAGACACGATTTTTGGGGACAGATGACTGCTGTAGCTGTAAATGAGACATCACAAATGACATACCTGTGCATGAAATGGAACCTGCTCCTCTCAGTTCCTGCCTTGCTTCCATCTCATCCTCTCTTGCTCAATGCTCTGCTGCCCTTCCTTGAATCCCCTCTCAAAAGAGCAGGAGGGAACCATAATGATTAAATTAGACAGGAATACATATTTTTGCAGCAGGTTGCTTGAGGACATTAATTCAGTCATCAAGCCCATCCTCCTCCCACAGCCCTCAGTGCAGCCCCTGTCTGCTGAGCCCTTATCCCACACTGCTGAGTGAATCCCTGGTCTCTCTGCTGCATACAACAAGACAGCTGTAATTTTAAATTAGTTCTTAAAGGGAATTTAACTTTAAATCCTTGGGTTGCAGTCAGTCTCAGCTCTAGATTTTGTTGGTCAGTATTATTTTGGTTAATGTTAACAGATTTCTTTTCTATTTATTATGATTGAAAGGTTTTTATTAGGACATTGAGATTTTTATTAGGCTCATGTACGCATTGATTTGCCCAATGTTCCAAACAGATCATCCAGAAGATGATCATATTTCCTGCAGGTGGTTCAACAACTGTAGATTCTGTAGTGTTGTGGTACCAGTCCTGAAATAGATTGACCTTTCAGTTTCAGTTCTGTTCAATTCTGCCAAAATGATTTCCTCCTTACTCTGGTTCACATTATTGAATTGCAGAGCCATTAGTTCTAGTTCTTGGTAAGGATGCTGCTGTCCAAATCTGGCCCTCACTAAGGCTGAGTGAAACTCGTGATTATTTACTCAGCCTGAGGCAAAGTACTGGCAAAATGAGACACAGGATGGGATTGAACAAGCCCCATCAGTTAGAAATTAGTGTATTTTTTAAATTATTTTGATTTTATTTGAACTACAGCAACATGTACTGGAGAGCTTGGGATATAATGCCCACAGAGACAAAGCCAAGGCAGCCTGAGAATCCTCTCTAAGGAGCTGCAGTGGTGCTGGCTGTCACTGCTTGTCCTTCTGGGGGCTGGAGTGCATATCCTCTGTCTCTGTCCAGTGTGGGAACAGCAAAGTTCTGCTTTTCAGGAGGAAACAAATTGATTGCATTTGATAGAAATTGAAGTGTGTGAAATAGATGTTTCTTTTGGGTTTTCCCCCCAGAGTGACTGGATAAAAATTCTAATTAAAAATGTAGAAGCTTTTCAAACATCGACATTTTCAATTTCTTGAGCTCGAGTTCATCACTCCCCTACTCTTGCTTCACACAAACACAGCCAAAATGAGCCAGTGCTCCTGCAGGATCCCAGCCTGCTCTGGGCTCTCCTGGCCTTGCAGGTCACTGAGTCCCAGCCCTGGAGCAGAGGTGCTGCTGCTGTGACCTGACAGTGCCCCTCCTCTGGAGCTCATAGGAGAGCCTGGGGAACCAGGAGCTGCTGGGATCTGAGGTGCCATGTCGCAGACATCTTTTCACATCCTTTCTTAGGATTTTTTCTCTTCTGAGGAGTTGAAGCCTCACAAACAAAATGTAAACAATGGTTATCTGCTGCTGTAGAATGTGTCAGGTGTGTCTGTGTTTGGGCCATCTTGAATGTTTACAATTAATGGCAAACCACAGACCTGATAGCTTAGACTCTCTGTCTGAGCCACAAACCTTTATTATTCATTCTTTTCTATTCTTAGCTTAGCTAGTCTTCTGAGGAAACCTTTCCTTCTATTTCTTTTTAGTTAGTTATAATGTAATATATATATAATAAAATAATAAATCAAACCTTCTGAAGATAGAGTCAACATTCTCGCCTCTCCCCTCTTTCAAGAACCCCTGTGATCACTGTCACAGAGTCCCTGTGGCTGATTGATATATTTAAAAATACCCAATTATACTATGCACAAAACAGCCCTCTCCCCAGTCCCACCCTTGAGCATTCACTTTCTTTGGCTCTGCATGCATTATCCTGATGCTGCCAGTATCCTGCTGCAAGGCTGCAGGGCAGAGCTGCAAAATGAGGGTGGGAAGCTGCTGCACTGAGCAGCTGAACCTGGTTTTGTGGCAGTAACTCTGATCTAAAATTGTTCCTGAGAGTTGAAGAAACACAGTCCCTGTGACCCAAGTGTGAGTGACACAGAGCGTTTCTGCAGCTCTCAGACACCAGACTTCCTGCAGGGATTCACCTCCTGAACCCCAATTTCTCACCCAGCAAAGCCAAAGGTGTGTGCTTGTGGCACTGTGTGTCATGCTAGGGGATTCTTGAGGTAGAGGAAGAAATCTGGGGTGGGAAGGGGCCAAAGTGGCTGAAAGAGTTTAAAAATTGGCAGGATCCTGGTAATAGTTGTAACAGTACATGAAATATCATCTCATGCTGAATGAGGAGATAGTCTTGGCATAATTCAGCCAAAAAATGACTCTTAAAAATATGTGTCTTTTCTTTAGATTTACTCTTAATACCCTAAATAATCTCCAGCTTTGACATTTTAATTGTACAGCACAGATGTGAAAACTTTCCACCAGGTCCTGGCAGGAATCCCAGCAAACTTCTTCAACCAGAAAAGTTAAAAAGGGGGGGAAAATTGTTTCTTGCACTTGTAAACCCTATTGTTTCAGAATTTATGAGGTAATATTGACCTCTCCAGGCTTTATAAAAATGAGGATAAAAATATTGCAAGTGATGGTGTGAAGGAGATGTGATGGAAGCACTTGGTGAGCATGAAGCAGTGTATTTGGTGCTGAAGAGCTGGGGAGATTTTGACATTTGTTTGGTTTTTGTAAGATCAGAGGGAGGCAGGGATCCAGTCCTTGGTGCTCAATACTGGCCTAGATGTTATGGGTTTAGCACTGCTGCTTTGAATTTTATTCAGTGGTACTTTCTTGCAGGGGACAGACTTTTCCCATCTGTTCAGCAAGTAATCCTGGACCTGATTCCTTTTGTATCCACTCTGCTGCCAGGAAGGATAGGAAATATGCATAAAATCTACAGAATATGCATAAAATCAATTATGTAGGGTTTGGGGATTCTTTTGAGTCTGTCTGCTGTAATGAACGAGCTCCTTGAGAGGGGCCAGGACAGCCCCAGAGCTCTCCTCCTTGTGTCTGGGGCATGTCTGGGGAGGTGGAGGCAGCTCCTGCAGCTTCTTCTTCCCTTAAAGCAGAGTCCTGACCCTGTGTGTGCATGGGGAGCCCTTCCCTTGCCAGAGGCCTCTGCCTTGGTGGGGGGAAAATGGAATTGTAATGCAATTCATGGATTGGTTCTGCCAGTTTCTGTGCTGGATGCTTTTGGCACTGAAGGCTTTGAGGCAAGGGCTGCTGTCCCTGGTGGGATGGAGGAGCAGAGGTTCCATCTGGCAGTGAGCAGGGGCTGATCTGTGCACCTTTGGGGTCAGTGGGCAGTCCTGGGTGGGCAGGGCAGGGCTGTGGTGCTGGGGGAGGTGGCTCTGTCAGCCCAGCATCCCTAACCTGCATCTCCCACAGCATCCATAACTGCATCTCCAGCCTTCTCTGCTCCTGGGGCTCAGCTCAGCATCCATAGCCTGCATCTCCCACAGCATCCATAACTGCATTTCCCACCTCCCTCTGCTCCTGAGGGTCAGCCCAGCATCCATAACCTGCATCTCCCACCTTCCTCTGTTCCTGGGGCTCAGCCCTGTCCCTTGGCAGCTCCTGCAGCCACCCCTGGGTGCTGGGTGAGAGCAGCCCCTACTCCAGAGCCTGCCTCCATCCCCAAAGGGCTCATTAATTAATTCCAGCTCAGCTGTGATTACAGGAGCCTGGGGATGGCCTTCCCTGTCTCTGGAGGTGCTGGGCTGAGCCAAGCAAGGCTCTGCCTGCAGTGTGAGGCCTTTTGAGTGCTGGGTCAGGTCAGTTCAGCAGCTCCTGGGGGAATTCTGGGCGTCCACAGGCTGAGCCTCTGTTGCCCAAGTGTCTCCCCTGTGCCATGGAAACCATCACAGAGAATGTGGAACCCTTGCAGCTGGGCTCACAGAGGATCCCAGCCTCACCCAGACATCTCCCCCTTATCACAGAGAGCTTAAACTGATGAATCAATTGAGTAATTAATTGAGCCTGCAGGGGAGGGATGGGTGAGCACAGAGGGGCTGTAAATTAAACTCCCATGTGGGAATGTGAGCGCTGGGATAAGCTGGCAGGGAGGATTGGTGCACACATGGCCACTGCTGTAGGTGAGGGGGTCTGGAGCTTGTGAGGGCTCAATTACTGAAGCAAGGAAACATTTCTGGGAGTTCAGAGCTCTGCAGCAGGGAGAGAGAGCAGGGATGAGTTGGGGTTGTCAGATCTCCATGGCAGCCCCCTCATGCTGGCTCTCCACTGTCATTCTGGAGCTCATCACGTCCCTTGGGCCAGCAGCTCTATTTATGGAGGCAGAAGCACCAGCAATGTCCCTTGGCTTGTCTGTCTCTGCTCTATACCATGTGGTTTGCCTTTGATGCCAGTAAAGTATTTTTCTAAATTTTGGTGGGTTTTTTGTGGCTGCTGGGCTCTTCCACAAAGGTCCAACATCTGAAATTACAGCAAGGCGTCTCTGGAGCTTTGCTGATGTCTCAGAATTTCATTAGCTTGGAATTGCTGTTAACGCACTAATTGTATTTCCCCCAGCCTTTATTATTTTTCTTTTTGCCTGCAGGAAAACGTATGGTTTTTACAAACACTGTTTGTTATTTAGCTCTGGCTTCACAGAATGCCTGTGAAGACTGGTCTCCATGAGAATCAATTGCAGATAATTTTCATTGCAAACAAGACCCTGCAGTACATACATGTGCAGCTGGGTTGGCTTCTCCTTGGAGCATATGTAATGGTTTCTAGATGGAAAGGAAAGTCTGAGATGAAATAGATCATGACATGACATTTTGAAAGTTTATGAAACAATAAAACACAATAATCATGGTTAAAATTTGATAAATGTGTGGTGGTGTTTTTCTAGCACAGAATACAGTTCTGCAATAAACTCTAATTAATACAGTCTGTGGTAAACAGATTAATTCCTGTTAAAATCAAACTTTCCATGCCCTGAACTGAGACAAGTATTCATTTTAGCAGCCAGCGTCTAAACCAGGGAGTAAAAATATTTCTGTTCTTTTTTTTTTTTTAATTGTTGTTATATTCATTGTATGCCTTGAGAAAGGCCAAAAAAAAGAAACAGCTCTGAAGCTGCCCTGGGTGACATCAGGCCCTGGCTGTGTGTGCACAAACCCATCCCCTTGCTGAGAAACTCACACAGCTTCATGTCTGCCTGGGCTGCATTGTCTGGGTTTATTTTCTCAGGGAAGGGGTGGTTTCTGTGCCAGTTTGGATACATTTTCCCCAGAGGGCACAATTTCCCTTTTTCCATGAAGTGAGAGGCTGTGGGAAGGGGCACAAATGTCCTCAGGAAGCAGCACCTTGAGTGGGGATGTGCTGGGACACTTTGAGATTAATTTAGTGTTGACTTCAGCTGTGAAGGGGCATGCTTGCTTTAGTTAGAATTAATTAACCTGGTGAGTCACGCTCTGGTAAATGAGGATTTGAGATGCTCTGAGTGTCAGTGTGTGGTGGCTCCTGCAGGAGGGAAATTGTGTTTTGGGAGCAGGAGAACATTTGCCTTCCCAGGTCTGAATTTCTAAGGCTATTTTCAATCAATATAACAATTCCTGGATGACTAAATCTAAAATTGTTGTTGTATCAAGCTTTTAATTTCTTGAAAAGTGGAAGACGGCACGAGTTTTTCCATTTTAATAAAACAAACTTCATCCTTACTGCAGAGGATCTGCACTGAAAATCACCTTTTCACCTCTATCCCACTGTGGTTTTCCTAATGTGTTTCTGAAATAGACCTGACTTGCCAAGGAAAACATCAGCTATTACACTTGCTGGGAGGAGAGGATTAAATTCTGCTTCCTGATGGCTTCATTTCACACAGGTAGTTTAGGTCTAATAAAATTCCATTCTGGTTTTCACAAAAAGGAGATTTTTGTGTTGGCGCTGAGCTGTGGCTTGGGGAGTGTGTGCTTTGGCTCTGATCGTGTGGGTTCTGTTTCAGGGATGCCCAACCTCCTACACCACCAGCACAGAAACCTCTCAAAGCTCCTGCTCTGGTCTGCAGAGAGGATGCTCTGCTGAGAAATTCACCAGCAGTATTGGTATTTAAAATTTAAAAAAAAAATCACTGAGGTCAATGAGAACTTGACAAAATTAGGGTGTGTTTATTGAAGTTTTATGCTCCCAGAGGTTTATTTTGATTACTGAAAGCAGCAATAGCAAACTGTGGTGCACCTTCCATGTGGCAGCAGTGTAACTCTTGGAAAAGCCAGGCTGGAGAGCAGAGCTGGGCACGATGGGGTGTTTCCCCACTCCACCAAGCTCAGAGGAGTTGAATAAAGCTGAATAAAGCCCCGGAGCCCTGGCTGGTGGGGCTGTGGCTGCTCACACACAGCCAGGGGCAGCTCCATGAGAGCCAAAGGCAGGGCCCTGCTGGGAGCAGGGATTGGAAATAACCATTGAAATGAATGTTCCTGTGAAGTCCAGCTTGCTGAGCTGGCTCTGGGCTCTCTCTGCTCCACAGGCTTAATTATTAAGTTGTCCCAAGAGCATGGGATTTGCTGCAGAGGAATTCTGGATAGCTGTGGGGTTAAGGAGGAGGGTGTGAATCGTTACATGCAAAAACATCTTTGTTTGTTAATGTAGGATATGTGACTCAAAACCTGATAACGTGCCACTGAAGGTCTTCTAAGTGAATATATCAGTGACTTGTTTACTGAACTAATTGAGTTTATCATGCCAGCAGTGTTTATGGCTGTCCCTGGGATCTTTCTGGCAGACATATTAATGTGCTTTCACATACCTAAAATTTGTAAAACCAATTGTTTATTGTGCTCTTGAGCATAAACAGTTGTGCCAGACTGACTTTCTCAGTGATGTTTGTAGACACCATGAGCATTTCTGCTGTAAATACCTTCTCTGTTACAGTGCTTTTTAGCCTGGACTGATTTCTCTGCCTTTAAAATGCAGTTTCTTCTTCTCCTCACAACTGTTTGCATAAAATTGCCTTTGAATGGGGTATGTATGATGTGTACGGCACATGTGTGAGCATATATGTGTGTGTAGTCATATTAAAAAATAAGAAATATGTGCTTTTCCCTCTTGAGAGAGTGGGTGCTGCTTGAGTTGGGCTATTTCAAAAATAGGAGAGAGTCCACACCTGGGTAGGTGCATGAGAAGTGTGTTTTAATAGTGAGATAAACTCAGCAGGAAGGTACTGCCTTATTTTCTCTTTTATGTAATACCCTGGAAATGCAATGGGTAGGCATCCAGGTGTGCTGTGTCTTACTATGAAATACTCCAAATATTTCAGATTGGACTACTTTAGGAGCTGGTATATATTGGTATTTGTAACTGGGGGGAAGACACCAAATGGTTTCAAATATCTGTGTAAATATGAAGCCCCAAGCCCAGGGTGAGCTGTGTGCATGCTGGCTTTGGGAGGGCACTGTGAGGTCTGTGGGCAGGAGGAGTTTGCTGAGTTGGGCTCTCTGGGCATGTGGCAATCTCACTGAAGGAAAAAGCAGTGACCTGGCCTGTTATGGGGAGAGCAGAACCCAGCCAAGATGTGTGAGCCTCAGACTGTTTATGAGCAGTTATCCCCAGGAAGCAGCAGGCAGTGGGAAATCCAGTGACTGAACAATTCCTCTGCTTAGGATGGTTTCCAGTTTTCTCTTTCCTCTGAGCAACCACAAGGCCTTCAACTAATTCTGACCTGGGTTAAATGAGTGCTTTAATTAATGTGTGTGTCTGTTGCTTAGCCATGAGGAAAATCAGGTCGAAAAAGGTTTGGGGCTGTTTGGAAAGCTCTAAATGGCCTGAATAGTTTCAGCCTGAAAACATCTCTGTTCACATTATCACAGCTCTTTCCCCAGCCCTCTGCTCCTTTTCCTTAGGAAGTGCAGAACTAGAGAGGCACTTTGGAAATGAAATGGAAATTAAAATTCAGGCTTTTACCTACTGGACAAAAGAGAGCCCTGAATTTTTGCTGGAAGGGATGGCGGTGTGGTCAGAGGAGCATCCCTGTGTCCCAGCAGCGCACCTGGAGCAGTGGCAGAGCTCGGTGCTGCTGGGGACTGGAAACAGCTGAGCTCAGCTCCTGCCAGGGGTAACACCTCGCTCCCAGAGCCCCTTGGGGAGCTCTCACACACCCAGCTGCAGAGCAGGAGGAAATGCTTCAAATGCACCTTTGATCGCCAGGAGGGCTTCACTGCCGTGAATGTTCCTCGGTCCCGCAGTGGTCACTGCAAATTTGGAAAGCAAGAGTCTTATCTGGACTCCAAAACCCTCCTTCTCCTCCTCCCTGGGGGGATTAGAAAAGGAGCTGGGGAAGTGTCACCATCACACGTTTGCCTTGGACTTGCCCACCTGAACTGAAATTTTCCATGTGTGATGGCTCTGCATGCCCTGATTGTATTGATGGCACCAGCATAATTCTGCAACCAGAGTCCTTTTTCTCCCTATATTTCTGTAATTAAAAAATGAATAACACAATTATTTAATGCATGAAAAGAGACTACTCCTTTTGAATAATTTTTACTGAAGAGCAGATTGTTTAAGTAACTGTTTATGGTGATTAGTTGTGAGTTTTCAGACGGAATCAATAGCAGATGTTACTTTAGAATGACCTTTATGAAATGTGGATGTGTTTTCATGCTAAGTTGACTCTTCAAGGTACCCTTGAAGTAAATCAGATGTCTTAAAACCCCTACCCTGTGCTGTGCCAGAATGCCATGCACTTAGGAAATAAATGACAGACAGCTCTGCCGACCAGAGCACCTTGGAATCTGCATAAGTGATTTTATGCTCTTGCAGCCAACAAACATCAGGATGTGGTTTTCTTACAGGTTTCCATGCTAATTGAGTTATACATGGAAAAACCAACATGATTAAAAAATCAGCTTTTTTTGTTTTTAAATCTCTGGCCATGTTTTGGTTTTGATATTATTTTTTTAATGCAGTTATCTCTGTGGTTCCTTTTAGAAGCTGTTAATTTAGAAAATAGGAGGATTTTATTTCTAAAATATGTAGTCTGGCTGCTCATTAACAGGTTCATAACTTTTTTAGCAGTGCAATTAGCAGGCATCCATGTGAGTGGAAAGATCAGATCTTTATATAGATTAACATCTAAAAATCTGTTCTCAGTCAAATACTTTTGACTTTGATTTGTGTGGTTATTCTTCAAGTGTTTTTTGATGGCCTTGACAAGTGATGCCTATTTGGCTGCTCTGAAACCCAGCATCATCATCATCTGCACCAGAAATGTGATGCTCAAGTTGGGTTAGCCTGCCTTGCAAACACAGGTTTGAACGTGGATAATCAGTGAATACACATCTCGAAATTCTTCCATTCCGTGTGGGAACACCTTGAGCCTTGGGGACTGGGGTAAGACAAAGCACTTTGCAAGCAGCAGATACCACACTGAAATCTTCATTTAGGGGTGAGACCTGTCGGTATGCTGCACTCAATCAGCAGTTGCCTGAGTTTCTGGCAGGTTGCAATGACTTTTATCTGTGTGTCCCACCTTCATCCTCCCCTGGAGCTCAATTTCAAATAGATAGTGATTTTTCTGCATATTTTTACGTATTTTTTGTTTTGACTTGATTGCAAGATTTACTTCCAGTTTCAGGTAACTATTATTATCTTTTTTTGAGCAATATAAAAATTCTGGTTGTATCTTTGTTTATGGCTTTTTTCCCTCCTGTCTCTAATGTTGCTGAACAAAAAGCATTAATAATCTTTAGCAGGGGAAGATGTTTTCTGACCAGTACCTTTTTCCTGGTAGGAAAATACCCATGTCACCTGTAAAACATGGATGAGATCACAGGTCCATTTCCTCTGGCATGACCCTCTTTTCTGATGAACACAGAAGGTTTTTGCAGCATGGTACCAACTGGCTCCCATTTGCAGAGCACATCCATGCCTGTGCCTGGTTCACTTCCAGTGAGAAATTTTCCAGACACGTTTTTTCCTTGGCTGTGTGATACATTAACATGGGAGTGCTCAGCAAAACCTGCCCATGGGATTTGAGGTCAGAGAGCTCGGGGGATGTCCCAAGATCGCTCATGAGGCACTTAAACCTCAGCTCTGGAGGGGTAGTGGGAAGGAATAAAGGCAAAATAGAAATAAGTCCCATAGAATGATTTCTCTGCAAACCTCCTGGCCTTGGTTTGATGGGCTGGGCTGCTGTGTCTGAATGCAGAAATGCAGAAGCACTCAGAGCTCACTGGGGTGCTTCTGAACCTGAAGAAAAAGACAACAGAGTAATTTTAACTGTTGCTGAAGCTTTCTGTGAGATCAGTAATTGAAGCCCTGGCATTTTTCTAGAGTGTGGGTGTGTTTGGGGAGAGGCAAGGTATGCATTGTTATTTCTTTGCTAGCGGTTCTTGCACATGTAGTGATATGTATACAGCGCCCAGAAACCTCAATTAAGGACCATCATTATCCACAGCCTGGAAATGAAGTGCCCTGAGGGCTTGTAACTTACCTGGCTCTTACTGAGGCAGGTAAAAAAAAAATGTGAGTAATACTTCCTGACATTTTTGGTTGTGTGACACAGCAATACAGAAAGCACTTGACAAATTCATTTCTGGCAGAAAGGGTGGAAGAGGATAATGAGATCTGTCAGGCACACGTGTGGGTGTTTCACTCCTGTCTGTCCTGAGCATGCACATTTTAGTTCAGTCTCATTGTGTGGAAGAACAAGATGTTTAGCTGTTCTTGTTCTCTGACAGTCTGGCCATCCTGTGGGCCTGGGTGGAGGGCAGGGAGGGAAATCCATCTGGGTCTCATTTGGAAGGTGTGTGCTGCAGGGCTGGGCTGCACCTCCTGCTGCCCTGGCCCTTCTCCTTGCTCCTTCTTTGTTTCTCATTATGTCCATCATATTTGTAATGTTAAAATCCATTTCCAAAGGCTCAGTATAAGCCCAATGTCTAGAAAGAAATAACCATGCTACAAGTGGAACTAAGTGAAAAATGGATTTTTAAAGAACAGTGAATTCTGGTGTTTCAGTCTCAGTCCCTCTCTGCTCTAGCTGTGAGAAGTTGTGAACCATGGATGAAATTGTGCTGTTGTGATTGCATGATATAGAAGTCAATGAGATTCACAAAATACATGGTTTTGGCTCTGTCTCTTACACTTTCATATCCTGTTTTATATGTATTTTGGAAAAAAATATTTTTTGCCTCACATTTTTTCTTTGAGAAAACATAACAATATGATTTTCACATGTGCTTGGGGTGTCTTGCTGAACCCTACCCTACCTCACATAATTTAAGGTGAAAGCAGATATATTTGAGTAATATGAATTTTTTAAATAAATATTTTTAAGAATTGGTTGATATAATGCTCTCCTCGAGTACAATAGGTGAACTGTGTTAAGTGGAAGATGGAATTTTTAAAATTTCATTTTCATTTTTCTTGGGCTCCTGTACCGTTAGCCGAGTTTTCCTAGCCTGTAGGAAGGACCTAACTTGGCTTCTCAGCCTTGGGGTGATTCTGGGGGACTGGGACCTGAACCACTTTTTTCTTGATATCTATAACTCTGAAATTGAGTCAAAACTCCCAGATAAGCTTTAAGTATTTCCTGTTCATGCACTTCTAAAGCCCTGCTGGTATGAACAACTCAGTATATCAAAACTCAGTAGGTTTTTCATAATCAAGACATACTGGGGTAGAAATAATCCCATTCTGGCTTGGCAAAGTCAAAATTTAGAATAAGTTCTCCCAGATGAGCCACATGAGGCCATCCTGGATGAGAGTGCAGCAGTGTGAACTGCTGTGGTAACAGCAGATTGTCACGGGCAGAGCCATGAGTATCCCCAAAGTGCTGTAAAATGTTCTTTTATTGGCTTGGTTAAAGCCCTGGTAGTTGTAATTAGAGTGACAAAAAACACTTCAAAAGTGAACAATCACTTTATGGCAATAAAATCCTGGAGCAGACCCTGCTCCCCTCAAGGGCACAGGCTGCACGCTGGCTGCAGGGCAGCAGCCTTGGAGAGCCTGAAATGGGTCTGGTGAGAAAACTGCAGAATGGTTTGTCAGCTCAGGTAAATCTTGGTTTGCTCTTTGCCCTGCTGTTGTTTCTTCCTAAGAGAACATTGGATTGTAGCAGCATCAGTGGGAAGGGGCTGGTGAGGGGCTCTTGTGCAGGATCCCGTGCAGAAGTGTCACAGACATCTTTTAATGAAAAATCTTTTCCTTAGGATTTTTTCCTCCTGAGAAGCTGAGAGGCCTCAGGAACAAAATGTAAACAATGGTTATCTGCTGCTGTGGAATGCAACAGGTGCATCTGTGATTGGCCCATCTTGGATGTTTATAATTAATGGCCAATCACAGTCAGCTGGCTCAGACAGAGAGTCTGAGAGCCTTTGTTATCATTCTTTCCTTTCTATTCTTAGCTTAGCTAGCCTTCTGATGAAACCTTTTCTTCTATTCTTTTAGTATAGTTTTAATGTAATATATATCCTAAAATAATAAGCCTTCTGAAACATGGAGTCAGATCTCTGTCTCTTCCCTCATCCAAAAGCCCCTGTGAACACCATCACACAGAAGGATTTGATCAACATCCCCCTTGCTTTGGGGGCCCAAAGCTGAGTCCTGCCCCCATCTGCAGCTGGGCACAGTGCTGCTCTCAATCCACTGCCCTGTCAGTGCTATTGAGCAATGCAAAGCAATAAATCCACAGTGGATGTGGCTCCTGCAGCCAGCCCCACCCTGTGCCTCCCTGGGCTGGGATCTTGGTTTGTCAGGCTAAGCCTGGCTGTCCAAGGATGTGACATTTAGCAGTCTGCCTTGTAAAATCCATCATTTGTGTTTGGACATCCTCAGATGCCTGTGGGAGAACACAGGGTCAGCCATTAGGTTCGCAGTTGTGCTTGCACACGTCCAGCTGTTCAGCCCCCCAAGCTGGAAGGGCTTTTTCCCCCTTTTTTTGTGTATCACAAAGTGTTGCAGGTCTGTGGACCCCCACCAGAGCTACTGGGTTTTATATTGTGATAAGCCACAGCAGTTTAATTCTCTTGTGAAAAGCATTGTTTAAGTGTGTTTAGGCTGAAGGAGCATTTATAATTGTTTCATGTGGTCTGATTATGAATTTCATGTGTTGAAAACATAGACTAATTTTTTTTTTTTCCTTTAAACACACAACACATGGTGCGGAAGGTGGAAAGCTTTTGTCTTCTATGGTCCCACCCCAGTACACAGGGGAAAAACTTAGTCTGGTGCTTGTGATGACTCTGGGGGTTCACTTTAGGTAGCTGTTCAGAAGTTTCCTTCTCCCTGGCTTGTTTTTAAAAGAGCCTTCAGGGAAAAACTGGATGCTGCTTCCTGAGACTGCACGCATGAACCATTAAAACAGAACAAATGGGACAAGGAGTACCAGCCATTCCACTAAATCTGGGCTTTGAAGTGGATACTTGCTGTACAGAAGTCTCTGCTTCTGTCAAACCCCATTTTCTGTGTTTCTGCCCGTTTTCCCCACAGCCCCATCTCAATTTCTCTGTTTGCAAGACGAGGTTACTGCCTTGTGTCACTGGGGTAGGGCAGTGTGTGATGGTCACCACTTGCTACAAATTATGGACTTTATTATTCAGAAATTTGCGTTTTTGCAGGAGATTAGGATGAGGGAATAAGCAGAGAGGGAGAAATGTCTCCAGGTGTTCAGCTTGTGGAAAGATGGCAACTGGTCCAGGTGGGTCAGGACATGGATCCTGGAGGCTGCTGGGGTTTGGTCGTGTGATTTACAGAAGCATAAATTTAACATGATTCCTTCAAGACCTGTGAGTTTTTTGCAAATTAGGCTGAACTTTAAATCCTGTGTTCATTTTTGGGCCCCTTGCTCCAAAAACACATCGAGGTGTGGAGGAAGATGGGAGAAAATGGCCTCAAGTTGTTCCAAGGGAGGTTCAGGCTGGATACCAGGAAACATTTCTACACAGAAAAGGCTGTCATGCCCAGGGAGGTGTTCAAAAGACATAGATGTGGCACTGGGGATGTGGTTTAGTGGTGAATGTGGCAGCTCTGGGTTAATGGTTGGGCTCTATGATCGTAGAGGACTTTTCCAACCTCAATAATAATGATTTTAGGTAGAAATCTGAGCAAAGTTTGATCTGCTCTGCTGAATCTGCGACCTGAAGACTAGGAGAGTAGCCCTGGGAAGCTTTGGTACTGCAAAGCTAGTCACATATTTTGGTATGCATTTAGGATATTTTATTAACTTAAAAATAGTCTTTTTTATAAGAAGGCAAGGTTTTTGTAAAAAAAACCTTCACATCAGCCAAGTCCATGAAGAATTGGTAGATAATTCAAAACCCTGGCCTTGCTTTCGGTCATTGAAGCTATTCTAATTGTCTAAAAACATTTTGATTAACACAATCTCTGATTTTCAGATGGTTTTGGAAAGGAGCAAGCTTCTGTGGGAAGTGAGCTCTTCCGTGCTGCCTGAGCAGACCAAAGAACAGGGAAAATGGGGATTCTCTGGAAAAATACTCTTATGATTCACTCAGACTCTGTAAACTAATATGGGAAGGGCTTAGTCTTCCTAAAATCCAGAGTGGTAACACCTGGTTTTAGTTTTTAAAGGGGCTCGTTGCCTGTGCTGCTCTATCAGCAGAGCATTACATTTTCCATTACTTTAGGCAAGAGTTTGAACGTGGTTTTTTAGCAGATGTACTACTGTGAGTTTTTTCCAGTTTCTAAAAATACAAATATTCTGTTTTCCAGTAGGAGTGGACCAATTACACTCTACTATTTTGCCTTGTAGCTCAATAGTGTGTATACATTCTTTTTCCAAGGAGAACTCATAGCCAAAATATCAAGGAAAGAAGCACAAATACAAGTTATCATGAGTACAAATTGCTGCTGCTCTGTTGAATATTCCCACTCTGCACACATGGAGAGACTATGCCCACTTTTGTAATTATGATCTGGTCCTTAGAATCTGCCTTCATCTATATATTACACTTAATTATATATATGTGTATATTTTAACCTATAAACATCTGAAATAACTCACCATTAGACTTTGAATACAATTTGAGGGGACTCACTAAATCCAGAGACTGAATGCTGACAGCAGGAATCAATTATGAAACCTAATATGAGATTAAAAGGTTCCTGAGTATATCTGTAATTGAATTGTACAAAATGCCTGATTTGTGCACTGGACACAGCGCGCAAGAGACCACAAGCCTAAATGAAGCAAATTATAATTCAATTATATAAATGCTTCCAGAGCAGTTCAAACCCCATCTTTAAGACCACTTAATGTGGAGAAAATGCTTTTGCTTTTTTCTGTTAGGATATAAAAAATAAGCCCTTATCTGAAGGGTGTCCTCTGTACCACTTCTGGCAGCAAACTCGAGTGTACAACCACACTGGCTACAGTGGTGATGTTAGTCTGTAAAAGAGAAAGAAAATGGATGCTTTGTCGAGAAATTGGAGAAAATTATGATAATTTGTAGTGGTGAAAAACAGTCCACTGGAGCTATCTTGCAAGCCCAGCTCAAATTTTCCCATTTTCATGGGGCATTTATGGACTCAGTCCCCTTGCAGAGCCTGTCACCAAGTCCAGCCTGACTTAAATTTAATTCAATCCAACTTGTGCTTATCTTGGGATATCTGTTTGTTTCCTCCCTTACAATCAATGCATGCTTGGCAGTTTGAGTTCTGTAATGTTTAATTAACCCTCTCAGTTGCTTTGTTTAATTGCAGGAGAAATTTTGTCCTCACTAGATGTCCTTACAGTAGCAAAGCAAAAAACCCCTGATTTTTAACAGCAATGAGAACCTAAAATGTCAAAAATCTGTAAAATAGGAAAGTTTCAAGTCACTTCTGCCTTTTTTTTTCTTATTTATTCCAGGGGGTGATATTGGAGTCAAACATTACCACTCCAGCTAACAAGCAAGGGTATGCCTGTATCCAAAATTTGCAGAGAAATGATGGATAAGGTGTGAAATAAGTTGGGTTGGTGGTTGCAGGAGTCCAGAGAGCTTAGTTGGGATTGGTACACTTGGCAAATGACAGGAGGAATAGGAGCTTGTTTGCTTAAGTCTGACACTCATTCTCAGTGTTTTCTAGCACTGAGATTTCTAAATCTCATAGATTTTCTAAAAATTTGGGAGATTTCTAAAAATTTTTTTTTTGTTTACTATTTTTTTCTCCTAGTGGGGCAGATGAGCATAGCATTCAATATTCAATCAGAGTTCTGCAGAGCCAGCAGCAGGAATAAGTCTGGAAACAGTCAGCTTGTGCTTTCTTGTCCAGACTTCTCAGCTGTTTGGGCATCATTGTTACTCATTAAAATAATAATAATAATAATAATAATAATAATAATAATAATAATAATAATAATAATAATAATAATAATAATATAAAAACTTGGGGCTGGGAGGGGTCTGGCTGCCAGGCACGCTGGCAGACTGTGGCCACTCAGTAAATACCACAGGAAATTGCTTAATGAGAGCAGATATAAGAATATCTCTGCCTCTAAAAAATTTTTGGCTTGGCTGCTCCTGGATAATGTGAATTAGGCTGTGTGCTTTGTGAGGCCCAAAGGGCAAAATTGGCATGACTTCCCTGCCCATATTAGGGAATAATTGCAGCCTAGATAAGGGAGGGCAGGCTGCCTATTAATTTTAAGTGGAAGCAGTGAATGGGCTTGCTGGTTATTTCAATGTCTCCTATGGAAAAACCCCTGTTCCCTCAGCAGTGGCAGCAAAAAACAGATTTATGGAATGGTTTGCCACATTTTATCCTGTCTGGAACAGCTCTGTCTTGGGGTGCCTCTGGTGCTCTCTTGGTCCTGGGGACACTTGTCCAGGATGACCCCAATTGTCCCAGGTGAAAATCACTGATCTGAATTCTCTATTTCTGTACAACAAATTGCTGTATAAGGAAAAGCAGGCTCAGAAATAGGTCCCATGTGTAGATATTTACTATCAATGCTCAGTGTTATCCAACAGAGCACTGTTCAACAGAGCAGTCACATTAACACTTGTGCAAGTGTTGGGTAGCCCTGGGTGACCTGTTTAGTCAAGTTTAAATTGCTCTGTCACCTGCAACCTTTATTTTCATTAAAAATCTTCCTCTGTATAAATCTGTTGATTTTAGGATGTGATTATATAAATGCTATTCCATGGATGTGTTCAGAGCAGCAGGCCAGATTTGCTTGTCTCAAAGCTGGGAGAGTTGTGCTAGAGATGAGTTGAGCTTGGTGGATTTAAGGCAAATTTCCTGATGTTTGATAGTTCTGGTTCTTGTGATAGGCACTTTTCAGCGTTAAACCTCTTGCTCATTTTAGTTCCTTCTTTGAAAATTCCTTGGTCTGAAAGACTTTGTGATGAACTGCCAAAGTTCACATTTCAAATTACATTCCTTCTGGGCTAAATAAAAGAATAAATGAGCATCATGCTGCTTGTGTATTTCTTGTTCACTTTGTTATTTTCTGGTTTCAAAAGAAGTGATTTTTTTTTTAAACTTGTGAAGTGAAATGAAATGTGCTCTTTTGCCAAAATAATGCATGTTCAAATTTACTGAAGAGCAAAACTCAGCTCTGGGTTTCCATTTGGGCAGGCTAATGGAGGTATTAGAACACAATGACTGAACCTCCCCTGACTTCAGCTCAAGGTACCATCCATGGAAGCTATTTTGAAGAGTAGATTAAGATCCATCCAAATGGTCCCATAATTATATTTTCTTTCTGGCTGGATTCTGCTCCTTCAAGCAGAGTTTCTTTCTCAGCCTATAACCCCAGCAACAGCTGCATGAATTAGAGAAGCTCTTTGGTTCTCCCCTGACTTTTCATGGCCCATTCACCCTTCTCTCATTCCCCAAGGTGAGCTGCAGCAGGGCAGACCACAGGGGTTTATTTTGGTCCCTTGTGTTTCCTCCTAACACACCCTTGTGGGTGGATAGTGGGAAGACCTCTGGGATTTGGGTTTATTATGGCATCCTGCACCAATATGGGCAGCACTGGTGTGCTTGAAGTGCCTTGAAGGTACATTACTGGGCATTAATTTGTGTGTTCAGGCTGAAGGAGTCACATTGTTCTTGAGTGAACTTTAACACCAAATCGCCCAGTTTGCTGAATCTACCAGCAAATCTATAAATCTCTACTATCTGCAGGGAGCAGGAGCTGCTCTGTGTGCTGGCTCTCTAAAGGCTGGAGGGCAGCTTCCTGCAAAACCTCCCTAAAACCTCCTTTTTGGAGCTGCTAAGATCTGCCACGAGCTGAGAGCTCAACCCTACACTTCACATAAATCCTTTGTGGTCCAGCAGGGAAATCTATAAACTCCTTCTGGTCTGATAAAGACTTGCTTCTAAACTGCTCTTCTGTTAGTCTTGGCCCACTCTCTCAGAGAAATAATCCCATACTAAAAGCAAGATCTTTATTTCTTAGAGCTCTGTTTCTTTCTGCTTTCCTGAATTTCTCATCTTCCCCTTCCAGTATGGTCCAACCAGGCAAGAGATTCTGTAAATCCACAAGGAATCAAGAGTTCTTGTTTCCTTTTAAAAAACTCTTCTCCACTTTCTCTTAAAAAACTCTTATCCACTTTCTAGTTTTTTGAACCACCTCAGTTAAACCATTTATGACAGTAGGTGCAAATTCATGGGCTTTTTTTTTCTTAGCTTGAGTCTGTTTTCTTTTATGAATATTGTTTCCTCAGCTCTGCTGAACCGAACATCATCTTTAACCATCAGTAAAACTCCCAGTGCAGAACACAATGAATGCCTCTTTTGAATTTCTTGAACTATAGGAACTTCAGTTATTGTTTGGGAGTTTTTTTAGCCTAAAATTAAGGGGTTTTTGCTGGCCTCACTTCTTGAATGGTTAATTAAAAAAACCAAAACAAAACAACTCCAAAAGCCAAAAGAAATAACAAAACTATGAATGAGCAAATTTAGGAAATGGCCCTAAAATACCTTTTGGCAAACTTCCTGAATGGGCATCCTGCCATACTTGTCTTTGGAGATGCAGGAAGTTTAATCCTCCAGAGCTGATCAAATTTGCAGAACTTTGAGCTTTTAGCAGCTTGGTTTTCTTTGTGGTGAATAACTGGGTTGAAACAAACTGTGTGTCTCCTTGGCCCTTTTTTGGGCTAAAAAGAAGCAGATTTATCCAACACAGAGTGAATGCTGCTGATCTTGGCTGCCCCAGCTGCATTGTAGGGTTGCTCTGGAGTGATTTTACAGCTGTTTCTTGAAATTCTGACTTGTATCACGTGAGGGTGTGTGGTTTAGTGTGATCCAGCAGGTAGTGCAGGTTGAGCTGGTGGCTCTGGAAGTGACAGAGAAGCCAAGGCACAGGACACAGGTGCACCCTGCCCCAGGATCAGCCCCTGTGCGAGGAGCTCGAGGTCTGGGAAGGGGAGGGTGGATGGGTTTGGTTGTTTTTCCCAAACCCTGCCCCAGTGCAGGCTGAGCTCAGGCAGAGCTGGGAGCTTTGGGGAGGTGAGGGCTGGGATGAGGCATCGAGGTTTGGCTCAGGGCAGTGTTCTGGGGCTGCACTCTGGGTTTGCTCCTGTGTGCACAAGTGGTGGCTTTCATCTGCATAAAAATGCCTGAGCAATTCAACATGTATATTTTTGTTTGTATAGCACATCACCTATTCCCAGTGCTGGCTCTCTAAAATCTTTCCCTCTGCACCTTCTGTCATTTCAGAGCAGGGAAGGCAGCACATGCTCTGTTCTGTCTTTAGAGCATGTGAGGAAGGCAGAAGGGGGCAGGAAGATCGTCGCTACCTATGGTGTGAACTTCTTGCTAGAAGAGCTTCCCTTTCTCTCCTTCTCCTCTCCTTCTCCTCTCCTTCTCCTCTCCTTCTCCTCTCCTCTCTTTCCCTCCTTCTTTTTAAATTTCCAGCAAAAAGTAAGGTATAAAATGGGTGCTGCCGAGTGCTGACTTCAGCTGTAAATTTCTTCCAGAAGGCAATGATTTTATTTTTAAAAAATGGTAGTTTTGTGTAAGTGAGCAATAATTCCTCCCAGAGACCTGTCTGTAGCAGGATAAGAGGATGTGCAGGAAAATGAGGCAAACCAGACCCTGACCTGCTCCTTTTTATCTGGTTGCTGTCAACTCAACTGATCTTGATTGTCGACTTCTGCGTTCCTGGAGTTTACTTGTTTATCTGAGCAGAGGCCAAATCAAACAGCCACAAAATGTGCCTTTAATCTGCAGTGATAAAGAATACCTTGGAGAGGAAATTACATTGTGATGTTGGGAGAAGAGGAATAACTGGAGAGAAATGCATGTGAAAGCACTGCTGTGCTTTCCTTAGAAACTGTTTTTTCCTACCACATTTTTCTCCTGAAAGAAGAAAAATGAGGAAGGGAAGGGGAGCTGAGGGGAATGGCAGGTTCCTGCTTGCTGTTTTGGAAGGAAATTACAAAATATTAATTACAAAGATAAAATTAGAGGGGGAATTAAGAGTTGTTATTTTGAGACATTAGTTTCTTGCCTAAATTCTTTGATGACATTGCTGTAACACTGCTTTTCTTTAATAAGAATCTTTAATTTTGTCTTACTTAATATAATATGTGTTAATTATCTTAATACTTTCTGTTCTTTCTCCATATTTCAAAATCTTGGCTGGGAGTGAATTATTTTGGTTTTTTCTGGCCTGCCTGGCTCTGTGGATTCAGCCCTGATTGTCAGGCCTTTGAGGAAAGGATCATATTTCATTATGTGTGGACTATCAAGCCCAGAGGTTTCCCTTCTCCCAGTTGGAATTGCAGATGCCCATATGTTCAGAAGTATTCTGCTTTTTAAATAAAAATAATTGTGAATGAATTTTGCCATGAGTTTGTTTCCCCTCCTTCAATCAATGGGTTTTCTAAAACCTGGTTTGTGTTTTCTTATTTTGTGGTGCTCATAACTCTGACTTAAAGTTTTAGAAGGAAAACTGCCTTTGGGCTTTGACAGTGCATGGAAAACTTTATTCCTTTGCAAAATTTGTTTAACAAAGCTATTTGCAACTGGAAAAGGGGATTAAATTGGAAATGCCATCTTGTCCTGATGCTCTCTGCTGTAACCTGTGCCTGCACACATGTAATACCTCATATCTTTGTCATAACCTCCTGCCTTACTGAGTTGCTTATCTCTGTGTGAAATTCCTGCTTAAATATTTTCAGGGAACAAGTTTAAATAAACCATGGGTAATTGCTTTCCCTCATTCCTTACAGCTTTTGGCACTTCTGGACTTTTCAGTGTTTTTATGAGGCGTTTTAGCCTCGTGCTTTAAATTGGTAACCTGAGAAGAGAGCTGGTGTGTACTTCATTTAAGTGAAATCAGAGCATTTTAATTAAGCCATTTCTTGGGCTGTGATGGGGAGTGACAGAAATGCAGAGCACAGCCAGCCATTGGTAAAGCCAATTATGCAGATCTTTGCTTTGCCCACCTCTCCCTGCACTGTACATCAGCCCAGTGCTGATGCTGTGAGTGCATCCTCAGGTTCTGGCCTGTTTCTGGTTTGTGTTTCAGTGAATTTTTCAGTGCTTTTGGTTTGTACAAACCACTTGATGTCTCACTCTGGTCTTTTGGCTTCACATGCAGCCCAGAAGTCTGAGGAAAGTGGCTGTTCCCTAAAGAAAACCCTCATATTATGTTACCAAGTGCTGTGAACCAAAGCTGGCCTTGGAAACAGACCATAAAACACAGCCCTGGTGGCTCTAATCCCTGGTTCAGGATGGGGTGGAAACTGGTTTCCTGTGGTGTGCTGGGCAGTGCTTGCACTGGGGAGATTATCTGATGGCTAAGAAGATAATTTGATATTTCAAACCTGTTCGGCTGAATTTGGTTGATATTTCACTCTCCCTGGGAGTTTGGCACATGGAGCCAGAGCTGTGTCACAGCCCCAAACTTCTGTGGGGGTCTGAGGGGAAAATGCTATCCATCCCCCTGTTGCTTTTGAGTAATAAATTCCCATGGTGACTTATGTATTTCATCTCCTCTGACTCCTCAGACAGAATGAGTTGCATGTTTAGTGGTATTTTGTAGCCAGGAAAGGGAAGGAGACACACAGATTCCCTAATTTGTTGCCTTTGGTGTATTTTTGTTGAGTTTTTGGAGGATTGGAAATGAATATTCAGTTGTCCTCTTTAATCTAGATCTTGTGACACATTGCAGATTAAATACCATAACTCAGAGCTTAATGCTGCCTGAACATGACAGTTCCAGCCATAAGAAATCAATCATCTTGCAATACAGCCTTGCAGCACATAAAATGCCCCAGCAATTACATTCACATGCATTGCTTGGACTCACATATTTTAAAAAGTTGCTATTTCTGTACTCTGTTGGAAATGGAGGCACCAGCAAGGAGGAACTGGTTGCACCAGTACTTTGTGTTAACATAGAAAATGTATTAATATTTGATTAGGTACAACCTCCCTCATGTCTGGCCTCAAGATGTGTCTTTGACCAGTATATGTTCATTTTTTGATGCTGAAGCTGGGAGTGACACATGTAACTATATAAATACAGGGAAATGTTCAAGGAAACTCTTTTAGTGAATATAGTGAAGAATCTTGCAAAATTACCATGATCAGTAAGGATATAAAATTATGGCATTTAAGGTATTTGCACTCTGAATGGACTGCCCACACTGGACTTTGTAAAAGGTCTTTTAATTTAATCCAGAGCTGTGAGAGTTGTCTGTAAACAAACAGGGGAATAGAAAAAAATCTCTTCTTACACAAGAGTAGTTGAAGATTGAGGACAAAGCCATGAGAAAAGCTGAATCTCTCAGTGCCCTACTCTTTTTTTGGGTTTGTTTTGGTCAGTATAAACACCAGAACTGCACTATTGATAGCTCAGAGTGAACATGGGGGAGTGGACACTGTTCTCTGAACTGGCACCATCACTGAAGCTTCTGTGATGTCTCCTGAGGCAGAGGGAGGGTTGCAATAAAAACCTGTGGCTGGGCTCTCATTTTGTATACTGAGAAAGAGAGGAACCACATCTACAACTTGAAAAAATATAGAAATATAGAAAAGCTTTCTGTGTTCTAGTTCATGAATAAGCACAGGATAACGTTTAGTACCTTAAGATCTGTTTGGATCCATGTCTCTTGCCCTGTTGATTTAAAAAGTGATTTTAAAGTTTACGGGTTCAAGTTGTGCTATTGCCACTGTGCTTTCTTAAAGAGATTTCTCTTGTTGAGGAACTTAAAATCTAATAGTTTGGACAAGTAAAAGTTTTTGAACTAGACAGTTGTGGTTCTGTCCAAATCTGAAATGACAGTTTCCAATTTGATGAGCACAAGTTTTGCAGAAATCTTTGTGTCCCCCAACAGCTTTTTTTTCTGCCAAAGTCACTCTGACCCAACCTTTTGTCTATTTTGAGAATTAGTCATTGCATCCTTCTGTTTCTAATCAACCTAACTGGTAAAAAAAAAAAAAAAAAGAAAATTAAAGAAAAGCTGAGACTTGTACCACTCATTCTGTTGATCACAATTATGGTGTGTGGTTTGATGTAGGTGCTCAGCTGCTGTTGCTGGTTGTCTCTGCAGTAGTTCTTTTAATGGTTAGAAATAGGGGTTTTTATTTGATTGGAGCACCATGCAAACCAACCAAAAATGGCATTGCACCCCAGTCTCTCTGCCTGGTGGTGACTGGGACTGAATTAGATTGCCATGGCAGAATTTAAAATGAGGGCAAATGTCCAGCTCATTGCTGGTGGCAAGGACTTGGGCTGCAATCAGGACCGTGAAACACTTCCCCACTCACTTAGCTGGATGCTTGCCATTAAAAACATTTTGGTGTAAAATGTGCTCAATTCTGACATGTGGGCATGGCATTGGTGCCATCAGTCACAGACTCTGGAGCCACAGGCAGTGGTTGCATTTACAGCTCTTTAATCAGATTGGGTGTTGTAAAATCATTTTGGGCAACCAGAAGAGCTCAAGTTCCCCAGAGGGTCCCTGAGGGGGTTCTTCAGTCAGCTTAAATACACTGCATTTTGTGCTTGTCATTACCAGGACAGCCTAATTACTGCACTGGTGACAGCCAAGGTCTGCTGAAAGAAGCAGCAGATGCCAAACCCAGCCTGAGCTGCTGAACTGAACAAAGTGGCTTGGCCAGAAAGGATAAAACCAAGATAAAACCCTGCAGGTCTGTGTGTAGAGACCACATCTGAGGCAGAAAATGGCCCATCCCTGGAAATACTCAAGGCCAGGTTAAACTGGACTCTGAACAACTTGATCTAGTGGAAGATGTCCCTGCTTATGGCAGAGGGTTGGACTGGGTGACCTTTAATGGTCCCTCCCAACCCAAACCATTCTGTGATTCCCTCTCCAGCTCATGCCTTGGCAACACTGATCAGGGATTTTGATAATTAAAGACTTCCACAGAGGCAATGAGCAATGTGCTTTCACAGAGTTTGAGTGGACAATTTCTTGTCCTGCGGTCATGGGGACAAATGTGATCTCTGTGTGACTCACAGGACACAAGTGATGCTCATGGTACAGGCACAGACGATGAATTATCTTTTCATTGCTTCATGGGGGTGCATATGAAAGGCAGACCTGATTTGAACATGCAGTTTCCATCCTCCCCTCCCCACCAGTCACTGCTGTAGCCCTGCTGGTGCCACCAGCTCTTCCCTCAAATGGTTGAATATCCCGAGTCCACAGTGGTTTTTCTTTGCAGCCCCAATGTTTCTGGTGTAGAACACTTGAATGTTGAGTGATTGGTGCTCTGGGTGGCCATAAAGTGCTGTTCCTGTTCTGTCAGAGCAGTGCAGTAACACATCCTGTAAAGCATGGAAGGAAGGTGTGAGAAAGGCAGCCGTGCCAGCTGTAATGCTGAATGGAAGGCTGGAGTGCATTTGGATCCAGGTTAGCAAATAACTGGCAAGCCAGCAGAGCTAATGCTTTTTTGCTGCAGGAAATTCCTCTGGAACATCATGGAATTGCTGAAAATAGTATCATGAGCAAGTTTCCCAGGTGATATGGGGGGAAGAGAAGGAAGTCGTTGGGAAGGGGTGATTCCCTAAAATTTTGTGGGGTTTTTTTGTGTTTTTGAAGAAGATAAAGCAAAACAAAAGTAGCATGTGGGTTTCATAGATGCTGCAATCTCTGTGCAGTACAATGTTTTGAGCTATGATAAAGCTTTATGCTGCAATAGCAGATGTAATTTCAAGCAAAGGGATTCCTCTGGCACACACAGGGTGGGCTTTAGTGCAAGCTGACCAGGAGAGAGGCTGAGCTCTGCAGAGTGGGATGGAGAGAGGAGAGCAAATCTCCTCGGGGGAGAATCAATGGCAGTTGTTTACAGCTCACATCTGAGCTCTCAAGCTCAAAGATCAGCTTTCCCCGGAGCATGATGCTTGTTGTTGACATACCTCCTCAAGCCTGAGGATAAGTCAGAGGGCTGATGAGATATTTGGACTTTTATTATTATTATTATTTTTAACCCGGTGTAGGTGGGTGACAGGAGGCAATTGGTGTCCCTGGTATCTCTGCCCCTCGTGGCACTCTGCAGACCAGCATGGCTCAGGACAGCTGTCAGCAGACTTTGTGATTTACAGGAAACCATCCAAAAATTTAAAGGGTAAATCCAATGGTACACTGTGTTCTCAGAGGGTATAACTTAACACATTTCTGAAAACAGAAGCTCTTCCTCTTGGACTACAAGAGCTGCCTTGGAATATGGAGGGCTCATAAAAATCAGGAAAACTTCTGGATTTCCAGGACCATGGAAATGTGTTCCTGATAAAAACCTGGCTTTGTGCTGCCTGGTATCTTTATGAATGTTCCTCTTGTATTTGATAGATAACTAATGATAGCCTCCTTCATGATGGCCTTGCTGTTGTTTAAAATAAGACAATTGGAACCATTGAAGTTTCTCATTTCCAAATTCACTGTCAGTGGGCTGGGACAAGTGTGAGGACACCATTCTTATGGGGAAGTGATTCCCAGTGTCCTTTTTCCACTTTCTGTAGGGAAATAAGAAGTGTTATTAAATAACCAAAGAGATATTTTAATAAAAGAGTAAATATCACTGTTGGTAATGTGATGGCAGAGTGCAGCTCACATGGACTCCCTCTTTCTTTATTCCTGGCTGTGGTGCATAGCTGGGCCAGCCCAAGACATTTTCAGACCTTTTTGCAGATGCTCTTGTCCTTTGGAGAGCTTGGCACCCTGAGCAATACATGGGGGGGATGTTTGCTGTCCCCATGTCATGGGAGGAGAAAATGTGGTCAGAAAATCTTCTCTTGTGCACTTGGAGTGATCGGAAAAATACCTCCAAGTAACAGGAGTCCTAAAATGATCCATTCTTACCCTTTCCTAAAAGGAGTGGAAAAAAGATGAGAGCAGATGCTGAGCAGTGAGCAAGGAGGATCAGGGTGTGTGTGGGTGTTTGGTGTTTATTGTGTTTCCTTCAGCAGCTGCTGGTCCTTCAGGCTGTTTCATATCCATGCGTGAGACTTGCTTTACCAGTGCTTTTAATTAGGGGATACTTCTGAGCTGAGTTGCCTCATTTGGTTTACAGGGGATTTCAGAAGTCCACGCAGTTATGTAAACTCAAGATGTCCTTGCTCTCATGAAACGCTGTGGCTTTCCTGGAAGTTTGCAGCTCTCATTGATAAATTCTGTGTGGGACATTGAGGTAGTAGGAGCCTCTGGTGTGTCAGCCTTTACTCAGTGCTTGTTCAAGCTGAGGACAAAGCAGATGCCACAGGAAACGCTGGGGACAAAGCAGATGCCTCAGCAAATGCTGCTCCCCAGCTTTGGGCAGGCACAGCCCCAGCTCTTTCCAGGTGTGTGGTTGGACTGGGGGGTGTCTGTTCTGATCTTGGCTACAGGTAAAATTTTAAATCATATTTTAAATCATACCTGGTCTCTTAGAGCCTTGTGTGCTCCAGGTCTTTATGGGGAGGAAAGACAAGGAGGAGCATCCTGCTCAGATTTGGTGTGTCTCTTTCCAAGGAGACCATCTTGGAGGCTTCTGCCAGATCCAAGTTTTATCTGTTTATTTTTCTGCAGATGTGTTTACAATGCAGATGCATGTGTACAGATGTATGGGGTCATGCATGAAGGCACCTCAGCCCTGAGTCCAAGGGAGAGCCTCCATGGGTTCACTCTGCACCAATTCATGAACAATGAACTGCCACCAGAAGGTCCCTCTGTCCATGGTGATGTGCTTGGTGTTGGGGGTCTCTGCATTGATCTCTGCCCAGGTCCCATCACAAGGAAAAAGGGCTATTCTTGGACAAATCCTGCTCCTAGATCTATTTAGACACAACATGAAACCTCTCTGTACCACATTTCCCCAGGCAACATGAACCAGATCTACTCAAATTGTGAAGTGTTTTTGACCCTATGCTGGCTCCTGTCCCTCTACCATCCCTTCCCTTTTGTTGGCGTGAACTACTGGGGATCCAGCCCCACTTTGTTCTCTCAGTTTGTCCACAGAAGTCTCTCTTGTAGCTCTGTGTGGATGGGCTGGAGCTGGGAGCAAGCAGCAGAGCCTCTTCCAAGGACAGTGCTGGTTCAAACTCCTCTCCCCATGGTGGCAGTAGGTTAAATAATGTGCTGAAACACCCACGGGGGAAGAAACTAAACAACTGCATGTCCAAGGACTTGTGCATGGCACTAAACTCTATCCCTGATGAACTGTATGCAGGTTTTTTTGTTCTCATTTTGTTACTGCAGAAATTCTAAATATTTACAACCTACAACTTGGGAAATCATGTTTTCTGGCACAATGCGCAATTTAAAACTGCATTAAACTGACTGGGATGGGTTTAATCCAAAACACTGTTGCTGGGGCTTTTCCTCTTCAAGTTTGTGTACATTAGTGTGAAATTCTGGGAAAAGCCTCTCTGAACAACGAGGGTGAGAGGCTGCTAGAAATTTACTGGCAACTCACATCTGGTTTTGACCTGGTCCCCTGCCTGTCAAATTGGTGGAAGATATTCCAATTACTTGTAAATCTTATCTCCTTAAGTTGCTTTTCTTCTGGTCTTTAAATTTTTGGGTCTCTGCCAAACCCAGCCAGGGCAAGCACAGGACACATCCCACTTCCCCCACTCCTTTGCACTGAAGGATGATGTGTGGGTTGAGGTTACAGAAGCTGCAGAGTCAGAGACCTCAGCCCTTTCTGGAGGACCCTGTGCAGGGTGCCCCCTTTTCCCCTTCTGTTTATGAGGGAAGCGTCTTCTGTCTTTATTGATTTGCCTACAAAGCAAGAGGGTCATTTCCTTGTTTGGTGCTGGAGAGTCACAGAACCACACAGAATCACAGAAGCTTTAGGTTGGAAGAGACCTTTAAGATCATCGAGTCCAACCCATGTTCTAACACCTCAACTAGATCATGGCACCAAGTGCCAAATCCAGTCTTCCCTTAAACACATCGAGGGATGGTGACTCCACCACCTCCCTGGGCAGATGATTCCAGTATTTGACCACTCTTTCTGTGAAAAACTTACTCCTCAATTCTAGCCTGTATCTCCCTTGGCACAACTTGAGACTGGGGGCTGTGGTGCTGAGCGGGCAGCACTTTGGAGTGGATAACATCAGAGCCAAACACAAACTGGGTTGTGTCTTGTGCCGCTGCTGTGCTGCCGCCCCAAGTTTCTGTCTGGAGGGGAGCTTGTCCTTCCTTGCAGCTCTGTTCTAGATCATCTGAGCCTTGAAGCTTTTCTGTTTGGTTCCGGATTTTTCTTCCACACTTACACAAGGATTGGTCTTTCTTATTCACATTCTGAGGAAAACAAACCAGAAATTTCTCTTGTGCTAAATACACTTTCAGCCACCTGGCTCAGCTAAGGAATCCTGTGCTTGGGCAAAGTTTTGCAGAGGCAAGCAACTCTTTGTTTTATGAAATCTGCATTTAAAGGCTACATGTGCCATTTGGTCACCAGCTGACTTAGCTTGCAAACCAAAGGCCTCCTTTGACTTCATAAGCTTTCAACTCATGTGTGGCACCTACAGAGCCTGACTTAGCAAAGTGAAGTTTCCCAGTAATAATAATTTCATTGTAAGAATAAGGGTATGAGTCACATAGGATTAAACACACGGGGGGAATGTCAGCTTTTCAGCTACATGGATTATTTGGAAGCTGATGGATGATTTTTCATAACATGCTTATATTCTTTTGTAGGTAAAAAAGTGGAAAGCCATTGCCTCATTGATTAAAATAGCAGGCATCTACTGTATTGATCTTGAAACTAATTCATTTTGATTAAATTGCCTTGCCTTTAATATGTCATGAGAAAAATGTGTGTGTGTGTTCTGAAGACATCCAAAATCATACCTGAGGTATGACAGAAAAGAAAATATGAAGTTTATATCTGCAAGACGTGAATCACCTGGGCTCACACTCTGTTTTGCCATTTCTTGCTTATATCAAATCAAACTTGCAGTTGTCACGAATATTTGCAAAATGAGTTATGACAATGTTGTATCAGGGATAAGAGGGAATCCACAATTCCCAATCCCGGCCTGGATGGGGCTGTGCCCTTTGAGTGAGTGGTGATTGCCCCTAACAGGAGATTTGTGAAGAAGTGAGGCAGCGTCTGCCTGCCCTGTGCAGGAGCTATGGCTGGGGGAGGCGTGGGAGCTCTGGGCTCTGGCTCCTTTTTGCTGAACACTGATACCTGTTGTTCATGGGAATGGATTCCTACCTTCCAGTTGATATTTTTTAATGCCTATTTCGTATGTATTTTTGTCAACTGGGAGACATCAAAGCTGTTCTACCCAGAGAAAAAACAAGAGAGATAGGGAATAGCAATTGTTTCAAATTAGGTCCTAATGAGGTGCAGATGTTGAGCTGTGCTTGCTAGAATTTCTTTGAAACTACAGATGGTCTGGTAGTTCAGGGGTAAGAGAGGGGCTGGGAGGCTTTTTGGTTTCATTTTCCCTCCTGTGCCATTTGCATGACATGTTAGATTAGGGCTGAATGTAAATGAAGAGCTAATACCCTTCTTGGATCTCTGCTCTTGCAAAAGCAGTGTGTGTGTAATTTTGTTAGTGAAGCAGATTTTGTTAAGCAGCCTGGGCTTATGTGTAATACATCTTTCTGCTTTCCTTAGGCATTTTGTATTGCTGAGGGTTGGAGGGGAATGGTGGAGAGCAGAGGGGCTCTGAAATGTGCAGAGACATCCCAACTGTCTAGAAGTGCTTTGGACCTTTTCTGATCTAAAACGTATGATTGTATTTTAACAGAACTGGCATTAAGGATGTTTAAAATGCATATGGCTCTCTCTGCTCTGTTAAACTTGGTAAAATGTAAAATCTGACTTCTCCCACTAGTTCTTGCATTTTACTGCTCTCTGGGGTGAATCTCAATAAATAACTGGGAACCAGATCAAAGGCCCATCTTTAAGACTGTTTATAAATGCTCGTTTCTCTAGAAGAGATGATTGTGCACGTTGGAGGACAGGGTTTGGTCTGAACAAAATGATATGTGTAAGGCCTGCTTTAAAATAGAGCATGGTGGCTTTCTTTCTCATCCCAAAGGTGCTGAACCTCAGAGCTTGGCTGAACTTAATGGGGTTTTCAGGCTTTTAGCCCATTTGGAGGCCACAGTGATCCATGATTATTGAGCTGAGTAGGAAGCCTTGAGGAGTGTTTTGAAGCTGCTTCAGCCCTTGGTGAATGGAGGGATGTGGTTGCTGGTGTCTGTCTCCTGCCCTGCTGGGTGCTCCCAGCAGATTTGTCCCCTCTGTTGCACTGCTGAGCCCCAAAGCTCCCACTGCCTGCTGTGAAAGAGGGATTTCACCCCAAAGGAGGAAAATGCTCTCAGTGTTTGTGCTGTAACACCTTGTGTGGCTCTCTATCTCCACAGTGAATATCTCTGGTGTTGTTTGCACGTTTGGCATTAGTCCTCCTGCTAATTAATGTGAAACAAAGCCCTTGCAGTCCCTTTGATGTGGTCTTCTGCCTTTCTTCCTCCTCCATGTAATGCTAAGCCTTTTAAATCTAGATGGATAAATGCACTATCTATGGCTGTAAAAGCACTAACATAATTAAACCTTCAGTAATAGGGCTACACTTTGTTAGCTCAGTATCAGAGTTGGGAAATAACAAATAAACTTCAGCATCTCTGAGCCTTCTCCCTGTTCAGTGGGGGTCAGGGAAGGCATGATGTGGCTCATCTGCTGCCCAGAGCCTCCCTGCAGTGCAAAATTACATTTTTGTTAGTGAGTTAATGCTGTTGCACCTGGGCTGGCAATGGGTGCAATTATGTGAATGAAATGGTTGGAGGAAAGAAATGAGATTTTGTGTTTGTTGATACTGAGGCACCTAATGTCATCCCATGTTAGGTGATCAGATTTAGTTCATATATTGGAAATTCTCTAACCAGACAAGGGAGGAGGTTCTGCATCGTTGCACAGTCTTTACAGAGTTTGGCTGGCTCAAAGAGCAACTTTTTGATCCAGAGTAGTTTGGGTTGGGTGGAACCTCAAAGATCATCTTGTTCCACCCCCTCCATGGTCAGGGACACCTTCCACCATCCCAGGTTGCTCCAAGCCCCATCCAACCTGGTCTTGAACACTTCCAGAGATGAGGCAGCCACAGCTTCTCTGAGCAACCTGTTCCAGGGCCTCAGCACTCTCGGAGTAAAGAATTTCTGACATCTAATCTAACTCTGCCCTCTGTCAGTGGGAAACCATTTCCCCTTGTCCTGTCACTCCATGCTCTTGTCAAAAGTCCCTCTCCAGCTCTCTTGCTCCATTATGTTGGTGCAAACCTGACTTCAGGGAAATCCAAGTCCAGGCAGTCATCTGTACTCTTGATTTTTTTAAATGTTTAAATGTCTTTAGGTGGTGTTAGTAATCTCTCACTAGATAAATCTTCTGCGAGCTGCAGGCTTGCACAGCTCCCCTCTGGAGGGAAGAAAATAGGGAATATCTGATCTCTGAAAAAATGCTGTCATCTTCAAATGAAGGTCAGTGTGTCCTTGGGATGTTGGGTAAAAATGTGCATTGCCCCAAGTTGTATAAAGGAACAGCTGTGAGTGAGCACCAGTGGGTGCTCAGGGGTGGAGCTGTGGGGCCACCCGAGGCACTTGCCACATGATGCTGATGTCTGGTGGCTGCACAGTCAAGGTTTGTCTGGATTTCTGGAAAAAAAGAGCTCCAGATGCACTGCAGTTTGGAGTGGCCATCTGTTGGCCAGCTAGCCAGTAGTTATTAAGCATCTCATATCTATCACCTCTTTTCCTTTGTGAGATTTTTATGTAGGTTTATGTGACTGAGAAGGAGCAGCGTGGTTGTAATCTCAGCTCTGGATAACAGATGCTGAACACTCCCAGATTACAGATTAGATTTATTTTTTAAGGCCAGAAAGAATTATTAGGGTTGTTAAATCTGTGTTTGATACCTCCCAGTGCAGGATTTCTTCCAGAAACCAGATTAAAACCTCTCATTTTGGACAGGTATCTAATCTCCTCTGTGAGACTCCAAGCAGTGGCAAGTCATCCATCACAGACTGAAATAGTGATGGGCCAGCAGCAGGGACTTCAGATTTGGGTTTGGAGCAGCACCCAGGCTTCACATTCCTGCTCAGAGTTTATCTGGCAAGCCCAGACCCCTGGAGCCTGTGGGTTCAGTGTGGGGGCTGAAGTGAGCAACTTTCCTCCTTGCATGGGTGCACAGAAGCTGCTTTGGCATTTTCTCTGTATTTGAGTACAGAATAGAGCAATACACCTGGATTTCGGGAAGGATGCAGTGCTGGTGCTGATGTTTTACACTGCATGTGAAAGCTGTGTTTGATCCACCACTCCTCCATGTACACATCCCAAATAAGGCTGAAAGCATGACCAGGAACACAATGTGCCTGGAACCATCTCTGTGTCCTTTCTTTTGGATTTAATCTATGCCAGGGGTGTGTAGGTTTAAATTTTCCCACTTTTTCCATGAATCCATTTGTTACTCCTGAGGAGCTGTGGTGAAGAAGCAGCCTGTACTGAAGTGAGTGAGTGTTCCAGTGTCCCAGCTCGTGTCAGCAGCTGCTTTTGGATTTCCTGAGTGAGAAGTGAGAAGCTGCAGTGGCAGAACAACCTGTCACCACTAGAGAACGTCACGGTGCCCATGGGAGAATAGTTCAGTAAGGGAGGGAAAGAGATCTAAAATGAGAAGAGAGAGCATAAATTCAACAAGCTTCACTTAATGTTTTTCATTGAAAGTTCAATTTACCCATGGAGAAATGGAGCAGTTCAAAGGGGAAAGGCTGCATTGCTCATTGACAGATAAACTGCATCTGTTCTGTCTGCTATTTTTAAAATATTAGGTATTTTATAGGGATTTGAAAGATACCTGATTGGTGCGGTAAACTTCAGCCTTAAGTGGGATATGAGTGGCTGTCATTTGAGGACAAGGAGGGCTTAGATGGTCCAGAGCTGTGTTTTTGAAAGGTGGGAATATTGGCAGACAGGTTATATGGTCAGTGCAGTGATGGAAGTTGCAGTGTCTGCTGACAAGACTGGACAAGATTAGAAAAATCAGGTGCTGGTAAAATACAATGATTATGTAGACATTAACTGTTAATGAGGTGTTTTCTAACTGGTGAAAAGCTGCAGAAAGAGGTTTAGTGACACAGGAATCCTTCTTCTCTGCTCTTTGCACAAAGAACTTTTCTTCATAGGAATTTTTGTCATTCGGACCTGACTTTGGGTTGAGTTTCCCTTTTGTATAAAGTTCTCTGAACCTTTTGTAAGTGACTACTAATGGTTTCTTCTTTTTATTTTGGCCTTGCTTTTGTTTCAAATAAATCTTGGCTGCAGTGGTCTTTGGAGCCTTTTCTGGTCTCTCTGCCTGACAGCAGACCCGTGTCTCATTCCCTTGTTTAGGTTTCTGCTTACTTTGTTCCAGGCATTGGAATGCTGGCACAGAAAATGGTCAAATTTTCAAAAATGCTAAAATCCTGACTATCTAGTGTTGTGGCAAGAGAAGCATTCAAGTCACAAGTGGCTGCTCCATTCCCTTGCTATCCTGGGAATAAATACAGAGATTTGGCTGCAGAGAGGATGTCCTGGGGTGCAGAGCTGGCCTTTGGAGAGGGCAGCTCAGATGGGGCAGGGGTGGCCTGAGCCTGGGCTGGTCATTGTGAAAGAGCCCCCCAGACTGCAGGGCCTGCCTGGGATGGGCTGATGGACCCGTGGCTGTGTTTGCTCTCAGATGCTCTTGGGAAGGGCTGTGCTGGCTGCCCACAGACATTCCTGCAGCAGGAGTGCCAGCCACAGTGGTTTTCTCTCCTTCACTGCTCAGCTCTGGTGTGAGAAGGAGCTTTGGGAGCGTTCAGTTCAGTTCAGCCTGGGCTCAGGGTAACACAGAGAGATTAACCAAAGAGGGGAGATGCTCTGTTCCCAAAATACAGCAAGCAAGGATTCTGCACAGCAGAGAGCTTTCTTCAAAAGGCAGTGTGGATGGCATGGATTTTTCTGGTGGGGTCACAGTAAAACTTGGAGAAGCCACACACCAGGTGAAGATCTCACTCAGTGTTATCAGCTCTGGGGATTGACAGCCTTGTCCTGCCTGACCCTGATCTCTAAAGGGGCTAATCACAAAATCAGCTGCAGAGTGAAAACAAGCAGTCAGCTTGGAAAGGATGAGACAAGGGTCTCATCAAAGCCCCACAGGGTGTCAGAGCTGGAAGTGCCTCGCTTGGTGTCAGCAGCAGCAGCCAGGCACCATTCCTTGGCCTGTTGCTGGTTATTAAATCTGACTGCAGCTCAGGCAGTGGCTGGTTGGCAGCCTGGGGCTTGCATGACACCCCAGAATTCTTTCTAGCAATTCAAATAATTAGCATTTTATTGCAAAACAAACAAACAAAACCCTAAACCATAATGACAGGAATTTTGAGGATTTTTTTCTTTTTTAGTTTTTTTTTTTAAGGCTTACATTCTAGAAATTTAATCAGGTTGTAACTTTACCTTTGTTTTGCATGTGACCTATTGGCATTTTCTTCTGAAACTCTGCAACTCCAATCTGTGATGAGGATGAATTGTAAGCTTTAAATGAATGAAATATCTTGTCCAGGATAATTCAATGACCAGCAAGTTTGTATGGTGTTTAATGCATCTGTGTTTGCAGTGGTTGGGAGTTGTCAGGGTCTGTCTCTGCTGCTGGAAGAGGCTCTGTGTCCCCAGGGATGGCCCTGTCCATGGGTGTGACACCCTGCAGTTGTTCCTGGGACTCTTTGCTGTCCTTCTCCACCATGGAGATGGTGGAAAGTAAGATTCCTATGCAATGCCCAACTTCCAGGAACTGCTGTCTGCAGGGAAAATGCCTGTTCTAGAAGAAGATTTTCAAAAGCAGCAGTGATTGCTAACGTTGATAAAACTGAACCACTGTTGGTGTTTGACTGGGAGTGCTCAGCTTCTTATTAGTGCTGGTGCCTTTGGGTTTGTCCCCTGGTGCTGCCAGTGCTGAGCAGACCAGACATCAGTGATGGTGGTGCTATGGCACCAGATGGGACAAGAACAAGGGATGACATTCCCCACGCTTTGTGCTCATGGAAAAAACCATAAAACCCTTTTACAGCTTGCTTTTACAGCGTTTAAAGTGCTGGGGTGCTTTGCAGCACTGCAAATAGCAGAGATAATGGGGATGTGTATTTGCCTTCCTGCACTGCAATGTGCCTTCCCAGGAGAGCAGGAATCCCTGCAGAGCTGCCTCGTGGGGCTCTCATTGCAGGGCCACATGGCAGCTGGGAGGGAGGGTCTTTACCTGATCCCCTAATGAGCAGGAGAGGGGCGAAAATGTGCCCAGCCATCCCATATCCCCTTTGGATGGGGAGGGAGAGTGGGACAAGGGCTTTACCCATTGCTGTGTGTCCTTTGTTAGAGCATGGCTGATGCTGCCTCTGGGAGTTCTGTCCTTTCCCTGCTCAGTTCTGCACAAGAATTGACAGACAGCAGCTCCAAGACCCTCAGGTTTTTATTTGATTTTTTTTTTCCCTCTCTGAAGCTGCTTCCCAGGGAGCCTGAGCCATGTGCTGGGGGTTCCCAGGAGCACGAGGAGGGAGGCCCAGCTTTGGGAATCTTATTTTATTTATTTTTCCCCTGTCCTGCTGCTTTCTCAAGGCAGCTATCTCTGAAGTCAGGGCAGGAAATGAAAGGGCTGAGAGGTCAGGGGTGCCTGGGGAGTGCTAAGGACCTGCCTGCTGAAAGCCTGCCGTGACTCTCCAGGCTTGGACACAAAAGCAGGAGGCTGAATCTACTTAGAAGCATTTCTAGCTTGATTCATTAATAGCCAAGCCAAAAAAAAAAACTAATGTGCAGCCCTTCCAAAAGGGGAATATAACTTTGTGCTGAGCTGGGTGCTGTATTTGGAGTGCAGAGCTGTGTTTTGGGTAGGAGCAGTGTGGCTACTGCAGGAAATTCCATGTGATGCCATTAAAGGTCTGTAGGGGTTACCTTTGGAGCTGTGTCCCTGTTGCTGTCTTTAATTTGCCCATCAGCTGTCATCTAAAACTGCAAGATGCTGTTGAGAACTTGAATCTCAAACTGCAAGTGTCCTCTTGTAGTTTCCCGGTGATATTCAGTGGATAAGAGGATATTTTTAAACATTCTCCATATAAATACTCTGGAGTTGAGCAACAGAGCTCACAGCATCAGTAGGGAGGGATTCTGAGCAGATTCTCAAGGGATTCCTGTTTTCAGGGCATGAAATGGAAGAGGCCTTACTCAGTTTGAGCCTTGGTTTAAGCTAAGCCTTACTCAGACACTGTGATGTGCCAGTGTGTGATATCCTGTCCAAGCTGAAATCAGCTGAATGAGGCGGAGGACAAGGCCCAGGGGAAGGATGTGCAGTGGCAGGGAAGAGAGGATTGGCAAACAGGACAGGCTGTTTTCCTATTGCGCCCTGCTCTGGCTGGCCCCATCCAAGAGCCCATTTGCACCCTCCTGTGCTGCACACAGGATTTGCAGCCACAGCTTCCAGGTGTTTGTCCTCTCCATGCATGCCCAACCCCTTTGGGGCTGCCAGGAGAGCCTTCCCAGGTTAAACACCTCTGCCTCTTTGGAAGACTGGCTGTTATTTGGCCATTTGACATCTGTGCCTGTTCAGTTTGGGGCTGGACTGAGAAGTGATGAGCTCCTGGCATGGCCAGGGGTGGCCTTGCTGATGAGCTGCAGCTGTTTTGCCCCAGGAAGGAGCTGAGGCTGCCCAGTCATCCCCACCTTGTGGGGGTGCAAGTTTAACAAAATGCTCTGAAGGATGGTCCTCCAGGCTTTTGCTTTTTTTTAGTGTAAGTATTTACAAATAGTCACTGTTTGTTTATTTTGCACCCCTGCTCCCAAGCTGTGCTGGGTGCACCCACCCTCTGGGTGCTGACACATGGAAGCTTGGAGAGTTTGTTTTCCCAAGTGCTAATGAAGTTTTTTGCCATATACTCAGTGATCTTGTGAAAACTCGGGTGAACTACCTGGAAAAAAATTTGGAAATTAATATTTCCTTTTTTTTTTTTTTTTGCATTGCCTTGTCCTGGTTTGAAATAATAGAGAGGTGGGCTTTTCAATTAGAATTTTGGTTAGTTCTCCTTTATGAGTAATAAATTCAATATCTGCTGTGGAGGTTTCTCTCCTGGACTGAATTACTTAACCTAGTTCCATATATTTTTTTTACTTGAAATATTTCAGGCTTCTTTACTTTACAAGAAGCTTTTTCCTTTCTTTTTCCTTCTGTTATGATTTTTGTATTGTATGACTTGAAAAAAAGAAAGCTGCATGTAGTGTGCTTTTTTGGGCAATGCTAATGAGCAAACATTTGTAAACCATTAGCTTAAGAATTAGTAAGAACAGATAAGAACAGTTTTGGCAATTCTGTCAAATTAAACATTTGCTTTATCTTAGCAGAAGACTTTCCAAGTCATAAGCAGATCAGCTGCCAAACTGCCATTGACTTTTTGGAGGAGAAAGATGCATTTCTGCCTAACACAGCATCCTCTTAATGAGATGCACCTTCTTGACCCTCTGTGTTTATGTAGCTACAATTATAATTGTATGGGATTTTTATTGTTTAATTATGATGTGGTTAGTAATCACTGGTATTCCTCCAATATCCCTGAAGGTGAGCTCTCCTGTGGCCTTGTACTGAATGTTTTATAAAGAAGAGTGTATGTAAAGTACTCTGCAGCCTTAAAGGTTTTTTTTTTTCTGTTGGTTTCTTAACACAGAATGAGTTTATGATTTGTAAAAGCTTATTTCTGCTTGTATTTAGAAAGAAATTTATGTTACATTTTCGGATGCAGAGTTCTAAAATAATCTCAGAGCAAACATACATTTAGCATTACCTCAGTTTGTGTTGCAACTCCATAGGAAAACAAATTACCTTCATCAAAAATAACACAGAGCTGGTGCCAGTACTTCTATTGCTCAATTCTCACATTTATTTCAAACAAGCACCTTCATGCTTGGGAGCAGCTGCACGCAGGCATCTGCAAAACCATCTCATCATTCCCATCCTGAGTCCCACTCATAAATCTCTCAAGGTTTTTTAAAATAAAGGAAAAGGCTTGGCTGGTAGGACACTTTTACTACATTGATCATTAGGAGGTTTTGTACTTCTGTCTTGGTTTGATTGGGCTGTTTCTTTATGAATTGAGAGAATTCATATGAATTCTTTATGAATTATGAATCTTTGGGCAAGGGGTTACCTTTGGCACTGTGTTTGTGCAGTATTTACCATAGTTTTTGTGTGAGACTGGGGCAGGGTAACACTGGGGCTCTGAAAAACACAAATCCTCGTAATAAGGATAGAATTTGCCTGTCAGGGCTATAAGCTCCCAGCTTTCCAAAGAGAGTAATGGATTTCCCTTCTGGATGATACTGGCGTGCTCACTTCCCAAAGCTGTTGGATTTCTTTTCCTCTCTGAAAACATTGTGGTGTTCTAGAAAAACCATAAAGGAGACCAAAACTTCCCTCCTCCTATTTATTGCTGGGTTTTGAGGATGCCTAACAAGGAGCCAGGGGTTGAGCTGGAGAGAAAGGCACTGGCACAGCTGCTGTGGCTGCTGTTGCTGCTCTGTGATGCCACAGCAGAGCTTGCAGAAGTTCTGCTGCTGAAGCCACTCTCTTCTGAGGACGCTCATAGCTGGGGACACTCATAGCTGTCATTCCTCAAGGGTTGGAGAGGAAACAATTTGTCTTCTACGAGTCCAGTGATACTTCCTTTTCATTAATGGATCTCCTGATGCTGAACATCAGAATGAGTTTTTAAGAATGAAACGAGCGGTCACGACTGCTCTTTGCTTTAGAAGATATTTTAAGTGTTTGTAATATAATCCATGGTTCATGGTCTTAGCAGCAGTTTTCCAGAGTAGCAAAGAGTCAATTACACATGCACGGAGAGGAGGAGTTGGGAGAATAAACACAGGAGAAAAATATTGTGTGTTGCAATAAAAATAAGCAAAGTTCTTCTCATGGGCTCTTGAACTCTGTGCTGGGTTTGACGGGGCAGCATGAGGCTTGCAGCTGTCATTCTCCAGCCTCTTCATGGGGACAGCTTCATAACCTGGGAGGTCTTTAAATGCAAGCAGCAGATCAAAAGCAAGAGAAGGAATTCAAGCTCTGGGCTAGACTCTGCCCATTGGGTTATGTTACTTGTTTAAACCCACTTTTTTTTTTTTTTTGGAGGCATGTGAGGGAACTGTGTGCTGCTAGCACCACAACAGTTTCTGTGGTTTGCAGATGTAAATGCAGTGCTAACAACACTAACTAAAAGGCTCTGGCTGTGATTTATGGCTGGTACATATGGCAGTGAAACAATATCCCCCGTGAGCGCGCTGGAATGAGCGGGATGCGCGATGAGGCTGCCCCAGGAACAGGTGGTCACGAATTATCTGGGGGCTCCACATCTCCTGTGCTGTTTTGTGTGGGGTGAAGCTTCATGTTCAGCTGCTGGCTGCCTTTGATGGCCCTGCTGGTTTGCACAGGAGAAGTGGCTGGTGCTGTGAAGGCACAAGGATTGGGGCAGTTTTCCTCTCCACAGTCCAAACCAATTTTATTTCCTGCAGCTTGTCAGTAGCAGCTATTTTCCCCTGCAGACAAGACAGAGGGATCACTGACTGCTCTAATAGTTATCCTTAGTTTATGTACAGTCCTCTTTTCTACAAGGGTTAGTGGATTACCAGTGTGCAGCAGAAACTTTTAGACTAGTACCATCAAACAGCAAAATGTTTCTATTCTGCAGCAAACTTCAAAGGGGGAGAAGCAGAACAAAGCTAGGAAGAAGATAAAAACAAACTTTCCAACTATCCAGGACGCTGTAAAGCCTTTATTGATTCTGCTTGGGAAGATCTTCATAATTCTAGCAGACCTGGACTCAAAGTAATAAAAACTTTAAAGGAATCTGTCCAATCATATGTTCTCTCTATCCTTGAATTTCATAAGCAGTGTAAACATGGAATTTTAGCAGGCTCTAGTTCCAGGAGGAGGCTCTTACATACACAAATAAGAACAAGAATATGAATGCTTTTGCCATTATAATTTCCCCCCCCCCTTGCCTGTTGTTTACCATTTAGATTTCATGGACTCATATATTTTCCTGATTATTATCCAAAAGGAAACCACAGTAATTAGGGAAGTTTCGGTATATACAACATCCTATCATGTCTCCATAAAACAGAAAATGATGATGATTTGATTTGGGTTCAAATAATTGTAAACCTCCATCTGACAGAGCTTCCCCTGATGCTGCGGTTTTCATGGCAGCACTGCAGTCACACCATGGGATTGGGGAAGATCTCAGACTTCTCTCCATGATGAATATCACCAGGACATCAGGGTTGTGTTAATTATTTCAAGATTTGGGAGTCTGGAAAATTGTTTTGTGGGGGTTTTGGGGGTGTGTTTAGTTTTGGGTTTTTTTAAAGAAAAAAGTAGAAACACTTTGAGATGTGTGTTTATTTGCTCAGGACTCTGTCTTCTATTGAGAACATGATCCAACTGTGTGGTTTTAACTCTTCTGCAAATATTCCTGGGCTGGGTTTTGGAGCAGGAGTGTTGTTGCTCTGAAGTGCACATTCATGTCCACATTGAGAAATGAGATGGCCTGTGGACTTACATAGAAAGCAAGCTGCTTTGAGACCTTGTGATGATAAACTGAAAAATGGAGGTTAGAAAACTCTCCATGCTATAAACCACTGTAATCCTGCAGTGTGAAGGGGAGAAGTGGTGTGGTATGAGTGAAAGATGAGTGTGCTTTCCTTGGAAATAAAAAAGGGAAAGAGACTCAAACTTCTTGCAGAATGAATTGGTTGGATGTAATCCAGTTGTGGACTTTGTAGAAAGTGAGAAGTCGCCATCAACTTGCTGAATTCTTGTGATGATGATTGTGCATCCAGGAATTAACCTCTGTGTAGACAACTTCTAACATCCCAAATAATAACCTCATGTGGTTTTTGTGAAGTACCTCTCTGAAATGCATGGGTCTGGTCAATCCTGGCTGTTCCTCTGTCTCTTCCTAACCAGCCTTCCTCCAGCTCCTTAAGATACAGCTGTCAAAGTAATCTGAAAGGTGTGGTGGGATGTTTGACTAAGCAGTTCCATAAAACCAGGACAAAGCTGCAGGACACATCTGTTCAGAGCTCTCCAGGGAGCTTTTGTTGAAGTTAGAGATGAACATGTGTTGTGAAGAGCTTGGGTGGGGTTGGGTTGGGGTTCCACTGCACTATGTGGGGGTTTTGGGGGTTGTTTTCCAATGACAAGATACATGTGGTGTGTCCATGTTGTAATTACCCAACAGCTGCTGAGTGCCAGGCTACAAAGTGGCAGACAAAATGTGGTGCAGATAAATAAAATAGTTCTGTGTGTGGGAGATGGGTGAGTAATGGTTGGGAAAGACAAGAGACATCTCAGGCTCACCTACGTCTTGAGACAGAATGTGTGTCTCCTCCTTTCTCCAAAAAGGGACAGAGGACCTTTGAAGTGGGCAGAGGAGGAGGAAAAGGGACAGCAAAGAACCATTGAATAGACACTTTCATGTTTTCAAGTACCTGCCCAAGAGCAGGAAGAGTCCCCTGCTATTTTGGTTGGCCTGATTTGGGTTTCTAACCAGGAAAGAGTGCAAATGCAGTTCCCCCAGCGCAGTTCCTAGAGTTGTTTTCTGCCCCCAGGGTAATCAAGCACAAGAATTGGTGCAAGTGCTCAAGAGATGATCTTCTCAACCTGGGAAAAGCGTTCTCCCTATTCCCCACTGTTGGACATGGGTTAATAATAAAGAGGAGAGTCATCCCACACATGTTCATGTTTCAACTTCTTGCTATTGCTGTCATGTGCGTCAGCAGAGCTGCCAACAGCAGAGCTCTGTAACAGCCTCTTCCCCCAGCCCTGCACTCCCTGGTGCAGCACAGAATCCTGCTCACAGCCATGGCATGTGGCATTAACCACCGTGGAGAAAGCTGGATTTGTGGCTTTGGCAGCCCAGCCCTTGTGACGGCATGTGAGCATTTGCCCAGGCAAATCCTTGCACAGCTGGGCAAAGCTCCCACCAGGTAGCCCAGGCAGGGAGGCAGCACTCACATAGAAGCTGTCCTCTACAAAAACCTCTGTCAGCAAATTTTGAGGTGATTTTTATAGATATTCTCTGGATTTTATTTTCACTAAAATAATCCAGCAGTGATTTTCTGATTAGACTTAAGCTTTTTTTTTTTTAACTTTCTCTGAAATAAGTCCATAACCTGAATTATGTTTAAGCTATTTTTGTGTGGCTGTGTTGCCACACAAAATAAAAGTAAAGTATTATAGTAAATATTAAGTATTATATAGTAAATATAAAGTATTAAGTAAATATTATAGTTTTCCAATTGATTTCACTGGAATTCTGATGGGGTCTAAAGCTACATGAGGGCTTTTTAGGTTGCGTGATTTTTTAAAATCTTGGTTTTCTCCTATAGAATAAAAAGATACCATCTCTAATTCAGTCAGCTGCAGGTGTGATTTCCTGGTCTTAATTAAAAATAATGTAACAGCACTAAGGGTTGTCTCTTACATTGACCAGGGATCTGGCCTTGCTTCTCTGCTTGTGAAGGGAAGCCTTTTTATATCAAAATAAGAAAACATTTTCCAAATGTTAGAACTATTGATATAAGATACCTGGATGCATATAAGACACCTAAGATTTCTGGGCTTCTAAAATCTTGTTGGTATCTTGGGATCAAAGCACCCCTTGTTTGTAAGTAGTCTGTGTCAATGATTGGCTCAGAATAATTTGCAATGTGTGTTTTACTGGTGCTGCTCAGTAACAACAAAATGCCTTTGGTCCTTTTACATGCTACATTCATTTTTCTAATTCTTGTTGTCCAATTAAATGGACCAGAGATGGGCAAACACTGAGCTGAATTCATCTGCCTTAAATGTCCCTCTTTCCTGGGTCTGAATCCACTGGATAGAGCTGTTAGAAGTCCCTGGGGACAGGGGATTTCTCTAGAGGTTGTCATCAGCCTTTTCTTTGGACTGTAAAGGGATGGGGATGAACAACTCTAATGGAAAACTCTCCTTCAAAGGCAAATCAAGGCAGGTGAGAGAAATCCCCCTCTGAAATCCTTATCAAACATGCTGGAATAATTCTGCTGTGCTTTGAGCCTTTCTCTCATAATGCAGTGCCAAAAATAGTGAACTATCTTCAATTTACTCAAGAATTCAGTTTTTATAACTCCTTTCAGACAGAAACATGTGAACACGTTTCATAATTTCCTCTACAATTGTGTGCATTCATCTATGCAAATAAACAGGCTGCTGGAATTATTTAATGTTGGAGTGCTTTGAAAATGTAATGTGCTGTGTAAATGCAAAGTATCAAGGATAGAGTCCTACGATTAATAAGGCCTTTTATTAAATAAATGCTGGTTCTTGCCAAAATTCCAGAGAGACTTGTGGTAGAGCATGTGTACTTAACAGGTCAGAATGTGAAAGTAATAACACACATTCTCAAATAGAAAACACATGTATTTGTTTTTAAACTTGGATATATTATTTTAAATTCTTAATACCCTCACCCTTCTTTGATTAAAGGGCCATAGACTAAGTGGGGTTTTGTAAGAGATTTTCTAACAGATGTTCACTGCTGAGAACATTTCAAACTGAAGACAGAACAGATGAAAATCCATAGAGGAAAATATAATATAAAATTGATCTTTAAACTTGGGAGTCTATGGGAAATAACAGGCACAGCTTTCCCTCTCTCAGCAGTTGGTGCTTTGCAGTGACTGGGCAGTTGCAGAAATCAACGTGCAGCAGTAGCAAGAGGAAAAAATGGGAAAATTGGTCTGTATCATAGAATACTCTGGTCATGCAAAGAAATCAGGCTGTTTATGTTAATCCCCATGAATGCCACTTAAGTGAGCAAGTATATAAAATTATACTGAGGCTTAGGTCTCTCTCCTATCTCAGCTGCATCATCTTAAGTGGAAACATTGCTCAGATTGATGGAGCTTGTGTTATCAAGTGCTCCTTTATTAGGGTTAGGCTCAATTCTTGTTCCTGTTTAATTTATCAGCTTTTACTACAAACAGATTAGAAGCAATAGAGGCTTTATCTGACCTGAAAGCCTTGAGATTCAGCCATGAATTATCCTGTTTTGTTACACAGACCACAGGGAAAAAAATGAACTAATCAAGGAAATAAATTGCATGGACACTTAGAAGTTTGGGCTTTTGAAGAGAGATTACCTTTGCTATTCAGTGAGATGCGTTGTGGTAAATTGCTCTGTAGTGCTCTGGGGATGTGGGCTGGCTCCAGATCCAGGGCTTCAGTGTCCTGAGGTATTTGTTAAGATTCCAAGCATGACGTGAAGGTGCCAAACAGCCTCCCTTGCTGCCTGTTTCAAAGTGGGTGTTTTGACAATTGCAAAGGAATCTGAGATCAAAATCTGTTGAAGCACAGCTACAGATAACGTCATTAAGCAAACAGAAAACAACACTAAAAAACAAAACCAATAACAAAACTAAACAAAAGACGAATCAAACCAAACTTTAAAACCCTAAAACTAGAGCATGTGTGAACTTCAGTGTTCCAGGCTCCCTTCCCTTTATTCACTATACAAAACTCAAAAAAAACCCCCAAATAAACAAAAAAAACCCACAAAAACCAACCAAACTGAAATGAGGCGATGAGGAGAGAAAGGTGGAAAATCACTTGGAGGGAGAACTTCTGTAGTTCCCTGGTTCAGGAGTGTGGGATTCCAGCTTGCTCCCTGTCAGGGAAGCAGGGCAGCCAAAAGGGATGGGCTGGCACAGCTGGCTCTGCCTGTCCCCAGGGGCACTGCTGGGAGCACTGTGATTGCAGTGCAGGCTGGAGCAACATATTGATTGGAAATCTGCTGCAGATGAGTGTTTAGGGGACAAATGTACACCACCATTGATGGGATATGCCAGATAGTGAGTTCTGCCCATCCTGAGCTCTTGTTTTCTGCTGTGTGAGAGCATGAGCAGAGCAGCTGGATGTGTGCGTTGATCTTTAACCATGATAGAGCACAAGGACCTTGATACTGTATGGCAACTCAATTTTCTTTTTTCAAGTTCAGTTTGCGTATTAAATTGCTTAGCAGCTGCTCAAAATGGTTAGCACAGGATATGGACATTCTCATTGCACAATATATCTCTTAATTAGTTTCTACTTGTAGCTGCTTTTATTCTTCCTTTTGTTTATCATATGGATTATGTTAGACTTAGATTTTACTTTATAGCCTAGTGCCAATATAAAACTGGGTTCTGGGTCTGGAAAATTTTGGTGTATCTTCTTTAAAGAAAAATGTCCTCTGCTTGTCTTGGTGCTGTGATTCAGCTATATCTCTTGTCTCTTTGTTATGTTCCTTTTCCTTTTACTATTTTTGTTGCTTTTAAATATTGATATGCAATATGTTTGGGGGAAGCTTTTTTCCTGCATTGAATGTTTGCCTCAGCAGTGCTGACACTCTGTGGTGCAGATCTGCAACCAGCACCTCTGCCCATTTTGATATGGGGAGAGTCTGGCTTTGGTTTCCACACAAAAATTTGTTAAAAGCAGGAGGATCATCTTTCATCTCATCTACTGAGGGAAGCATGTTGCTCTACAAGCCAAGTATGGAAATAGGAGAATGTAGTTTGTGGAGAAGGAAAATGATCAGGTTTGGGATAGCAAGGGCTTTCTGCTTGGGAGGCAGTGGCCCTGCTGCTCCCTCGCTGCTGAAAAATGGTGACATCTATCAATCCATCAAAGGGCAGAGCAGTAAGGTAAACAACAGCCCTAAACAGGGACATCTGGCTCCCATAAATTAATTGGCCATTTACACAGTGAGGGCTGTTTGCATGTAAAAGGAGGCCTTCCTGCTAACACTGTCATACGCTTTTGATTCTCCTGGTTCATCCATGAATTAGGATGGCTTGTTTTAGTCAGCTGGGTTTAATTTATTTTACTTTGTCACTCTTGAAATGAAGAGGAACTGGGCGGTCATGAATCATCTGACACTGACACTTTGTCTTTTGATCGTCTGGGATCTTGCTTATATTTTTCTCTTATAATAAGAAACCCAAGGAAAGGGGATGACGAGCCTGTCTGCACGAATGTGAGTTCAGACTCCTCTTCCCCTGAGAAATCCTTTTTTTACCTCCCTCTGCCACTGCTGTTGAGTGTAATTGATGGTGTCATGGGTTGAAGAGGTTTCCTCCTTGCTAAGAATGTTCTGAGCAGTCCCCAATGTGTGGGTGCATCCCTGGATTGTTGTTGGCAACACCTCAGGAGTCACTAACTGTGCATGACAAGCTCTGAGGCCTGGCCTTACTCTGGGACAATCAAAAAGTTTTAGTCAACTGGACTCTTGAAAAACATGAGGATGGATGGAGGGATGTGGAGATGCTGCTGTTGGGATGGACAGGGCTTTGGAACGCATCCAGTGGAAAGACTGAAGCAAACTCAATCCAGTGTAAGGAATGGATTTATGTTCCTGGGCCTGCAGCCAGGACATGCTGAATGCATCCCAGAAGTGTTGTACTACTTATTTAACATGCCTTTTCCATGGTTAAGAGAAGTTTGCCCTTCAGGGTTGCTCTCCTTGATTCATCCATTAAGTAATGTTGCAGTGGGGGAGGAAAAAAAAATCTCCTAACATGTTGTTTTAGCTTGAATGAAGTAACCCTTGCTGCCACATGTGGCACTGAGGATTGTCATCCAAATTTTTGAGTCTGTTAAATAGCTGAGGCTTCCTCTCTTCTTCACCCTGAGGTGAAGAACACATGGTTTGGCTTTTCCAGGAGAGTTCTTGAACTGAAATGTTGGGGTTTTTGGTTTGGGTTTTTTCAGACATCTGTCAACAGTTCTGTGGGGTGGGTGGCTGACCCTTTCTGAAGTCCTCAAGGAGGAGATAAATGATTTTAATCACTCTTGGCATAATTGCTGGAGTGTGTTATCTAGAGAAAAAAATCCAAAAAGGTATTATAATGGGTGAAAATGGCTATTTAAAATTCTGTTTTCATGTTTATACAAAATACATCCTGGGGGGGAAGAATTGCTGCTGACATATGAAACAAGATGCTCCAGGACTGAGAGGCTTGAGGGGACATGTTCTGCTGTTGCCTTTTCCTTTTGACACTATGCAAAGATATATTTTTTCTTTCTTCTCTTTGGCAATCTCTGCCCCAAGGTAGAGATTTTCAATGCTCAGCTGGGAATTTCAATGCTCACCAGGATTTTCAGTGCTCAGCTGGGTTGTGGTTTGGCTGGGTGGATGGACCCTTTGCAAACCTGTGATAGATGCTGGTAGATGCTGGTTTCAGGATCAGGACCATCTGGAGTGCAATGAAAAGAAATCTGCCATTGCATCCAACCAGTGGATCCAGCTTTTCTTGAAAAAGCACTATGGGAATTTTTTTTTGAGCAAGTCTGTAAGCCACTTGAGAGAATACTAAGTAAATATGTACAGTTGGATCAGGCAGGCTTTGTACTAAAGAGGGAATTTATTAGAAAGTATTCAGAGAATAATAAACATCACTGAGAATTCCTGGGTTTCTGCCCATGGATTTATGAGTTTAAGCTTTAACTGGATAAATCTCCTTAGTTTTAGTTTTCCCATTAGGATGCAGTGTCATCCCCAGCCTTCATATCATGGAACTAAAAAATGACAGAACCATTGCTCCTGTTAGCCTTCCACCCTGTGTCACTCCATGGGCTTGTCTGACTCCTGCTCAAGTGGTGTTGATTGAGAAGTGGCTGTTACCACCAGCGTGGAGATTTAGGGAGATCCCTGCCAGGTTTGGGATCTCTGTGAGGAGCTGTTCCCCATGCAGTAACTGAAAAATGGTGACATCTATCAATACATCAAAGGGCATTTTGCCTTCTGTCTGGATTTGTTTCCCTGAGCTGTAGGTTCTTGGGGTTGCTTTTGGGCACCTGCAGCTCTGAGAGCAGGAGGCATAATTTCAATGTAGGCAGTAAAAAGGAATGAGTCTGAAAGCACTGGCACTCTTTGAATGCCATCAGAGGAATAAAAAGCCTGTTCTTCACCTTTGTGAATTGCCCTGGTTTTAAATGCTGGTGCTGGCACCTTGGTTTTTAATATGACTAATGATATGCTATTTTGGTGATATGATATTTATGCTTTTTTAATGATATGCTGATTTTCAGTATGACTAATTGAGGTCTGAAGCACTGATTCTGGCTACCTCCCAGGAGCATCTCCTCTCCACTGAGGGTTCCCTGCAGGAAGGGAAAACCACCAACTCTTTAGTACCAAATACAAGCCTCTTTTGGGGGATGTTTCCTGAGGAAAAATGCTCTTTCTTCACCTGCCAAATAAAGGTGAAGAGGTTGTTTATGTCTTCCTGAGCAGTGACACTTTGAGGTATGGGGATGTGCCAGCCTTGGGAAAGAAAGAGTTGTCTTAGAGCATTTTTCTAGGTGAGCCTTGGAGGGAGCTAAAATAAAAAAGACATGATGGGAGGCCTGGGTTTGTTTTGTTTTGTTGTTTTTAAGTCAAGATGAAGTTAAGTGGAAATAGCAACTCTTCTCCCTGCTTCCCACTAAGCAGAGAAGTTTGTCAGTATCTGAGCCCACCAGGCTTCCCACTGTGCTTGTGATTCCTCCAGCCTGTGGTGATGACAAGCCAAGGGTGAGTTCTTTCCTCTTTTCTTTTGGTTCAGGTAAAGCTCTCCATGGTGCAAAGTCACCAGGGTCCAACCCAGAAACACCTGATGGGGCTCCAGGTGTGAGATCTCCAGGATTTGGGAGATGCTCCATCCCCATGGCCTGTCTGCCTCTCCCCTTCCTCCCTCTCAGCTCCAGGAGGAAACTGCCCTAACCCCTGCTGCATTTCAGATGTTATTTGTTTTGCTGAAGCCTCTTGCTGCAGGCCACCATGGATGGTAAATGGAGCAGCGTGTGAGTCAGGCTCTGGTGTTGAAGGAGGCTTTCCTCTTGTTTTCTTCTCAAGGGGTCCAGGTTGAACCCACTTATCTCCTTTCCTGTGGATTATCAGGAGCTTGTTTGTGTGCTCCCAAGCCCTGTCTCTTGGGCTTCATCCGCTTTCCCTAAAATCCAGCAGGCTTTGGAAAGCTGTGAGGCATTGATGACAAAGCACAGGAGCTGTATTTGGGTTTTGATGGGAAAGATACAAGCATCAGGATATTTTTTATTTGTGGGTTACTTCTGAAGCTCAGAGCAGTGAAGAGTTTTCATTTATGCTTTCAGAAGTTACTTCCAGAAGGAACAATGTAGGTCTTTGTGTGTTTATGTATCAATTCCCTTAGTGTGTTTCTACTCATATTTCATCAATAAAAGAAACATATTCTAATAATATTTTTCTAGTGACATTAAATAATGCATTCTCTTCTGAATAAGTTGAAATCTATCCATAAATTTTAAGTAGGCTCTTTGTTGCTCAGGGTTGGCTTGAATATTTCAATCTCTGTCCAGCACTGTAAAATGTAACAAGCATTTTGAGTAAGTATTTTGGGGCTATTTTTTAGTTCAGTGCGGATATTTTTTTAGTACCTCTAATTTAAAGAATCAAATTGATACTCCTTGCATTTTCTAAGCAAAAACATAGTCTTGATGGATGGCATGCTTTCATAGGAAGAGATTAAAGTATCAAATGCTTACTTTAATGATGTAGTGAGATGCAGTTTGCTGATATTCCTTACAATTTTAAGATTTGATGAAAGTCCCTCTAGGTTTATGGTGCATCCTTATAGTCTCATTTCCCATTATCTTGTTTTGGTAGAGGGACTATAACTTATTAAATGAGGAGCTGAAGTTTAATTTATTATGGGTAACTCTCCTAAAATCTACTTTCATGTACAGATGGGCTGCAGCACTTTCAAGCGACTGTTGGGCAGAATGATCTATTTATTTTTGTTGCTGGTTGATAGAGAAGAATTTTTCCCCAGGGATGTAGTACAGCACAACTGACCTATTGCATTAAATAAATTCTCTGCTTTCCTTTAGAGTAAGCAAACCAGTCTATTCCCAGAGCAATTAAGGATGTGTGCCCCTTCCCCTTGCTGTGATTCATACCACATTGGTACAAAGTCTGCAAATAAACAGAGCTGCATTCTTACCTCACTGTTCTACATGGGAACGGTGCTGTTGGGCTGGCTGGGGGTGATCTGATCTTTTTGAATGAAACTCTGCCTGAGAATTGCCTTGGCACGTTGGCCTTGTGGAAAAGGCTTGGAGATGAGCATTGCAGGGGCTGGAGAGGTGGTCTCAGCCTTGAGGGATTGTAAAAAAAAAACAAAACCAAGCAATAACCATGGCATGATGGCTTTGAGGAAGAGACAAGTCCCACATCAGTCAGTGAGGAGCTGTCATCACTGGGGAGCTGAGGACAGGAGGAAAACACAGCTCCATCTCCATGCTGGTGCTGAGCTGTCACACCATGGCAGCTCAGGAATGGGTGAAAATAGAGCAGGATTCGCTCTGTAGCTCAGATGATTAGAGGAGCTCTAATGCTAATTCTCAGCCCTGTTCCAGATTTCCTTGCTAGGTTTTACAAACTGCTGTTTGCGGGAAAGCCCAGTTTATCTTGCTATCATCTGAGGGCTCGGCATGAGCACAGATGTTGTCGACAGAAACTCTCTAAGAATTGGCACCAGATCTACTGCTTTGCCTCCTCGTTGTGCCTCCATCCCCCTAAGGAGCAGACCCAGGGCCAAAGGGAGCAGTCTGTCCTTCTGTCAGTCTCCAGCACACCTGTCACATCTGCTGTCATGTTCCTCGTGGAATGGTTATCCCCAAACACAGTTTTGCTCTCACCACTGGAGTTTCCCTTTGTTTTAATTCCCTTTGAGTTCCCACCTTCTGAGAAGTATTTAAAGCAAGAATTACGCAATAGAGACATGAACAACCTAAGCCCTGTTCCCAACATGTTTTAATGAAGAACAGAAAATGAGGAGGAAGCAAGGCTACTGCCAAACCCTAATGTATGACATAAGTTCCAGAGAACATCACAAACTTGTACATGTAGTCTGAGTCCTCAGGCTTAGGATTTTACTGCAAATTCTATCTCTGCAGCAATGATTTCAGAGAGCACTCCAAAATAGTCATTCAATTGTCCTCCCTTTGCTTCAGATGGTGACAAAATTACTCTTAAAGTGAAAGCTTTTTTAACTTGGGTCTGCAATTGGCTTTAGTTATGTGTTCAGCCTCTTAAGCCTTGCCTACAGTCACTGGGACTATATCTGGAAAAACTGGAAAAGAAATTATCTGCACCTTGGTTTTGATTACAAAAACCCACCCCCTTTTCTTATAGGTTTAGGTCTTGCTTATATTGCATAGTAGTTGCACATCATAACAACTTTATAATATACAAAATTGACTTGGCATAAGTACTTTGCTCATAAAAAGAACACTTCAGCCTGCAAGTGCTGCTGTTCCTGAGCCTCAGGGATATTGGTTATTGCTTATTCCAAACCAGGCAATGATTTGTCATTCAGTTTTAAACTTATATGCAGAAAGAAAATCCTTTCTTAAATGTATTTTCATGTCAGTCCTGTGAAATGGAAGTGTTGTTCCTTGTTACCAAAAGGGGATTATCTTGTTGCGGAAACCTGAGTTTTGGATGTGTGAGGGAAATCCTCCACAAAGCATCATAGTTATGGAGATCACAAAAAAGCACTGTGCATTTTGATCTGATGGATCAC